>NC_069690.1:12695975-12999005 GCF_023699985.2 Odocoileus virginianus | reverse complement strand
ACGAATGAGTAAAAAGTCATCTCTTTCTTTAAGACAGAGAGAGAAGGAAACACATCATCCGAGCATTTCCGTGCAGGTGACCCGCCTCTGCAGTCAGAGTCACTACTGCGTGTAGAATACAAAGGATGAATCAAGGAGAGCTTCACATAAGAGGTGACATTTAGCCTGCTTAAAGGATGGGACATGGAGAAGAAGGGAAGAGCGTTCCAGGCACAGGGAACAGCATAAACAAAGGCACAGAAGCAGGAGATGGCAGGGTTCTGACATGACTGCCTGGGAAGTGGTGACAGATGATACAAATAAGGCAGAATGGAGTCGTAATGGCCCAATTCTGCCAGTCTCAGGTGTTGGGGCTTTTCCAGGAGGGAGTGAAGAGTAGTGGTCAGTGTCCAAACAGGGCAGTGAGATGGTGCGGTTTTGTTCTAGAAAGAAATCCCAACATGCAGCAATGTGAAGGGTGCCCTGGAGATGGGTGTGGGTGCAGGAATGCAGGGCATGGAGAGGCTGGCTTCTGGAACCATAAGCTTGCAGCCACACTGAATAGAAACCAAGTGATTTGTCTCTGTCCCACGTGCCATTGGCAATTTAGAAACAGCATCATCTCCCATGATGCTGAGTGCCGGAATAGGCAAGAGTAGACAACTCCTCACCAAGGCCTCAGGGATGTCTCTAGATAGCAGCTTTTTGCTGCTGGACACACTTGCTGTGGTTCTTAGGGTCAGTGATGGGGATGTGAACAATTAACTGAATTGAAACCAGTAACTGAGTGGAAAATATGTGGCCACTTTCTGGCCTTCTCATTGTTCCTGTGGGAGCTCTGTGGCTATCTGCCTGGCACCTTTAGCCAGTCACTGTTAAACCAGAGCATCATATGTTCATTTTCAGAGAAGGAAAGATGCCATTCCACTTCTTACAGGCTTCCTGCCATGGTGCCTCGCACAGGATAGGTGCTCAATGAAGTTCTGAGTTCTGTAAACTCAATCTTCCTAAAAATGTCTTTTAAACAAAGACCATCCCCCCACACGAGGAACAGATGTGTCTCAAGTAACTGTTATATGCCAAACATGATCTGGGTAATTTCATACCCGCTAACACATCCAGTCTTTTCCCCAGTGACTGAAGAGATGGCAATCGTTAACAATAAAGAAACCGAAGATCAGAGAGCTTAGTTAAGTAATTCCCCCAAGGTCACACAGCTATTATGTGGCAGAATCAGGATTTAAACCCCGGTCACCTGGCACCAGAGCCTATTGTACTTCGGTTCTCCTTTCGAGCCCTCTTGTGAGTTTGTGAAATACACAAGGACCTGGCCTCTCTATCCTCTTAGAAGAACACATGGCTGGTCTTGCCGGGGTCAGAGACCTTGTGATATACCCTTCACCTCGGCATCCCCTTTTAAGGCGGCTGGCTCATTACGGCCTCCCTCTCAGGAGCCTGAGTGATTGCCAAATCCCTGGTGAGGGAAGCATCAGCAGGAAAGGTTACAGGTGCCTCTGGAGCAGGTTGTTGCAATATTTGATTATCCATTTGGCTGTTACAGAAAAATCCTTAACTGTAATTGATGTTTGTTGCTGTAATAGTATATTGCCTGTATTTCTACCTCTAGTAATGGGCTTTATGTGCTAGATTTTAATATCCTTGAGCCTGGGCAAGTGCACGTGCATGCTAAGATGCTTTGGTCATGACTGATTCTTTGCAACCCTATGGACTGTAGCCCACCAGGCTCCCCCTCTCTATGGGATTCTCCAGCAAGAATACTGGTGGGTTGCCATGCCCTCCTCCAGGGGAACTTGCCGACCCAGGGATCGAACCCTGGTCTGTTATGTTTCCTGCGTTGGCAGGTGGGTTCTTTACCACTGTGCTGTGCTTAGTCACTGAGTCATGTCTGACTCTTTGCGACCCCATAGACTGCAGCCTGCCAGGCTCCTCTGTCCGTGGGATTCTCTAGGCAAGAATACTGGAGTGAGTTGCCATGCCCTCCTCTGGGGTCTACCGCTAGTGCCACTAGTGGTAGAGGTATTTCTACTTCTAGTAATGGGCTTTATGTGCTACATTCTAATATCCTTCAGCCTGGGCAAGTGCACAAGTCTTTTTAAAAGAAACATGGTTTCCTTGCACAGAACTGATCAGTTTTGAGAGATCATAAATGCCCTTAAAGTGGTCTTTGTAGGTGTGAAACAAATGGTGAGTCTTTGAACTGGTCCCTCTTAGCAGTGGGTTTCTGGAAGCTCAGACAGTAAAGAATCTGCCTGCAGTACAGAAGACCCAGGTTCAATCCTTAGGTTGGCAAGATCCCCTGGAGAAGGAAGTGGCAACCCACTCCAATACTCTTGCCCAGAGAGTCCCATGGACAGAGGAGCCTGGTGGCGGGCTACAGTCCATGGGGTTGCAAAGACCTGGACACGACTGAGTGACTAACACTCTCACTCTTAGTATATGGTATTGAAATAAGTCTGCTTAATTTATCAGGTCGTGTTCATGCTCTGATTTTATATACTTGTATGTCAACAGACATTGTGATACTTGAAAAAAAATCACCTGCTTCCCACCCCACTTTGCAGTGATAAAAGCCCCCGCCCCCCTCCCCAAAGCAGGCAGTCCTCTGACTGAGAGCTGAAGCGGGGCTGGAGCTAGCCCAATACACTGATGGCAGAGCTGAGCTCAAGACAGAGATCCCCTAGTCCCCAACCAGACACCGTCTCTTAATCGGAGGTCGTTCAAGGAGGGTGCGGAGCTCTAGGCCCATCTGCCTTTGGAGAGAGCATCTCCCTGTTACATTTCTCCCATAGTGAAGTTCTGCTAGGGGAGAAGACAAGGACGGCAGGGCGCCGCAGCCTTGGGCTCTGCCGCCTGGATTCTAACACATGGCTCTCGCCTCCCTCCTGCCAGGCTCCCATGTAAAGCAGGCTTTTGTTTCCTGTGGATACCTTTGGTTAATTATTTTTAAATAAATAATTACGTAGCCTGGGGGTAGGGGAGAAGTCTCCCCACGACCCATATTTGATTGTCTGAGGACTGGCCCTCTGTCTTCAGCCAAATTAAATAGGGGGAAGTGAGCGTCTGTTTGACTTGAGACCCAATCGATGATGGGGACAAGCTGGGAGGTGAAAACACGCCTGACTCCCAGCGTTATCACCACACTCTCAGGAGCAGAGCATCTTGGGGAGGTAAATAGCTGGCCAGGGAGTCAGAGGAAGTGGGAGAAAAGCAGGCTGAAGTCCATTTTCTCTGAAAGGAAAGAACAAGAGGGCAGGGGCCAGGTCTCCCTCCCAAGTTGCTTCCAGGACCAAGCATCAGTGATTACAGCAGAATCGGTTTCTTTGGAATGATTCTCTGTGGGAAGGCAATTCCATTCAGGACTTAGAATCTACCCTCCATTGTCCAGAATTCTGGAGTCTTAGTACAAATATCTTGGAGTCCACACCTACACCAGCTCCCTCCCTGCAGGATCCCGAGCCGTGGATGCTGTTTATTTGGCATTGTATGAGGTGTTTCCTAGATGTTATTTCTGATCCAGACTAGCCATATTAAGGAAGCGATCTCTTCACTGTACAAGAGGAAACTGAACCACAGAGAGAGAAGTGATTTCCCCAAGATCCCACATCTGTTAAGCGCAAAGTCAGGATTGAAACCCGAGTTTGTCCTGCTGCAGAGCACACGATCTTCCCATTAGCCCCTCTCGTTAGAAAACCCTTCCTTTTACTGATTTGAAATCTGCCTCCCCGCTTTTCCGGTGGACCCCACGGCCTTCTGAGATCACTTCTGATCTCTCTTCTCCTAGGTAAGCATCCTGCTGGGAACCCAGGGGCAGATATGAGCGGAGCCAAAGGACCTAATTTAACCCAGTGGGGTGGAGTAGAGGGTAGTGGCGATGAGACCTAGGAACTGCAGATGGGTGCAGAGGAAGACAGACAGGACGGGGCAGGCAATGTTGGTTTGGAGACATGGAGGTCTTCCTTTACTCCTTTGAACTTCATGGCTCCTGTTCCCCCTAAAATATAGTGCCCCAGCCCTATAACTACTGAATTCCAGTGTTGTCCTGCTGCCGACACCGCCCCATCAGCAGCCCCTTGAATCAAAGGAAACAACGCACAGAAGAAGCCCACACACGGAACACGCATCAAACCACTTTGTAGCCCAACAAGCTGCTCTTGAAGGTTAGACTCCTGCCCCAGCATGTGTTTGCTTTCTCCCCACCCTTCTTAAGCTCTAGGTCATTTCAGCCTTGGGGAACGTCCTTCGAACAATCCAAGGAAAACTGGCTTGGGTCTCCTCTTGGCAAGCTCCGTCTTGGTGAATTACAGGCTACTGGTTATGGCAGCCCTGCCTGGCTCCCAGGGGGACTTTTGTAGCCTCCTTGAGCAGGTGGGGCTCCCCTGGGGGGCTGGAAGCAGGGCAGGGGATGTGTGGACCAACAGAACTTGGATGCTTGATGCAGTGATGTTTCATCCTGGGGAACTGGGCAGAAGGAGAAATGAAGGAGAAGTTGGCCCTCCGTGCCAAATGATTCCTTAGGCATTTGGTCTCTGTCTCTTGCAGGTAGGAACTGGGTCCCCTAAACCTTTCTGTCAAATCCAAGGCAGAAAATAAGCACACAGTCTTTCTCAGCTTTGAGCTTAGGGCAGGATGGCCCAGCTTCCCCCTCGGCTTTGTCTCTGGCTGTTTCACGGGCACATCAAACAGGACTTGAACTCTGCACACTGGACCCAGGTTCTCTTCCTCCTTCAGCTTCCTCCATTCGCCAGGTTTCTGTCCAGCACTGTCGCTTTCCTGAGCACAGACTCGCATTTTGGTTCCTGAGCGAGAGGGAGAGTCAGAGCAGCGAGGCTGTACATATGCTTGCTTCTCCCCTCCCTTGCAGACCAAACAGCAGTGGTCTACTGGGCATTCACTTCCTGCCCCACCTCCAGGCAGACACGCCTTCCCCTGGGCCCTGGAAGTCAGCCAAAAGGGACCCCACTGAAGGAATGTGAGTTCCAGGACCAGAGTCCTAGCTACAGCCCTGGCTCCATCCTGCTCTGCTGGTGTCCCCTCGGTCACTGGGGCTTGGCCAGAATGGTGGTACACAGAATGATGCATTTTCTTGTGGCTCTTATGAGGGTCCCGGCTTCCCTGACAGCTCAGCTGGTAAAGAATCCGCCTGCAATTCAAGGGACTCCAGTATTCTTGGGCTTCCCTTGTGGCTCAGCTGGTAAAGAATCTGCCCGCAATGCAGGAGACCTGGCTTCAATCCCTGGGTTGGGAAGATCTCCTGGAGAAGAAAAGGGCAACCCACTCCAGTATACTTGCTTGGAAAATTCCACAGATAGAGGAGCCCAGCAGGCTAGAGTCCGTGGAGTCGCAAAAGAATCAGAAACGACCTAGGAACTAAACAACAACAACCAAGAGAGTACGGCAAGGAACCAAACAATACAGATTAAAAACATGCTGCCCTCATGGAGCTTCCATTCCAGACTTCAAGCAGAGGTCAAGCAACCTCTGCCCTAGACAACGACAGCTGATATGTCTCATAGACAGACAGGGGAAAGAAGGCAGTGTCTTCCCTCGCCGTCTACCCTAGAAAACAAGTGACCCCGGGTCGGGCGGCACTAATACTCCGCTGTTGGGTCTGCCTTCTTTTGCAGGAGTGCGCTACAGCCAGCAGGGAAGCAATGAGGTCACTTCCTCCTCAACAATCAGTCACCATGGCAACAGCGCCTTGGTGACCAGCCAGTCGGTTTTACAGCAAGTCTCTCCAGCCAGCCTGGACCCGGGCCACAATCTCCTCTCACCTGATGGTAAAATGGTGAGTACACCTGGGCCATTGTAGCTCTGGCGCTGATAAGATAAGAGGCAAAACAAACACAACTTCTCACAAGGCCTGCCTGAAACAATGAACCGTTGTAGCCCCACGGGGGAAAATGGGGGCCGGCCAGAGTTGGAACGGAAAGGTAGAGCCGGTGACCCAGCCTCCGGCGGGTGGAAGAGGTGTTCGGTTTGAACCCAGCCAATAAATCTGACAGAGCCCTGCTCTCATTTTATTGATTGAATGCCTCATAAAGGAGCAAGCCGGGTGGGACCCTGTTTGTTTTGGGGCTGCCAGTGACATTTAAGTTGATAAAATGTTCATTCATCCCCACCACCCCCCAACCAACCCAGGGCCTCCAAAGCCAGATTTTTTAACCCAGAGAGCACCTCACTTTGAAACAAGCCCCCCCCCCCCCCCCCCCCCAACACTCCCCTGATGCTGCCCAAGAGGGTGAGTGAAGTCCGGATTGAGTGGGTGGTGGGAGGTGGCGAAGCTTCTGGCCCAGGGGTTTTGAAGGACCCTGGGCGGCAGTGAAGATCATAGCACAAAACGGTGGGTAGGGTGGGGCAGTGCTTATTGTTGGAGGGGAGTGGGAAACACCGACTTTGAAGTTTGCAATGACCGGGTTCCAATCCCAGCTCCGGCACTTAATAGCCGTGTAGCCTTGGCCAGGTTCTAAGCTCTTTCTTTCTCGTCTATAAAACGTGGGTAATAACACTAGGGTTGTTGGCGGAACAAATGTGATAACATGAGAGGTACTCAGCACTGCGTTTGGGACGGTAAATACTCAGTGAATGACAGCATGCTGGTTCTTAGGTGAATATCAGTATTATTTTCCCCTCAATGACGTGTCCCCTAGCGGTCACCACAGCCCACCCTCAGATGTCAGCTGAACACCCCGGTGAGGAATAGTCTAGTTGATGCTGAATTTTCAAGGTTCTAAGCCACAAGGGACAGCAGCGCACCCTGGGGAGGGTGGCTTCCGAGACAACACGAGCGTGACGACACGGGGAAGGGGAGGACGTGGAAAACTTGATTCTTCGGGTCATGCTCTGTGTCCCAGGGGAGGGAGGAGCTGCGGATTCCTGGCTTCCAAGCCCGAGGTGGAGCCCTGTAACCCTCAAGGTGTCTGACCCAGAGGCAGGTGGGGGCCGGGGTGGGGGGCGGGGCAGGGAGCCGATGCCGTTTTAGACCTTGACGTGTGCATCGTGTAGGCAACACAGGTATGGTGAGTCACAGGTGACTGAGTCCCCAGCTCCCTGGAGGAAAAACAAAGTGTAGTTTCCGAGGGGAGTGCCAACTCTAGTCTGGGGACCTGAACCCATGGCTTCCTGGTCCTGGGCTCTGCAACAGGAGACAAAAGATGCTCCCATGGGAGGCATTTTGCAGCCTCCTCATCCCTTAAGCTTCTTTGGCTGCCTCGTGAGACCCAAGGATTGCCCAGACTTCTCTAGAGGAGACGGGGCGGGGGGCCTTGAGGAAGAGATCGTGGCTTCCCAGTGGAGGACATCTGGAGGGAGACCTCTCCTGTTGCTTGAAGGCCCTTGGTGTTTCCCTGTGAGCCCTTCTTTCCTTCCTCCTGAGAAGCAAACGGCCTCACCCAGGCTGGGGCGCCCCACAGGCAGCCTCAGGACACGCTCCTTTCTTCCTCTTCTGCTCGACAGCGCCCTGATGGGCAGTCTGTTATTGGATTGATGATTGACCAGGACAGCACTCCTCACCGTTAGCAAACACCTGGAAGCTTGTTTGCAGCGACCAGCTTTTCACTAGTTTCCAACACCCTGGCTCGTATGTTATGTCACTATCGCTGGATGCCCAAATTCAGAAGTCTGTTTTTGGTTAATATGTAACAAGCCCATCACAAATCTTGGTCCACCAAAGACAGAAGTGGAGAGTATGGTTAAAAATAACCCCGGCAAGGGGACCAGTGTGCCCACGTCTTGGGCTGTGTTGTTTATCAGCCGAAGGATGGACGTTGCCTAATTTCAGTTTCCTCATCTGGAAAATGGGGGCTAACCATGCCTGCGTCACCAGGGTGATGCGAGGATCGCCTGTAATTCTGCTGTTTGGGGGGTGAGCCCCAGCCAGGGAATGATAGTCCCTGTGTGCTGACTTCAAGTAGAATGTGCATTTGAAGTCATCCCCCAGGGATTGGTTTTGGAAACAAGGGTGACCCATTTGAGCTTTCTTTCGCACTCCAGGGACCCCATCCCATTCTGGAGTGGTACACACCCGCAAAGCGCTGGCCAGCTTTCAGGTTGCAGTCTGTGCGTGTCGAACCTTGCGTTTTAGAAAAGCCCACGCTGGATGCTCTCACGGCATCAAAGCAACAGACCCCCATGGTGAAAAGCTCAGCCCGAGAGGCAGATCGCCTGCTCTTCGTGGCCACTCTGCCACTTGCGCACATTTCTTAATTCCTCCAAACTTCCGTTCCCTTGTCTGCAAAGGAGGGGTAACAGTATCAACTTTGTAGGCAGTAGGCATGTGAAGCACATGGCAAAGGACAGCAGAAGGCAACGCTGATGCCATCCAAACTCTCCAGATCACCCTGTGAGGATGGTGACTGATACTCTTGGCAGCTCTCTGTCTTCCATCAGTCCTGGAGGCAACGAGGTGATGGTCGCATTTTATTCACTTTTTTAATCTTTTTTTTTTATATGGATCATTTTTAAAGTTTTTATTGAATTTGTTATCTTATCAATTTTTTTTTTTTTTTGCCTCGAGGCATGTGGGATCTTAGTTCCCCGACCAGGGATGGAACCTGCAACCCCTGCATCAGAAGGTTTAGTCTTAACCACTGGACCACCAAGGAAGTCCCAATGGTTGCATTTTAGAGTAGGAAGAAGCTTGACCAAGGTGACCCAAATAGGAAGGAGATAGAATTTGGGGTTGAGCAAAACTCGGTTTGAATTCTTGCTTCCTTGCTTACTAGTCAGGTGACACAGAGCTACTCTCTCGACTCTTTTGAGGCTCAGTTTACTTAATCTGTGGCAGTGGTTTAGTTGCTCAGTCATGTCCAACTCTTGCCACACCATGGACCGTGGCCTGCCAGGCTTCTCCGTCCATGGGATTCTCCAGGCAAGAATACTGGAGTGGGTTGCCATTCCCTTCTCAGGGGATCTTCCCAACCCAGAGATTGAACCCTGGTCTCCTGCATTGCAGGCAGATTCTTTACAGACTGAGCCACACGGGAAGCCCTTCTTAATCTGTAAAACAGGGCAATAATCATAATGCCTTCCTATATGTGTCCTTATCTGTTGAGGACAACCAGTGAAGCACTTTAGAAACCTTAAAGCTGGGGGCGGGGCACAGAGGCTCAAGAAGGAGTGGCTATATGAGTACTTACAGCTGAATCACGTTGTTGTGCAGCAGAAACCAACACACCATAGTAAAGCAATTATCCTCCAATTGAAAATAAAATTCTGCTTTACGTGAATGATTTAAAGAAAAGAAACACTAAAGCCATACACACTTTAAGTTGTTTTTATTATTGGCACCCACTTTTCTCTTTCACCATTGAAACCAAACATTGAAATGGCAGAGATTACTGTCACTCCATTGACTTTCTGCAAAGGACTGCATTACTCAAGAGAGTCTGAAGGCAGGTCACTGATTTTTTTTTTTTTTAATGACTCTGACATTTTGAAAAACAAGTCCGGCAAACAAGCTGGTTCTCTCTTGTTTGATGTGGTCAGAATTCCTTCTTGGTCACGTGACCCCTAACTCACAACGTGATGCTCATTTTAAAAACACAAACAAATCTGTTTGGGTTTTTTTCTTTCTCTCTTTTTCAAATTCACTTGGGAAGCTATGGGATTGATCAGAAGGGCAAGCAGGAGATAGTGTCTTCCAGGGGTACTGGTGTGAGAGCTATAATCTGAGGAGCTCTGGGTCACAAGGAAAAGGCAACTCAAACATCTGATGTATGTATCCCAACCCTAAGCCACCTGTGAGCATTCCTGGTGCCATCAAGAATGTCTGGGTTAGTTCAGAATGAGGGGGGAACAGTCCTTTCTTAGTAATTTTAAAATTATGTTGAAACCACAAAAAGTAAGCTACTTAATCATGAATAAAAGTATGTTGTGTGTATGTGTGTGTTGTGTGTGTGTAAAACTGAAAGTTCCTTATAATTCATGGGGAAATAGTGGAAGTGTTTCTAATAACATAGAATCAAATTAAGCATGTCTATTACATCTGTTACTGGTAATACTATTCAGAAAGTTCTAACCCATGCAATATGACACATAGACATATTACCACTAGCAAGGAGGAGAGACCTTTTTAGCATTATATGCTTGTAATGCCATTATATATACACTTGGGAAAATGACAGTTATTAAGGAAAAGACAGTATTAGGAATAAATGAAAGGATTCAATCCTTAATAAAAGGAATCAGAGTGGCCTTGGATAAAATACACAAAACTCAGTAGCTTTCTCTTACTAATCTGTCATTAAAATATAATAAAACAGTGTGGGAGTACCTGGGACCAAGCCTTATTTAGTAGCTTTGTCATTACGATAGTGGCTCCTTGAAAGAAAAAAAAAAAGGAGGGGGGTTGTTTGTTTGTTTTTAATGTATAGTAGAGATTTGTTTTTAATGTATAGTAGAGATTTGGGAAAAGTAGAGAAGCCCAATAATGGATAATGACTGATCTCCCCCAGACAGACCTTAGTAATAATTGCAGGGGAAAAAGCCCTCTATAAAAAGTAAGATCTTGAATTTTAGAGTCAGACAGACCTAGGTTTGAATACCAGAGGTGTCATTTATTAGGTTGTTGGTTCTCAGGCAATATGCATGTATACTCTGAGCCTGTTTTTCATTCGTGAAATGGGAGTGACAGAAGCATCTGCCTCATGGGTATAGTGAGGTTTGTGAGTTAATACATGAGTAGTGTTTCCCAGATCCTCTACTCAGTGAAAGCTTCCATGCACTCTGGGCCCTAGACGTGGGCCCTAATCTGCTACACTTGGGAATCCCAGGGCATTTCTCTAGTTATTATTTGTAGCAATCATGTATTTTTAGCACCAATCATATAGACAGCATAGAGCAGAACAGAGGATGCTTTTTTTCCCTTTTTTTATCCATTTTTAATTTTACTTTTTAAACTTTTTTATTTTACATTGAAGTACAGCCAGTTAACAATGTTGTAACAGTTTCAGGTGGATAGCAAAGGTGCTCAGCCATACATATCCATGTATCCATTCTCCCCCAAACTCCTCTCCCATCCAGACTGACCGATGACATTGAGCAGAGATCCCTGTGCTGCACGGTAGGACTTTGCTGGTTATCCATTTTAAATAGAGCAGTGTGTACATGTCCATCCCCAACTCTGTAACTGTCCCTTCCCAGCATCCTCCCCTCCTGAAAACCATAAGCTCATTCTCCAAATCTGTGAGTCTGTTTCCAGAACCATTTCCAACATGAACCAGTGACAATCATATCATACACATGGGCTGAAGAATCTCTAAGGCAGGCTAGTGACTCAAAGGGAGTCAACAAAAATGCACACGAGGGAAGGGATTATGGTCAATATTACTTACCTCTCTCTCGGTATCTAGAACAGTGCCTGTCCCTCAGCTGGTGCTTAATAATTGTTACTGAATGAATGCATGAATGCACCAGTGAGTTAGCTGTGCCAAGGAATTGCTAAGTGATGTCATTTTGGACACTGCTCTTCGCAACCTGGGTTCCACTCATGCTGCTCTTGTTTTTTCTCTCCAGCAGATCACAGTCTCGGGAGGAGGTTTGCCCCCTGTCAGCACCTTGACGAATATCCACAGCCTGTCCCACCACAATCCCCAGCAATCTCAAAACCTCATCATGACCCCCCTCTCTGGAGTCATGGCCATTGCACAAAGTAAGCTCTATTCTTGGTCAGAAAACTTGGGGGCAGGGAGGAGTGCTTTGGGAAATGAGTCAACCTGATTTAAAAAAACAAAAACAGTAAAAAAGACATTCTTCCAACTCATCCACCACTTACAGATTTGATTCAACTCATTTCGTTCCTTATCTTTCTCTTCAAGATTTGGATTGTTCAGCCTAAAATTAGAAGAAATTAGGGAATGGAGTTGAATCTGGGTCATAGCTCGCCAGCTGTGTGTCTTGGGTCAAATCATTGCATCTTTATGAGAGTCAGTCTTCTCATCTGTAAAATGGGTTGTTGGGACAATCCAATGACTGGGTATGTAGACATGCTTGTACGTTGATAAAGTATGAATATGTATAATATTGTAGCTTATATTTTTGTCCAGTGTTCATTCCTATCCCTGAGTATGTGGTGGGTTTTCCAGGAGGTTGGGTTGTGCTGATTTTTCTTTGTATTGTTTGAGGTAGAGTAAGACATGAGGTGGAGTAAGACTTGATGAAAGTGAAAGAGGAGAGTGAAAGAGTTGGCTTAAAACTCAACATTCAGAAAACTAAGATCATGGCATCTGGTCCCATCATTTCATGGGAAATAGATGGGGAAACAGTGGAAGCAGTGTCAGACTTTATTTTTGGGGGCTCCAAAATCACTTCAGATGGTGATTGCCGCCATGAAATTAAAAGACACTTACTCCTTGGAAGGAAAGTTATGACCAACCTAGATAGCATATTAAAAAGCAGAGACATTACTTTGCCAACAAAGGTCTGTCTAGTCAAGGCTATGGTTTTTCCAGTGGTCATGTATGGATGTGAGAGTTGGACTGTGAAGAAAGCTGGGCACCGAAAAATAGATGCTTTTGAACTGTGGTGTTGGAGAAGACTTGAGAGTCCCTTGGACTGCAAGGAGATCTAACCAGTCCATCCTAAAGGAGATCAGTCCTGGGTGTTTATTGGAAGGACTGATGCTGAGGCTGAAACTCCAATACTTTGGCCACCTGATGCGAAGAGTTGACTCGTTGGAAAAGACTCTGATGCTGGGAGGGATTAGGGGCAGGAGGAGAAGGGGACGACAGAGGATGAGATGGCTGGATGGCATCACCGACTCGATGGACATGAGTTTGAGTAAACTCCAGGAGTTGATGATGGACAGGGAGGCGTGGCGTGCTGCAATTCATGGGGTCTCAAAGAGTCGGACATGACTGAGCAACTAAACTAAACTGAACTGAAGACATGAGGGGCTCCCTTCTTTTTTTTTAAATATAAGATTTAGTAATTGATTGATCTTATTTTGGACATGCCCCCATGACATGGCATGTGGGATCTTAGTTCCCCAACTAGGGATTGAACCTGTAACCCCTGCAGTGGAAGTGCAGAGTCTTAACTACGGGACCACCTGGAAAGTCCATGGGCTTCCTTCTTAATGGGGAATTCTGTATGGTCAAATGAGACCTCTTTGGCAGGCGGTGAAAACATACTGAGAAGGAACTCTGCAGGAAACTGTCATAGCATCTCTGAGCCTTGACAGATTTAAAGAGAAATAGATTGTTTATGCCCAGGCCTGAAGATAGAGCAAGGCGTCAGGTCCTTCCCGCCCTGGGGGCTCACCTCCCACAGCCAACCTGTCCCTATCTATCACAGATGGGCCCTTTCAGCGCAAGAAGGCTGCCATGGGTGTGCCTGTGGGTGCCATTCTCAGAGTAATGATGTTGATGCGTATTCAGTGTATTTTCTGCCTTGTGTTGACAGCTCAGGCTAAGTCTTCCCTGTGATCCAGGAAGCATCCATGAGAGGTTTTGGGGGAGAGCTCTGGGAGGTATATTTCCCATCTTTCTTCTCCCCTGGGGATCAGCTGCTGTCTTCGTGGCCTCCCTGTGTCCAGCGCCCACATGAACCACTTATTAATTTGTTCCTGCCTTTTTCGCTTCTCTATCCACTCTCCCTAAACCTTATCTAGCCTCAGATCATTTCTGAATGGATGGACTTATGTGCTCCTTGAGGGCAAAACAGAGCCAGGCCCATAGGAGTCACCTGAATTTATTGAATGAGTACATTTGGCCCCCTCTCTGTCCTCAGCTGCTGGGAAACTGATACCCTCCCCACTTAGTTTTATAAAAGGAACCTTTAGAGGTCTCACAAAATAAAAAAGGTATTTTAAATTTGCTGCCTTTTCATGGGGCCGTCTCCAGGAATATGGTAACCACACTAAAACCAGGGTTTGAGAATGAGATCAGATTCCTGAAATCAGCTTGCTTGACTTCTAGGAGATTTTATTAAAAGGCCCATGGATAAGATATTGCATCTCTATTTCTACAACCAGAACTATACACAAACTGTCCCACTTACCATCTTTCTTTGCACCTCCAGCTTTGGCTGACACACGTGGTTCTATATTTTCTTAGGCACTATGTGAATTAAGATTTTCCCTGGAGCTGTTACACATTTTTTTTCATTTTGCTCCTCCTAATTTTTTGCACCTATAATTCTCTACCTTCTCACAATAATCTTATTCTCCTATTGCAGACAGCCAATACCAGAGTGCACTGACCTTAGATGGGTGTGTGTGTGTGTGTGTGTGTGTACTTGGAGTGGGGAAAGCACGAAGCATGATGAGAGGGTCACCACCAAACTTTGTTGAGACACACAGTTCTACCCCAGGGAGTGTCAGGATGAAGAATCGGTTATGGAGTCCAAGCTTGTTCTGCTGTCTGCACCACAGGCCAGTAAATCGAGAGACGAGTTGCTGAGCAATAAATAGCCAACTCCTGTTCTGTTGAGTGTGGCTTCCCAGGTGGCGCTAGTGGTAAAGAGCCTGCCTGCCAATGCAAGAGACATGAGACAAGGGTTCGATCCCTGGGTTGGGAAGATGCCCTGGAGGAGGGCATGGCAATGCGCTCCAGTATTCTTGCCTGGAGAATCCCTTGGACAGAGGGGCCAGGTGGTGGGCTGCAGCCCATAGGGTCGCAAAGAATCAGACATGACTGAAGTGACTTAGCACGCACATCCTGTTGAGTATGTGGGCCCTGGCTGGTCACTGCAGAGGCCCAAGGAGAACATGATAACACACTCCCCAGCAGTGCCAATTCATCATTCCCTGCTCACCTGTTGGACTGGATAACATGCTTCTTAAGCAGGAACCAGTGCCCAGAAAACAGATGGGAAAGCCAAGAGTCACACTCCGCAGGAGCTCGAATGACATCAGTGGCTTTCCATCCTGGAACTGAGGCACATTAGGGGCACAGCCTGTGTTGAAAATAAAATTCCTGGGCCTCACCTCCAAAGGGTCTGACTCATTATGTCTTGGGTGGGGCCGAGGAATGTGTATTTCTTAAAGGGCTCCCCAGGACAACTCAAAAACAATAGGCTGGTTGCAGAACTAGGTCCTCCAATGTCATCCACTCTAGATGGCATCATTTGCTTTTCTAGGCAGAGACTTCCTGAAAAGAGCAGTGGCGATGGGCTTGGGGAGAAAACAGCAAATCCATGGGGCTCCCTTGGAGTCTGAGACCTTATGGGAAAGTTAGGAAACAGGAGATCAAGGTGTCAGGTGAGACAGCGCCTGGAGGAGAAGCTGAGCCCCTGGGGAGTAAGAGATAAGCTGTTCTGAGTGATCAGAGGACCCCTCCTTCCCAGCCCCACCCAGGAGAGCCAGGAGGGGGCTTATTCCCCTTCCCTTCTCTGCTCACCTTTTAGGTTTCTGATAACAGTATCAGCTAAAGCTCTGCGCAGGCCATTGTTGAGGCCTCTGTGATGTCCCCACGGAGCATTTCCCCCTCCTGTGAACCTGCTTATGGAACCCTCTCCATCTCAGGAAAGGCTCTTAGGTGTCTTTTCCTGCATCTACCTAGAAAAGAGATCTTTTTTCTGGGTTTCCATCTTCAGCTTGTTCTAACCCTCCCCCCACCATTTCCCAGAAAAAAGTGAAACAAAGTGGAGTCACTCAGTTGTGTCCAACTCTTTGCGACCCCATGGACTGTAGCCCACCAGGCTCTTCTGTCCATGGGATTTTCCAGGCAAGACTACTGGAGTGGGCTGCCATTTCCTTCTCCAGGGGATCTTCCCAATCCAGGGATTGAACCCGGGTCTCCCTCATTGCAGACAGGCTCTTTACCATCTGAGCCACCAGGAAAGCACCCCCCCCCCCAACAAAATGAGGTCAAATCAAAGGAACCTTGGCAACGCCAAGAAAGAAGTTGGGAGTATCTTTCCCCTCATCCTCCCATCCCCAGCCCCACCCCACTTCAGCTACCTGCCCCAGAATCCCGCCCAGGGAGCCAATGGAGGGTGGGTACCAGGGACCTGATCTTGGCAGCACTGGCCCCAGTTCTAAAGAGACCTCAGGATACAGACACAATACAGAACCACAGAGGTCCCCGTCCTCCAGAACAGAAAGATGGCAACACCTACTGTAACCACCAGCCTTCAACTTATTACTTCCTCCTTCCAGTAATGTGGTCCTTTCATTGCCACCAGCCCTGTGCTGCCAGATAAGACACACTCACTTCACAGACTGGCTGAGTCGCAGTGTTTTATCCCCTCTCCGCTCTAGTTAAGAGAATGAGCATCTGACCTCTCTCAGGTCATTGCACAGCCGGCCGAAGGAGGGTCTTCAAGCTGCAAACCTCTAGGACTGTGGAGGAGGTTTTGTTTTTTATCAAAACATGGGCCCCTGCACACTCCTGCCCCCTGCTGGACAGACATATCTGGGTGGTAATCTGTACCTTAGAGTGGACGCCTTTAACTCAGTCCTGAGTGCACCAGGGCAAGCCTCCCTCAGAGCCAGGCATGGATGAAGTGGGCAGATATGCTGCTGTGGTTGTTAGGTCGCTCAGTCGTGTCCAACCCTGCAGCCCCTTGGACTGCAGCACGCCAGGCTTACCTATCCTTCACCGTCTCCCAGAGTTTGCCCAAGTTCATGTCCACTGAGTCAGTGATGCCATCCAACCATCTCATCTTCTGTCATCCCCTTCTCCTGCCTTCAGTCTTTCCCATCATGAAGGTCTTTTCCAGTGAGTGGGCAGACACAGAACACTGCAACCCCAAGGGGGCTAAGTTTGGGAGTTCAAAGGACAACTCTGGGGAACCTTCAGACCTCAGTCAGGTCTGTTGAAACCCCATTTCCATCTACAGCTGTCTGTGGAATGTGGGCGAGTCACCTTATCTCTCTAAGCCTCAATTTTTCGGTCTATAAAATGGGTCTATAAAAATCACTTCCTGGGCAATCGCTTATGTAATGGTCTCAACCCAGTGCTGGCAAACAGCCGGGGCTCGGTTGCTGACTGTTCAAGTCTGTTCGCCTTTGCTCACCCCTGAAGCCGTCTCTGATCCTTCCTCTCGTTCCCACAGGCCTCAACTCCTCCCAAGCTCAGAGCGTCCCCGTCATCAACAGCGTGGCCGGCAGCCTGGCAGCGCTGCAGCCCGTCCAGTTCTCCCAGCAGCTGCACAGCCCTCACCAGCAGCCCCTCATGCAGCAGAGCCCCGGCAGCCACATGGCCCAGCAGCCCTTCATGGCTGCGGTGACGCAGCTGCAGAACTCACACAGTAAGGCCCCGGCACGTCGGGGAGGGAGCGCCAAGGGGCCTCAGCAGCCAGCGGCTTCACTCTCTGGGTCTGAATCATCTTGGAAACTTCCTGATTTGGTCACTTTTCCCTACCTGTGATCAACCAAGACAATTTTTTTCCTTCATTTTTTAAAAAATGTGTTTGGCTGCACTGAGTCTTCGTTGCGGCACATGGGCCCTTCAATCTTCATTACAGTACATGGGATCTTTAGTTGCAGTGTGTGGGGGGATCTAGTTCCCAGACCAGGGATTGAACGTGGGACCCCTGCATTGGGAACATGGAGTCTTAGCCCCTGGGTCACCTGGGAAGTCCCAAGACAATCTCTTAAGCACAACTCTTACGCGATGCTGTGCCTTTTCTGGTCCTCTTCTTAACCCCTGGAATTCCCAGGGGAGATTTTGCAGAGGACAGTTAAGGCTGATATGGGAAGAGAAGCTAGAGATAGCGATCTGGGGAGGTAAGGTAAATGTGGAACGAACCCATGCCCCCTTTCCCACCGTGGTTCCCATGAAAGAGATCCTCAGGCAAGCACACCCCTTTTCCCAACGAGCCTCAACTTAGCCTTTCCAGTCCAAAATTCCAGACAGCTGTTATCAGATGATCAGACTTGGCATATAACTTGCCTCCTAACTGTCTTCTCTGAATTTGAAAAATCTTCCGGAGTCCCCACACTCTCCGATTTCCACACCCCAAACGTGTCTAATCGAGAACCATCAACATGGGTGGAAAAAACCTCCTGTACACAGAACGTTAGAGTTTCTGCCCCACACAGAGAGGCTGCTTCCCACTCCCGATGTTTTCACCTCCCCTAAGATTACCTTTCAACCGTTTAGCTTTGGGGGTGCTTTTGCCACACTGAGCAGCATGTGAGATCTTAGTTCCCCAACCCAGGATCGATCCTGTGCCCCCTACCTTGGAAACATAAGATCTTAACCACTGGACCCCCCGGGAAGTCCCCTTTTCAACCATTTACTTCCCACCCACCCCTAGCCCCCATTTCTCCCCTCCTGAGCCCCAGAGCCCCAGCCCTCTGGCTATGTCAGGCTATAGGCCCTTGCCTCCAAGTCTGGGGAGAGAGGATGGGGAGGATGGTTTTCTGTCTTTCAGCACAACCCCATGGACACACCTGGGCTGCCTCTGGAATAGAGCAATAGTCTTGCATCAGACAGGCCTAGGTTTAAATCCTGGCTCTGAGCCTTAGCAGCTATGTAGACGGTGGTAATTTCCTCAGCCACTCTCAACTTCAGTTTTTTCATCTTAAAATGGAAATAGTGTGCATGTGGAGTCACTATGAAAGTGAAACAAAAGTAGGTATGAACTGTGTTTGGTAAGCATTAAGAGTTATTAAAATGTGGACTTCCCTGGTGGCCCAGTGGTTAAGACTTCATGCTTCCAGTGCAAGGGGCGTGGGTTTGATCCCTGGTTGGGGAACTAAGATCCCACATGCCATGTGGCCAAAAAATTTTAAAAATAAATATTTAAAAAGAGTTATAAAAATGCAAATAGTTATTTATTAAGGGTGTCTAATAGGAGGAGGCAGGGGTAGGAAAGAGGATTTCAGTTTCTCCTCTGGCTGCGAGTCTGAGGGGCAGCGGCTAAGCTCAGCCTCCTTCTACGCTCGGTGCTCCATCCCGCCCCAGGCCTGCAGAGCTGGTTTCTGCCTACCATCTCACATTCCAATCACATTTTCGTGGCTTTTAAAAAATCTGCCACAGCCTGCAGCAGAGCCTGGGACCACATGTGTTACACTGTCCCTCCTTCCCGGTCCTGACAGTGTGCTTCCCCCGCCTCACCTGGGCAGGATTCCTCAGCGGCGAGGCTTGGGTGGGACAGTCAGAGAGGGGTCACCAGCGACCTGTGGACTGCTGAGGCCCCGCTGTTCTGGCTGGCTCTGAAGAGAGAGCTCGTGGGGCCCTAGACCAGGAAATAACCAGCCTCCCACCAGGGGAAGGACAGGCTGAGATGGCAGGCTGTGACCTTCACCCCCATTCCCTACTGGAGGACTCCTTGGTAGAACAAGCTGGTCCCTCCCTCAAGGCCAAACATCCACATGCTTTCTGGGCTGGTCATGTGACCTGGAATTTACATGAATCTGATGGATGAACTAGCATGAGTCAAAGGTCCCAGATCTGGTGGACGCATACTGGAAAAACAAAAAGTGAAAACCACATGCTTCTGGAGCTTTTGTTGGAATCTAGGCTCAGGGAGCTTCCCTGATGGTTCAGACGGTAAAGAATCTGCCTGCAATGTAGGAGATGTGGGTTCAATCCCTGGATCAGGAAGATCCTCTGGAGAAGGGAATGGCAACCCACTCCAGTATGGAGAATCCAATGGACAGGGAAGCCTAGAGGGCTACAGTCCGTAGGGTCATAGTCGGACACGACTGAGCGACTAACACTTTAGTCCATCGTACTTCATTTGTGTGATGTCATAAGGCATTTTAGTGCAAACTGGGACAGCCCAAAATCATAGTAATGACACCCATGTCTACTTAACAATTATTAATCAATCTACAATTCCTAGCATGAGACCTGGGACTTGAGTCACTACAGAAATAGTAAGCAAACAGGCCAGCTCCTTCATTTTGCCAGCTCCTAAGAACTTTTTCATACTTAAATTCTCAGCTGCACCACATATGCCCCGGGATCAGTTGTGTTTTGGGGTTTTGTTTGTTTGTTTGTTTTTGAATATTTATTTATTTATTTGGCTGTGCCGATCTTAGTTGCAGCATGTGGGACCTAGTTCCCTGACCAGGGATTGAACCCTAGCCCCATGCGTTGGGAGCATGGAGTCTTAGTCACTGAACCACCAGGAAAGTCCCAGGATTACTTGCTGTAACCAGGCATCCACT
This sequence comes from Odocoileus virginianus, assembly GCF_023699985.2. Classification (NCBI taxonomy): domain Eukaryota; kingdom Metazoa; phylum Chordata; class Mammalia; order Artiodactyla; family Cervidae; genus Odocoileus; species Odocoileus virginianus. Next base: position 12,978,943 of record NC_069690.1, on the reverse strand, counting down.
ACTTTGAAAGTCGGGGGGAAAGAAGTGCTCCCACCACAGAAGCACTGTCCTCCTCTATATACCAGGCACTGTGGAAACCTATTTATCTATTTGGTAAAGTGCTTTAAACATGATCTCTTTTAATCCGACAACAGGTATCATTCCCATTTACAGAGGAGGAAACTGAGGCTGACTGAGTTGATTAAGGAGCCAGGATTTAAACACATGGCCATTCTTTTTGATCACATCACACTGCCTTGCCCAAACATAACTACCGCCCACTGCCACCCCCTTTTATCTGCCTGGGGAGAAAGGAACAGTAGTGTGGGGTGAGGGATGGCCTGTAGCTGTGCTTACAGTCTTGCTCCTCGATCTTGTCTTCACTCTGTCTCTGCAGTGTACACACACAAACAGGAGCCTCCCCAGTATTCCCACACCTCCCGGTTTCCATCTGCGATGGTGGTCACGGATACCAGCAGCATCAGTACCCTCACCAGCATGTCTTCCAGTAAACAGGTAATGCCGGCAAGAAGGTAGGGGTGGGGAAGGGATGACTATGACTACTGATGTGCAGAGAGCGTGACGAGTGTGGACTCAGCCTCAGTGTGGTCCTTCTGAGGCTCCCCTGGTACTTTCTAAAAGAATCCCTGAGGTCACAAGGCAAAGAAGATGGGCCACAGGCTGAAGGGGCTTATTGCTCCCCTAGCATCCCTAACAAGAGCACGAGAGTAGCGGGTGCAATCCGCTGCTGGAGACTGGATTATACAGAGCCTGTAGGCACTGAGGTTGAGGATCCCCAGTGGATTGGTCATGATCCATGGACAGAGTGTTTCCGAGGAGGTCTCAGAAAGTCAGACCCTCTGGAGTCTCATGCTTTGCAAGAGGGATCCCTGAGGATTTCCCATCAGTTAACAAATAGAGAAAACGAACAGTGAGTCAGAGGTCCCGAGTCTGATTCACCCAGTTCAGAACTCATCCTGAACCCCCAGTGCTGTAAGCTCCAGAAAATGACCCAATTCTGCCAACCCACGGGGACTCCCCAGTAGACAGCCTGGCCTTACCGGGGGCCTGTGTTCACTTGGTGTTTTATAGAGAAGCTCAGAGTAAGCTTCCTGGTGCATTGAAAGTGGGGAATCCAGAGGCTTAGTCACCATTTCAGTTGATGACTAATTCCCACCTCCACATACCTAGAGGGAGGGGATGAGGGTTAAGATGACCTATGGTGAAGCCACAGCTTGGGCAGCTGGACTCAAACGAGACGCTGAGAGTTAGGAAACAGGACAAGACGTCTGAACACAGGTCGCAATTCCAGAGTAACACAATAGGACCTTTTAGTAGCTGGGGTCTGTGCAGTGTGGGAACTGTTTGGCCTTTATTGATCACTAGATAAGTAGGTGACAACCTTGAACTTCATGTCAGAGGCTCTTGGCAGCATTTGGTCCTGTGGATGGTCTTTTTTTTTTTTCCCCATCAAATCACACTTCATCCAATGCCATGTGCTCCTGAGCAAGTTCTTTCATGGGCTCAGCCTTCTCTGTTCTTCCTTTGCCCCCATTTCTTCCTGGTCCTGCAGTGTCATGAAATAGGTGGATTTAGTTCCTGGCTTTGCCACTTGGTCGGTGACCTTGACCTCCCTGAGCCTTCGCTTTCCTCATCTCTAAAACAAGTCGTGGCATCTACTTGTTCTGCGGATTTGATGATGCTGTGTAGATTAAGTGCCTGGCACATCTTGGGTGCTGAAACACACATGACCTAGTCCCTCGGGCTGTAGAATGAGGTGGGGTAGGGAGGGAGAGGTGTGTGAGACCCACTTTGCTACCCTTCTCTCACCCATTGGAAGATGAAAGGACAGCCCCTGTTGCCTGCCCTTCGACTCCCATGCGATTTCCCACTCTTTGTAGTGAGCAGGGAAAACATTTATCTGTGCTCACCAATCTCAATCAGGGGGGCAGCCAGGCGCAGCAGCCCTGCTTGGGAATACCTTCCCCTTTGAAAGGTTTATCAATCCATCTGCCGCTTGGGCAGCCCTGGACGGGGCTGTGATTAATGATTCCTGTCTTTCCCAAGTTGACTTTGATGCTTACTTGTTGAAACAAGTCCTCTGCATTCAGGAAATGACCTCTTAATCAAAACGCTTCGAGATGCTCTCTGAGATGCTGTACCAGCCCCCATACGGGACCAAGTGGCCAGCCGACCTTGATGCCACATGAACGACCCTCGAGAACTACTGTGAAGTCACCTCGAAACCCCCAGACATTTCAAGAGTCTGACGATAGACTCACAGTTCTATAGGATGATGACAATGACATTCAGTAAGGCTAACACTCTTCGTGTAGTGCTGTATGGTTTATGCTTCTCGTGAACATTATCTTGTTGTTTTCTTTTTGCCAAAACCTCCTAAGAAGTACAAAGAAATAAACCAAGGCTCAGAGATGCAGGGTAACCTGCCCAAAGTCACAAGAGATAATATGCTGGGACTGAGCTTCCAGACTTTTGGCCTTAGATTCTAAATCCTGGACTTTTCCCACTTAAACAGTGCTCGTCTTCCAGTACCGATCTTTCTTTATTTTTCACTGCACTGGGTCTTCATTGCTGTGTGCAGGCTTTCTCTAGCTGCAGCGAGCAGGGACTGCTCTTCCCTACGGTACAGAGGCTTCTCATTGAGGTGGCTTCTCTTGTTGCAGAACATGGGCTCTAGGGCTCATGGGCTCCGTAATTGAGGTGCAGGGACCTAGTTGAGCCAAGGCTTGTGGGACCTTATTTCCCAGACCAGTAATCAACCCTGTGGCCCCTGAATTGGCAGGCGGATTCTTAACCACTGGACCGCCGGGGAAGTCCTGGCAATACCAGTCTTTAAAATGCCCATGGTAATCACTGCTCTTGTGGTATGTAATAGTCAGGACCAAGAGTGAAAATTAAACCTGCATAACTATATTCCAGTCAGGAAACTTTCTTGCTTCAAACAGCAGGAAAAGAGAGGCTAGGAAAGACGGAATGAAATGAGAGGGTGAAGACGCTGCCTCCTGGCAGCAGGAGGAACCCAAGGTGAGGAAAAGTTTTCAGGCTCTGTTCTGAAGGTAAAGGGTCAGAAGTGAGTTTCAGAAGGGAATTGGTGGCAGTTCTGCTTTTTTGTTGTTTGAAAGTGTTCTTTTCCAAAAAGAATTTCAAGACTATTGATAGGAATCAGGGGCCCATGACGTAAGGAGAGGAAGATTCCTTGGCCAAATGTGTTGGGAGAACGGCTGGGTTTAACAGAAACCCCACAGGACAGGGCTTCTCAGAATCTCTCCTGTGCCAATGTGGGCATTGAACCGGGACCCATCCCGGGCAGGGCTGCTTTAGAGGCATCATAGAATGCTAGGAAAAGCCAACGGGTCTGAGCCAATCCTGGCTCCTTCATACCTGCTCCGTGACCTTGGGCAGTTAATTCAGGGCTGTGAGTCTGTTTCTTCATCTCTGAAGGGGAAGCTCCCCCCTCCCTCATACAGAATATTCAAAGTGCCTGAAGATCATGCCTGGTACTGAAGTGACATCTTCCTCCCTCTTCCTACCCGTTTCTGTCTGTAATCCCTTAGAAGGCACCTTCCATTAGCTCCTTCAGTATTGAACTCACTGCTTGGTCTGCACGTGGTCAAAGGAGGTTCTGACAATAACATATCTCAGGGTTAGGACCATCTCTCTGGCACATCCTGCCTCCTGGGCCAGGGCTCCAGATCCCTGCTTCCCACTCTCCTGCTGCACAAGGTTACCCTTTCACCCACCTCCCAGGAAAAAAAGCCAATAGTTCAGGGCTTTTCAAAGCACCCAAGCCCTTCGTGTATGGCCAAATGCCTGGGCTTTAGTAGATGTTCAGTAAATATGAATGAGTGAGTGAATGAATGAATGAATTCAAATCTAGCATTTTTTTTTTAGTACTTCCCATTTGCCATGTAGCACTCCAGGTGCTTTTCCATCTTACCTTTCCTGGCTAAGCCTCCTGCAAGGTAGAAATTTTTATGCCTAATTTACAGAGCCAAAAATGGAGGTTCAAAGATGGGGCGGAATCTGGCTAAGCATACAGGATGGTAAATCTGGAGCTAGAGTTCCAGTCTTTGGTTCTTCTCACTCCAAATCCACTCAACAACACTCACCTTCTAAGATCCATTTTAAAGTGCTCATAAAAATGACTCAAGGTTATGCTGACCTGAGGGTAAAGCCAGGATTTGACCTTGTCTCTCAGTGTTTTCCATTGTCAAGACAGGCATGCCGCAAGACCTTGTGGATCATGTTTCAGAAACCTCAGGTTGGAACTTTCTTGCTGGGAATCCTTGGCAGCTACTGCCCTCTGTCCCTTCCAGAGCCTGTCTCCCGCCCCCACCCCCACTCCCAATGAGTCCTGGCGAGTTACCATCTGAGTGGGTCTCTGCCTGAGCCTCCTGCAAAAACAGCAGCCCTCCAGCCTGGAAACCAGACCACAGCAAGCACCAGCCTTGGCTAGAACAAGTGTGGGCAGGCTGTGAGCAGACTCCTGTTTCCGCAACTCTACCCATCGCTCCACTTCCTAGTTTATATAGAGAGAGGTCAGGAGAGGACCACCCCCTCACCCCACCCTCTGCCCAGAGCAGTCACCCATCAGGGGTGCTGATGAGAAGGAGGTGGGCAGCTTCATCATAAGTCCCCTGAAGCTGCACCCACCCTGCCACCCCCTCCTACCCCTTCCCCACCCACTCCCGACCTTCCCCACTGGTGTGAGGCAGTGTGGGCTTGACGGTGAAGAGTCACTGTGGGAATTAGACAGACCCCGTCCCCAGCTTCTGCCACTTTCTACCCATGTGACCAAAGGCGAAGGTCCAGCCTCTCTGAACTTCAGTTTCCTTACCTGTAATATGAAGATAACGATTCCTCCTTTGTGGGATCATTGAAAGGGCAAAATGCAATAAAACTTGTAAAACACTCAGCTCAGTGCTTGGCTAGGAACACCTAGTCTGTGGCAGCTGGGTCAACCTTGGCTTTCCCTAGGGTAACCTTGGGTGTCTTTCGAGCTTAGGAAGGAGGATTTTAAATGGCAAAGGGCATTTATTTCCCCCTGGTGTCCCACTCAGAAGATAAAAGGCAGTAATCTTACATAGTGGGTTTTCTGTTGAGACATCCTGGGCAAGTCACTTAAAAATCTCTCTAAGCCTCAGTTCCCTAATCTAAAACACTGGAAGTATAGTCATTACTTGTAATGAACAGAACTATCATTAATCTAACTTAATAGATTATTAATAATCATCTGTATTCACTGTCTCCACTTCCTCACCCCAAATTCTTCTTATTTTTATTGAGGTATAGTTGCTTTATTCTCAGAGTTTCAACATAGCAATTCACAATTTTTAAAGGTTGTACTTCATTTATAGTTATTATAAAATATTGGCTGTATTCCAGTATCCATGCTGCACATTAGATCCTTGTGGGTTATTTATTTTATTCATAGTAGTTTGTACCTCTTAATCTCCTCTCTTGTCCCACCCCTCTTCCCTCTCCCCACTGGTAACCACTGGTCTATTCTCCATATCTGTGAGTTTGTCTCTTTTTTATTATATTCACTAGTTTGTTGTATTTTTTAGATTCCACATGTGGTGACACCATACAGTATTTGTCTTTCACTGTCTGACTTATTTCACTAAAACATGATGCCCTCCAAATCCATCTATGTTGTTGCAAATGGTGAAATTTCATTCTTTTTTATGGCTGCATAGTATTCTATTGTATATACCAGGGTGGGGGGCTGGTGTACAGAGACCTGTACACCCCACAGTTCTCTCTTAAGCATTCCAGGCTGGCTTTTGTCCTCACATTCCTGAAACCCCTCTTGTCCAGCTCATTAATATCTCCACATTGCCAGATCCAGCGTCTTCTCAATCTCTATCTTTGACATAGCCAATCACTTCCTCTTTTTCTCTCTTGAGTCTTAGGACATTACCCATTCCTGGTTCTCCTCCTGTGGCACTGGCCACTCCTCATTTCCTTGGCTGCCAGCTCATCTTTGCAACATTTACCAGTTGAGGGGCCTTGGTACTCATTCTTTGGCCTCTTCTCCTCCATGTTTATTCCTGGGTGATCTCCAGTCCCATGACTTTGGATCAGATGTACACGACCATGGGTCTTATCATTCTATCTCCAGTACTGACCTCTCCCTTCAGGGCAGATTCACAAACCCAGTGCCTCTTTGGCATGTACAGGTGCATGCCTAATATACCTTACCAGCATCTCAGATCGAATCTGCCTAACACAGCAGCTCTACATTTTGCCCCAGTTTCTCCTGACCCAAATTGCTTTCTGCTTGGACTTGTCCATTTCCAAAAATGCCATCTGTTGTTCAGGTGAGACTCCTGAGAGTACCCACGATCATTTCACACCCCGCATCCCACATCCCGTCCATCAACAAGTTCTGCTAAGGGTCCTTTAAAATGCATCCTCCATCTGACTGCTTCTCACCCACCCCATTAGTCTTATGCTCCTGCAGGAACTCCCCATTCCTGCCCCACAGGGATGGGTGTGCTCTATTCTCCACTCAGAAGCCGGAGTGGTCTCTGAGAAAGGAAAACCCATCATGTCACCCCCCCACCCCCGCCCCTGTCAAAAGTCTCCACTAGCTTCTGGTTGTAACCAGACTGAAGCAGAGACTTCCAAGACCCTATGTGGTCAGACTGAAGCCTCTCCTTCCTCTGTCCCTCGGCTTCAGCCAAACCAGAGCTGAAGGGCTCCCACAGACTTCTGCTCCTGCGGTACCTTCTGCTGGAATATACTTCAGAATGCATCTTTGCACGTGCTTGTTGCATTCAGCTCAAATCTCAAAGAGTGGGGGAATCACCTCCCGACCCCCCCCCCTACATAATTTCTTCCCTCTTTCCTCTAGTCTTTGTGACCTTTTACCTTGCTTATTTTTCGAGAGTGTTCATCTCCTCCTAAACTTTTATGTTATGCATTTCTTAACTCATTCATTGTTCAAAACTCTCACTAAAATGTCAGCTCAGTGGGGGTGGGGACAGAGTCCTGTTCACAGCTGCATGCCCAGCTCCTGCGAAAGTGCTGAGCGCAGGGAAGGCCCACAAAACCGTGTTAAATGAATGAATGACGATTACCTGCCTCAAAGGCATGATGTGAAAATTCTGTGGAATGATGCATGTCAAGGCGTTCCTTAGCAATGCAGCCTGACACACAGTAGGGCCTTTGTAAATGTCAGCTCTTCCCATTACGGATCAGATCTTCTTAGGGTGAGGACGTCCTTAAGAATCCTCCAGCCGCCCCACCCTCCGGACGGAGGGCTCTGTAGTCACTCAAGAACCCCCAGGCAGGGTCCCCACGGGGCTGGCGGAGCCGGGCCTATGTTCTGAGGGAGCCCAGCGCGCCCCTTATCAGATGTTTGTGTTTAGACTCTGAAGGGGGCAAATAACTCTAGTTCCTTTGACAACATTTAGGGCTCTGCCACCATTTTATTATGTGAGCAAACATTTGATAGCTGGGAAGCCCATCCCTAATGACAGGTCATAGAATCTCGCTGGCGTCTGCTTATCTGTTCTTGGTGTTTGCTCTTCCATTGAAACCTGTAAGGTCACAAGCCGTTTTCTCTCTCCTCCACCTGAAATCTGAAAATTGGAAAAAGCTTGATAGTGAGGAATAAAGAGACTGGAGAGAGCAGGGGTAGGTGAAGGGAGAAAGAGGAGGCAAAGGATATCAGAGGACCCTGCCCAGGGGCTCAAGAATGCAGAAGGGCCAGAAACCTGTCTCTGCACATGGACGCAGCACTCAGCCCCACTCTGAGGAGCACTGGGGGGTCGGGGGGTGGGGTGGGGGACGGGGAGCAGCTCAGACAGGGGCACCCCAGGCAGCTTAACAAGGACAGTTGTACCAGCACCGTGGGGAGGACGGCATGACTAGCAGCCCATCTAATCCTTCAACCACCTTCATTATAAAGGTGGGGAAACCAAGGCCCAGAGAAAGGACTTTGGACAAAAGCAAAGCTCATAGGGACTTTTCCCTGGAGGTCCAGTGGCTAAGACTCCACACCCCAAGGCCAGGCACCCGGGTTTATCCTTGGTCAGAGAACTAGATCCCACATGCTGCAACTAAGAGTTCTCATGATGCAGCTAAGACCTGGTGCAGCCAAATAAATAATAAATATTTTAAAAAAAAAAAAAAAGAATAACAAAGCTGATAGAAGGCTCTTAACCTCGGTGTAATGTAAAGAACACCAGCTGGGAGGTCTCCCAGAATTGGTTTGAAACTCTGGCCCCACACTCTCCTAATTCCAAAACCTTGGGCAATTCCTGGACTCTCTTTGACCTTGCTTTCCTAATCTGTAAAACGGACATAATAGCAGCCCCATACAAGGCTATGGCTGGGAGAACTGGTTAATGGGATAATAGTGGGATAAGAGGCCTTTAACAGTGTGATAGATATGTGAACGTGTTGTGTGTGTGTGTGTGTCTGTGTGTGGAGGGGGGAGTGACTGAGGCGGGGAGTCTTGAGAAAATGAACCGTTAAGTCAAAGGGCAGAACCTTCCTCTGAGGTGACAACTAAGGGGAAAGGGAAGAAAGAGAAGCAAAGCGGGGGAAAAGGGACTCCCGGAAGGAAAACGCGAGCTCTAATCTTCCATGATAGTTGAGATGAGCAAGGCCCGTGGCTCTGGGAGTGGAGGCTGCCCCACATGGGGGTCTGGCTCTTCTCAGGGACTCCTCCATGCTGGCTGTCCTGCCCCAACCCACCCAGAAGCCTGGTCTCAAAGGCCTTTAGCCCTTGGATCCCAGTCCTCTGATTTCTTGTCTTGCTAGTAGCAAGCATTATAGAAAGCACTTTGCAAATTCCCACACTTCTTCCGGGTGGAGTGTTAGTACGTGGTGATTTTCTCTTATGCTCTGTGACCTTGGGGCTGATCATAGACCGGCAGCATCAGCCCAGCCTGGGAGTTGATTAGAAATGCAGGTTCTTAGGCCCAACCCCTGCCCGCTGAGTCAGAATCTACCTTTTAACAAGATCTCTGCTACTCCATTTGGGAAGGGATCTGGGGGACCCCTGCTCTTAGAGGTCTTAGGAAGAAACCCTTACTTCCTTCAAAAGCAAAAGCTCCCCATCCAGCTGTCATTGCCACCAAACTGAGCAATTTATAAAAAGCACTCTCACAGGAAGAGGAGTCCCATTTCAGGATAAAGGTCGGCAAGTTATGACTATCTCAAGGCCATTGGCAATTCACTTCTCTCTTGTGAGGTGGCCAAGGAATCCAGCTCCTAGATGTTCCTAAAGGGTGTGTGTTTCAGAACCAGCCCTACAGGACTCTGAGGGCATGGGGTCCCCACACCTCCAGCCTCCAGCTCTTTGCTGGTTGAGTTGGGTCTCAGCTCCCCCAGACAAGCCAGACGCTAGGGGCCCAGGTCCCCGCCAGAGGCACACAGCTGAGCTGTCTCTCCTCTCTCTCCGCAGTGTCCTCTCCAAGCCTGGTGATGCCCACACATCACTTACTCTGTGCACAACGACAAGGACCCTTCTTTTCCACACCGTCACCCTCCGGGCAGCTGTCACGGAAAAGCGCAGCGACCCGACACGCAGCATCTGCGAGAGGTCCCTGCTCACCTGCTGTCCTGCCGGCACCTCGGACGCTCGCTCTGAGAGGCGCAGCCCCTTCTATGCAGTATTGTCACGATGCCTCTCCCAAGAAGTCTGGTCTGTCCTAGAGGCAGGAGACACAGAAGCGGCGGAAGAGGAAGAGAGAAAGCCGTAGCGTCTGCATCACTCTCTTTCATCGAACAAACTGAAGTGAAAACTTGAATCTGTTACTGAAATGAGAAGAGGAGGACACGTGCTATTGAACTGAGCCAAACACACTGTAAATATCAGCCACCTCCCCCTGTCCCGCCCCCCCAATCCCGGCTGATCTGGAGATTTCTTTTAAAGAAGTAAATTTGTCCAATGGGTGTAAACTATAAACTATTGTAATTAAGTGCAATTTCCACCCTCTACTTCCTCTCCCCTCTGCCCTGAATATAATACTAAAGCGTCTATCGATTTTCTCTGTAAAGGTCAGAGTTGAATTCTCAAAGTGATTTGCCCCCTCTCTCATCCCCCACGGAGAAATACCTAAGGCAGAAGTGAAGCCCTTGACCCACTTCCTCGGCCCTGGACACACACAGAGACTGTATTTTGGACTGACTGCCAGCTCACTCTGATCTCCTGATACCAAGACACACCTCTGGGTCCCTGGAAGGGCTGAACAGAGTGTCAGAGTAGTATCTTAGCTTCCGGAAGAGTTGGGGGACCAGCCAGGACAGCCCCAGGAAACCCCAAGGCTGGCTGTTTGATAGCACAAAAAAAAGTTGCCCTTTCAGAAAACCTCCCATTAAAACAATTTATTTTATCATGGCCCAGAGTCTCGTATTTCTACCTCTGATGCTTTCCCTGCCTTGGTTTCTCCAAGAATCCCTGGCCCCTTGTCTTCTTGGAATTTTCCACTTACTCCATGGGGCTCGCTGCTGCATGTCCCATTGTCTTCAGGCCAGCCTTATTGCTAGGGTAAGAAAAGTTTTTCCCCCAGTCGGACTCCAATACTTTGTCTTTCTGTGACTCATCGGAGTAGACTTGGAGCCAGCTCTCGGTGACTGCTGGTCACAGGAACAGAGGAAAAAGTAGGAAGTGTGGAATCACCACGGGTAACATTGTCAACTTCACTTTAAGCATGAGCTCCAACCTTTCTTCTCTCCCATAGGGCTGTTAGTCAGGAGAATGGCTCCTGTGGGTATCACCTCCTGCCTGGGTAATTGCCTCCAGTGAGGATGCTAATGAAGACAAACAGTCCAAAAGGTGAAAAGCCAGAGGACTAAACACTCTCCAGCAGGGGCTTTCCCACAAATAATCCCCCATTGACTCTAGGAAGAAGGAGGCTGGACCTTTCCTCCTTGCCGTCTCCAGCACAGACCTACCAGCCTGTGGTTTCTGGCTTCTAGACAGACCAGTTCCCAAGCTGGCTATAAGTGAGGGCATCATGCTGAAGCAACAGGTTTTTCAAAATCTCAAAGCAGTAGAAGATGCAGTTCTTAGTGAGCCAGGCAAAGGTACTGAGAGCCCAGGGCAGGGATGGACAGTGTTAGAAATGCTGACCTCTTTTGGCTCCTGGCTCCCCTCCAGACAATGTTATCTGGACTAAAGTGGTCAAGAGAAAATTCATGGATGGGTTGAAAAGGGCTGGGGCCAAAGCCGAGCACCTTGTGTCAAGAGAGGCCAGGATTTGCTGACTCTGGTGGAGATGTCTTATTGGTTGGCTCCTGTGAGTTCAGGAAGAGGAAGGGAATATAGGTCTTGCACTCCAGCCTCGTGGACTGGAGCTTGAATTCACGTTGTTTCTGGAGCAGTAAGTATCTGCATTTGATAGATTTTATATCTTGTGTTATTGTAATAATCCTGAAGACCCAGGGGATCTTAAATCACTCAAGAAGCCATCTGTGAGTATAGAGGACTTAGGGAGGGGCGGAAATCACTAGGAATTTTTCTTAACTAGACCCTATGTGGACCAATACGCATACGAGGTGACTCTGGTAGCTGAGAGCACCTCCCTCCTAAATCAAATCTCTCTTCTCACTGACTCTAAGAGGGGCAAGGAGGCCCACTGTGCATGGATGCAGGTGGGCATTACCCACTCCAAAGATTCATCTGCAACTAAAGGCCCCCATACCTTCTTCCCTTATGGACCAGACCCTTGGGAATTCCTACCCCAAGCAACAGGTTTTTCAAAATCCCGGTGTAGTGGGAGATGCAGTTCTTAGTGATGCAGGAGTCTCAAATGCTGTCTCAACCAGAGACAGCAAATCTTGGCCCCTTTTGACACATGGTACTTGGCCTTGGCCCCAACCCTTTTCAACTCAACCATGCATTTTCTCTTGAATGCTTTAGCCTCAATAATATTGTCTGGGGGAGCCAGGAGCCAAAAGATCAGTTCTTTATGGACTAACATTTCCAGAAGTTCTCTTTACACCCTTAGCTCAGGATAATAGACAATTCTGTTTTCACCATGACCTGCTGTGGTTTCTTGGGTGAGCTCTGGGGAAGGCAGATTTAATTTTCACATTGTGGATAAGAAATGAAATCAGTCATAGAAACCTGCCTTAAAGTGGATTTGAATTGTCCGTGCCAAACAGTGAATTATTCACCCCAAAGGCAGAGAGAACTGGAGTGTTAACTACTGGATTCAGGTGGATAAGAACACAGTGTAGACAGCCAGGGAATCTGAGCTCTTGGGTTGGGGGAAAGGTTTTTGATGTTCTTGTTGGAGCCAGAATGCCTTGATTAGAATCTCCAACTTAACCCTGTCCTCATTGTCCTCCTACGGAAAATTGGTTGATTGTAGTAGTACCTACCGTATAGGATTGTTGAGTAAATGAGTTCATACTTTGTTAAGTGCTTGGATGTGGGCCTGGCACATTATGAATACTGTATGTTAACTATTCTCTCATCCCAGAGCAAGTGATAGTTGCTCAGTTCTCTCCAACTCTTTGTGACCCCATGCGATGACAGCCTCCTCTGTCCGTGGAATTCTCCAGGCAAGGATAGTGGAGTAGGTTGCCATTTCCTTCTCCAGGGGATCTTCCCGACCAGAGATCAAATACAGCTCTCCTGCATGCAGGCAGATTCTTTACCATCTGAGTCACCAGGGAAGCCTACTATTAAGAGACATTTTTAAGTGTAAAGACAGGTCAACTTAAAATTATCAGGTACATGCTTGACTTTTTCTTATAATCTATAGACAATACATCAGAATATGTAATGAATCATACACCTTTTCTAAAGGAATACCTGAGATAGAAGTAGCAAGAAGGTTATAAATGACAATTCCAGAGTCCCTTCTCGTATATTCTCTGGACCTGGTTGATCTTTCCAGATACCCTCATCACAAATGTGATGTTTGGTAAATAAAACTGCCAATAATTGGTGAAATGATTTTGCTCGTGTCTATGGAACATGACCAACCAAGCAGTGAACCAAGGATGAGTCAGGTAGAAGAGGTCTGAGGAGAGAGAGGGCAGACTTGACTGGGAAGTCTGTCTCTTTAGGGGAAGAAGAAGGTAAAAGGTGGGGATGATCGGGAGGAGATGACAGAGAGCCAGGAGGCTAGGACTAAAGCCAGCTACCAGCTCCTAAACGTTGAGGGTGTTGGTGGTGGTGGGGTGGTCATGGAGGGGAAATACAGGGATCTAGGAGCAGTGGGTCAGGAAGAGGCAGGGGTGAACTTCCTCCCAAGGACAGAGCTGAGGTGTCCCCTTTGAATGAGGAAGTAATTCAAATAAATGCCACTGAAATCTGTTCTGAACAGATTGCCAATAATGGACCACACAGTGGATTTGCTACACAGTGACAAATCCATGTTTTTTAAAATACTTTAAACACTTCCCAGTTGTTTCAAACAGACAATATTTACAAGAAGTTGCAATCAGCTAAATAAAATGTCTATAAAGCCCCTCCCTGTTTCCCTCCTTCCCTCCTTCTCTCTGCCTCTCTGTCTCTCTCTTTCATACAGAGGTCATTCCAGCTGGGCAAATACTAGATTGTCAGATAAGATTTATAACATGACAGTATTTTATTAATGAATCTTCGGGGTATGCAGACCTTCACACAGGCCTAGATGACCAGTTTTTTCCCTTTCTTTTCAAAGTCGCTCAGTCGTGTCTGACTCTTTGCAACCCCATGGACTATACTGTTCATGGAACTCTCCAGACCAGAATACTGGAGCGGGTAACCTTTCCCTTCTCCAGGGGATCTTCCCAACCAAGGTCTCCCTCATTGCAGGCAGATTCCCACCTTCTAAGGAAGAATGAGCAGAGCAAACATGAGGGGGATGGCATCAAAAGCAAAAATCATCAAAGCAGGTTTTTGCAGCCTGCATATGTACGTGTATGCCAACAAACCACCCAAAATTTCTTTGCAGTTTCCACACACTTAATTTTCTCACTAGATACATACTGGGATATCCTCCAAAGGCTGGTTTCCTTCCTGTGCTCTATTGTTCAGACATCCTTAATAAATCAATTATATTAAATGATTTCCAATTAATTATGAAAGGGATAAAAAGATAAAGTTGGTTTTTTAAAAGACAAAAAAAAAAAATCACACTCTAAGGAAAGCATGCCTGATTTCCTAAGCCATTATAAAGCCTCTGTGTAACCCTTTGCATTTGGAAACATCATCTAATCCAAAATAATGTTTCTCATTTATTTATTCAAGAAATACTTACTGGGACTTCCCTGATAGTCTGGTGGTTAACCTCTGAATGCAGGTTCAGTCCCTGGTTGGGGAATTAAGATCCCACATGCTGCATGGCCAAAAAATAAAAAAATTTAAAAACAGAAAAGAAATACTGACATCTACTGTGTGTGTGCCAGGCACCATTGTTCTAGACACTGAGGATACATCAATGAATCAAATAGAAGTTCATTTCCCCTTGTGAACTTCACATTCTGGTTAAGGAGACAGGCACTAAGTATGTGAATGTGAGTATGGTCATGTCAGGTGATTTCTTAAATCTATGAAAAATGCAGCAGGGAGACTGGAGTAGCTATAGGGCTGAGTGAGAGGGAGCATGGAGGTCAGGGTATGAGCTGAGTGCTAGGTGGGGGTGATGACCAATGACAATGCGTTTGTCACCTTTGTAAGGACTGCTATAAGCTACTGGAAGGACTCATTCTGAGGGAGCTGGAGGCCATCAGGAAGTTGTGAGCAAGCAGGGGCAAGATCTGTCTTATGCTGTTTTGCTTTTTTTTTTTTGACTGTGCTGTATCTTCATTGCCATGCGTGGGCTCTTAGTTGCAACATGTAGAATCTAGTTTCCAGACTAGGGATCAAACCCCCAGCCCCCTGCAATGGAAGTGCAGCATCTTAACCACTGGGCCACCAGAGAAGTCCCTGGCTTATGCTTTAAAAGGATCCCTCTGGCTGCTGAGAAGGCCCAAGAGTGACAGCAAGGGGACCATCAGGAAGTTGTTGCCTCACTGGAGCCTGGTACCAGGGGCTGGTGGCGGAGGTGAGGAGAGCCTGTCTGATTGTGGATATGGTTTTAAAGGGAGAGGATCTGCAGGCACTAGGATTTCCTGATAGTTTATATGTGACATCAAAGAGGATTCCAAGGTCAGGGGCCCGAACAAAGCAGGAAATAGAAATTGATGCTACAGAAAACAGTGTTACCTGGACAAAGACTCTGTGTCAGGCGTTTTGTAAACTGGCTCTTTAGGAAGCATCTGGGGAGTATGTCATGCTGTGACATCAGGGCTTTTCAGGTGACAGTAACTTGACATCTAATATTCATCCAACAAACGTTTACTGAGTGCTTACTATGTACTCTTCTGGGTATGGAGAGAAAAGCAGTTTAAAAAAATGTTACTCTTCCCATGGGGCTTACAGTCTACTAGGAGGGAGCCAACAATAACAAAATAAGCAAATTATACAATAGGCCAGATATTGATTGATAGGGAACGAAAAAAAACACAAAGCTGAGAGAAGGAGGTGGGGGTAGGGAAGGAGGTGGAGTCCTTTTGGTACGGGAGCCCCTTGCTTTCCAAGACAGGGATTTCTTGGAGGCATCTTGACTAGAAACAGAATATATGTTTTTTTTAATTGGAATGTAGTTGATTTACAAGGTTCTGTTCACTTATGTTGTATAGCCCAGTGATTCAGTTGTTGTATTCTTTTCCATGATAGCCTATCACCGGATATTGACTATAGTTCCCTGTGCTACACAGAAGGATCTTGTTGTCTATTCCCTATATAGTAGCTTCCACCTGCTAGCTCTAACCTTCCACGCCACCACTCCCCCAGCCCTGGCCCCTGGGCAGCCGCAAGCCTGTTTTCTGTGTCCATGAGTCCGTCTCATTTGCGTCATACTGAAATTCTTTATTTATTTATTTGTGACGGCACTGGGTCTTCGTTGCCGTGTGCAGGCTTCCTCTAGTTGCAGAGACTGGGGGCTCCTCTTTATCCGCAGTGCTCAGGCTTCTCACTGTGGTAGCTTCTCTGGTTGTGGACCCCCGGCTCTAGAGTATGCAGGCTTCAGTAGTCGCTGCACGCTAGCCCAGCAGTTGTGGCTCCCAAGCTCTAGAACACAGGCTCAACAGTTCTGGCACGTGGCGTTAGTTCCTCCACGGCATGTGGCATCTTCCCGGACCAGGGATCAAACCCATGTCTCCTGCATTGACAGGCGGATTGTTTATCACTGAGCCATCAGGGAAGCACTGTGTCATATTTTAGATTCCACATACAAGTCATGTCATGTAGTATTTGTCTTTCTCTTTCTAACTTACTTCATTTAGCTTGATACCTCTAGTGGCATCCGTGCTGCTGCAAATGGCGTTATTTCATCCTTTTTTCTGGCTGAGTAGGATTCCATCATACATAGGTACCACATCTTCTTTATCCATTCATCTGTTGACAGACATTTAGGTTGCTTCCCTGTCTTGGCTATTGTGAATAGTGCTTCTATGAGCATAGGGGTTCATGGATCTATTTGGATTAGAGTTTCATCTAGATATATGCCCAGGAGTGGGATTGCTGGATCATATGGTAATTCTATTGGGTTGACCAAAATATTCACTTGAGTTTTTCCATAAGATGTTATGAAAAACCCAAGCGAATTTTTTGGCCAACCTCAAATTTTTAATTTTAAAAGAGAGCATAATTCTGAATCACCTACACTGGTGGTCAAAAATTTGTTCTCCCTGCTGCCTCCTTCTCTAGAAGAACTGTATTAGTTTCCTGTGGCTGCTCTAACAAATGGCCACATGCTCAGACATATATACTCTGACAGTGTGGGGCTAGAAGTGTCAAAATCAGTGTCACTGCACCCAAGCCAGGTGTTGGCAGGGCCATCTCCCTCCAGAGGTTATAGAGGAGAATCTGTCCCTTGCCTCCTACAGCTCTAGCAGCCTCCTGGTCCCCTGACTTAACAGCCACGTCACTCCAGTCCCTGCCTCCCCGATCACATTGTCTTCTCTCCTGTGGTCAAATCTCCCTCTTCCTCCTCCCTCGAAGGATGCATGTCATCACGTGTAGGGCCCACCCAGACTATCCAGGATATTCTTTCTTCATCACATCTGCCAAGACTCTTTCATTTTAAGGTGAAGAGTCCTTGACAGTCCTTGACAGCTCCCAAAGATTCAGACCTGATGTTTTGGGGGAGTAGTTATACAGCCTAGTGGGCTGCCCAGGTGGCTCATAGCTTAGAGAATCTGCCTGCCAATGCAGGAGATACAGGTTCGATCCCTGGGTCAGGAAGATCCCCTGGAGTAGGAAATGGCAACCTGCGCCAATGTTCTTGAATGAAAATTCCATGGACAGAGAAGCCTGGCAGGCTGCGGTCCATGAGAGGCCACAAAAAGTCAGACACAGCTGAGCCACTGGACACATGACATGCACGCTCGTGCACACACACAAACACACACACACACACACACATACGCGCGCACACGCACACACATACACACACACATACACATACGCACACACACACATACACACACACAAACACACACGCGCGCGCGCGCACACACATACACACACACATACACATATGCACACACACACACATACACACACATACACACACACACATACGCACACACACACACACACACACACACACAGTCTAATACAGACTTTACCACAAACCCAGGAAAAGAAAACTGAAGGTGCTAGTTTCTTTGGCACAGCTTTATCAATGATAATTCATTATTATATTTGTAAAATAGCTTGCATTGCCCAGGAAACACAGATGGTGAGGAGAAAGATACTTCTTTCTTCATCTTTATGAAATCTGCTTTCTGTGCAGTCACACTTTGGAAAAGCCTGACACAATTAGTAAATGAGAAATAAACATGGTGCTCACGTTCGTATCATGGAAGCGAAACAACAGCTGCCCCTGTAGTGATGGTTAACCATTCATCCAGCCCTTTGTGCAGCTGCTAAATATTTACTTCTGCCATACAGAGTCGTGATGAGGAGCTCAGACTGGGCGCGTCAGGCAAATTGCAGTTCAAATCCTGGCTCTACCACTCACCAGCTGTGTAATCTTGGGAAAGGTGCTTAACTTCTCTGAGCCTGTTGTATTATCTGAAAATGGGGTGGTTGTAGGGATTAAATGAGATACAAGGTGGGTCAAGTCTTTCACCTGATACATGAGAAAGTCTGCAGTAAATGTTAGTTATTTGCATCCAGTTGTTCTGGACCATGTGAACACGATGCCCCCCATCCCCATTGTCACTGAATGCCTGCCCTTAACTGTAGTGTAAGTTCTGTGAGACTGGGGACTTAAAGTTTTATTCACTGTTTTGTCCCCAGCATCTAATACCTGATACGCATTAGGTGCTCAGTAAACACTTTTTGAGTAAATGCCTATGTGTAACTATGTCATAGAGTTTACTAGTTGTATGCCTGGAAAATGACCCCAGTGTATACCTATCACCACCTCTGTCTGGGCCTCCCAAGCTTCAAAAGAAGGAGCAAGTTCATTGTTATTACTGTTATAAATGGGGGCCACAAAAAAGGAAAGAGATGAAAACAGAGGTCCTAGGTAATGTCTTATGGCCAGTTGAGTATTAGACCAGCTTGGAACCCATTCTGGCTTCTGAGCTGACACTCAAAAAGGAAAACCAACAACAAACACAAACCACTTCTGTCTATGTGTGAGTCTGATCTCTCTACACGCATGTGCACCAAGTCGCTTCAGTCATGTCCATTTCTGACCCTTTGGATTATACCCTGCCGGGCTCCTCTGTCCATGGGATTCTCCAAGCAAGAATACTGGAGTGGGTTTCCATGCCCTCCTCCAGGGGATCTTCCCAACCCAGGGATTGAACCCAATTCTCTTGCATTAGCAGGTGAGTTCTTTACCACTAGCACCATCTGGGAAGCCCTCTGATCTTTATACCTTTGACAAATATTCCTATCACCCAAAGAAATATAGCCAGATTGCAGACTTCTCGAGGACAGAAGATTATGCCTCTCTTTACTAGCTTAACCCAGAGTTTCATACCTTTGACTATATTCCTTATACATGCTCCATATACAAAGCCTCTTAAGTGTGGCAGAGAGATACACAATAGATGCCCATTTGCTCGTTCATCCAACAAATGTCTTTTGCACATTGACTTAAGCTGGGCACAGTGGTGGGTACTGCATATTCCAAGATGTCTTGAAGGAGTTGCCTGCCTGGCTAGGGAGACAGAAAAACTAGCAAGTTATCGTGACCAGTGTCAGTGTCAGCTATGTCAGTGTTAGAAGATAGAGTGGTAGGACAGTGGAAGAAATCTTGTTTGGGTGTAAATCAGAGAAGTTTCTCTGGAGGACACTTGAACTGCGTCATGAATGAATGTCAGTTCACCAGGTAGATGGTGGAGGGGGTGGGAAGACACCTCAGACCGACAGCCCACAAAATGCAAAAAGAAAGTCCAGATCTGTTTCAGTATGGTCTCAGCCCAAAACTTCTGTCTTCCATGTGCCCAAGACCCCCCTCCCTGAAATTCTCTTGCCCTGGCTCTGCAAATCGTGATCTGACACAGTGAACTATGTTCTCCAGGCTGCAGGTCCTTGGGTCAAGGTAATGGGTCACTAGCCAGCCAGTGCCTCTGAGAAATGAACTAAGGCCTAAGAATCAGATACGTGGGCCCCACATCTCAGATGAGCAGAGCTGAGGCATGGGGTAAGGCATGTGATGTTTACGTTCAGAAACTGCAAAGCCACTAGCTTGTAGAGTGTCATTACGTCTGCAGGTGGAGGGTAATTTTCCTGTTACTCAAGGACTCCTGATCAGGCTCTGATTGGTCTCTGGGGAATTGTTTTATGACCCAGAGCAAGGCAGCGCTAGATAGGAGATGTGGTTTGCTGGGCAGAAATTTACAAGGCAGGAAATTGCTTCACTGGGCACAACCATTCATAAGAAACACCTCTGGGAAAAGGAGCCCAGGCTCCTGGCAGGTCTGTCCCAGGCCATTTGTTTACATCAGCAACAACCCGTGTTCCTGGTTACACAATGTGGCAGCGTCACTTTGAGTGGGGGATCTTTGCCCCTTGGAAGAATAAACACATTCCTCACTCGCAGGGGAATTAGCAGACCTCACAAATCTTTTCAGTGGCTCCCCTGGAGGTCTTAATGTCATAAGAAGGTGACTCTACACATGGTTAGCTGTACAATCTGACTCTGGATTCGGTTGAATTGTCCTTTACAGGGCAGTGCAGGCTAAGATGCAGAGAATCTGGTGTTGAAGGGTGAAAAGGGTGGCAATCCAAGCAGCTGCCAAGGCCACAATAGATTTCTTATGAACAATCCAGGGGTTTAGGGGTCATTGGTCAGTCTTCATGGAGGAGGGGACAGACTGTGGGGTTGTTTAGATGTATTCCAAAGCCCAGGTTTCCGTTGTCCACCAGCTCTTGGCCAAGTTCTAGAGTTTAGACCTTTTAGGATGAGAGCCGTCAGACCTGAACAGGTCCTTGGGAGAAAAGATAAGGGTCTGTGGTTAGAGTCTCCATAACTATGGGCATCTGTCTGGAGAGTTATGGGAGGTTCCAGTCCAGCACTCTTCAGTACAGTCAAGAGTCATGATTGGGCCCCACTCACCTCCCCATGTAAACCCCATCCCAGGCCTGGCCTGGTCAAGGGGGCTTCCACAGGCTGCATCCCTTCTCCAAGGCCTTGGGGTCTGTGTCTGTGACATGGAGGAGAGCCTGGTACCACTTCACGTGGCTGCTCTAATGAGAGGATTATACGAAACCATGAGTTTCCTCACTCTAGGGCGTGTTTCACACTTAGGGTTGGGTGTATTGTCTCTGGGGCAGTTGGGCAGGTCAGGAGACTTGGAGGGAAATTTCATTTTATGTTTTTTTAATCTTTCTAGGAAGAGTTGCAGGCAATTCACCCTTACTCCAACTTACTTCTGGACCATCTCACTATACCCTTACACTGTTAGTGTGACATCCAAGGCCAGTGGCAGAAAGCCCTGGGCGTGGTGCATCTGAGCTCATTCTATTTGCTTCCTGGAGACCATTTTGTTCTGTCTACCACCAGCAAGTTCTAAGAGGGCCCAGACCATGTTGTTCCTATTTACCACCACATCTCTAGTACCTTGTGTGGTGACTGGTATACAGTAGATTCTCTATAAAGGCTTGTTGAATAAATAGCAACTTCATGAGTGAATAAATGAATTAGTGGCACTTCTTTTGAAAGTTGAAATCCATTGATATGGTGAATCCATGATAAGTCTGCTCTGAACTTGAGATCTCCTAACTTCTGCGTCGTCACGTAAGCAGGCAGCCTTGATCCCTAGTTTCCTTGGACAGTGGAGCAGTTGTGTCAGGGTAAGCAAAGCCTACTAAGGCCATTGCAAGGACAGTCCCTAGCCAAGGACCTTTTAGATAATTAGTTCATTAAGGATCCATTTTACTCCAACTAATAAAAATAAATGGAAAAAAAAAGGATCCATTTTAGTAGTTATTTTCAACCCCGCTCAGGATCTCATATTTACTGCCCTGCTCTTGCTCTGTGAAGGAAATCGCAAAAAAGTTTAGAGCCATTGCCTCTAGACATCTGAAGAATGGGGTTACTGGCCACCATATCTCCAAATTCTGCTAGAAGGACCAGGATAAATCCAGAGGTGAAGGGATGATCCCCCAGGGTCAGACTGGAGGAGTGTGTGAATGGGGCAGCATAGGACAAACCCAGGATAGTGGTTTGGGATCAAGGCTGTAGGCCATCCCAGTGTGTTAGAGGTCCACTTTGGGTTGGAACAGGTGTCTGGGTCTGATGTCCTGAAAGGCATCCTTCTTCTCAAACTGGGAGACAGGCCAGTGAGTCAGGGGGTCCAAGAAGCGATAGGAAAAGTAGCTCATCTTGGAGCATTCATTTTTTTTTATTCAGAGATAAGTAATTTTAACCTTGAAGGTCATGGTAGAAAATACAAAAGTTACATGCATTTTTAAGATCAAATATGGGGCATCAAA
Organism: Odocoileus virginianus; assembly: GCF_023699985.2. NCBI lineage: Eukaryota > Metazoa > Chordata > Mammalia > Artiodactyla > Cervidae > Odocoileus > Odocoileus virginianus. The sequence continues at coordinate 12,956,982 of NC_069690.1, read as the reverse complement.
AAAATTTCCTCTTTCAGTGACCTAAAGCCACAGGCCCGATAAGAAGTGTGAGCTTCACTCTTCTCTGCCACTAATGTTACTTGAGTTGAACAGTTTCAGAAACACTAGCCTAAAAGAGTCACACAGAAAATGCCACCCACTGTCCCTGCAGACTGCTAGACCCTCAGTCCATGCAGTGAAGATGCCCTTGACGAGACAATGGCATCAGTCCAGCTATGGGCCCCCACATTGTCTGGCCCCTCTGGGGCCCCAAGAGATTAACTTATTGTCCCCCCAGCCTCTTGGAGATATAAAGTCCTCTGTCCAAGAGAGGAGTCATAACCCCACTATTGTTTTCTCTTTTCTTGGTGGCCAGCACGGACGTGTTGTGTTGTGTTGGAATAACCTGAACTCCAGACTGGTGCCTCCATCTCCTCCTTCCTTTCTCCAGAGGGCGGTGGCGGCTCTGGCCTCAAAATCCCTGGGGAGCTCAAACCAAACAACCCAGGCGCAGCTCACAAGTGTGGCTGTGGGCGGGGCCCCTCGGGGACAAGTTTCACTTCCTTGGTTCTCAGGACTAAATGGTTGAGAAATTCTTCCCAAGTAGAGACTCTGCTTTTTTAGGTTTTATTCACTTGTTTGAGACAAAGTCACAGAATCACATAGGGGAAAGTCAGACATGTAGCTCATCAGTAAGGGAACAGCTTCACTCTGAAATATACAGAGATGCGCAGTGAATGGTTATCCGGGTCTGGGGGCATCCACAGTAAGTTTACGTTTTGGCAAACTTTGGTGACCAGATTCCCTGGGGTCCCCAGTTCCAGCCCCTGCCCCTTCCTCTGACCTCCTAGAAAGTGAAGCTTCTCTGGGTCTCCCTGACTCTAGCATAAACCCTGGGAGTGGGAATGAGGTCTCATTCATCTTTATACCCACTACTGCTTAGCGGAATCACTGCACAGAAGTCGTCCTCAATAAATATTTGCTGGTGATGAGTTTGACAAGCATTAGGCTAAGTCATTTACTAAATATTTATGTTCTGTGCAGTCTGCTGGGCATAGGGATTTGGTGATGAATAAGAAACCATCTCTTCCCTCTGGGGCTCGTGACTTAGTAGGGAAGGCTAATATCAAAAACGATGACTGTGCGACAGAGCAAACCCGGGCGGCAGCATCAGAGTCCCCCCTCCACATCCCCAGACAACGAGGGTGCTGTGTGCTCTCTAGCCAGTGGGCTCAGAGACTGAAGGCAGGTCTTCTAAGTCCACTGAGGTGGGCTCGGCCTCCTGCAGCTGAAGTCGGCGGGGGGACCAAAGGGAGGGTCACATCCGAAGGTGGGCTTTTGCAATCACAGGAATGCCCGGGGTGGTGGGGGCCCGGAGGTGACCTCTCCATCACCCTGTAGAAAAGTGAGGCCAGGCTAACACCTGTTGAGACAGGTAACTCCCATTTGCTCATTGTCCCGTGTTTGCAGAAGAGGAGAAGGGGGCTCTGGGGAGTGAGAGGGGATGGGTCACAACCGGGTGAGCCTCTTTTGGGCGGCACCGCCAGCATTAGCATGGAGATAGAGTGGCCATCCTGGAAGGATTTATAACTCCAGATCTCCAGGTCTTATCATAAGCAAGCTTTTTCTCAATCTCAATATGTCAGGGGTTGGCGGGGGCAGGGGGAGAGGCAGGGCAGGGCAGGCAGGTCGGGATGGACCTGAGAGCAGTGTTGGAGGTGAAACTGCAGCAGACACGACCCTTTGGCTGTAGCGGAACAGGGTTATTCAGAAGGAAAGAAAGAGACAGAAATGGAGCTGTTCGTGACTAATGGTGTATTGGTCACTGAACTGGTTAATAATAATGCTTGATTTCTTGTCTCGTTCCCTGTGGCTCAGGCCTGAAAGGTCACAAACATGCTTTGGAAATCCTAAGGCAAGCCCTGAGAGTCAGCCCAGTGGGAGCATTGTGTTGCCCAGGCTTCTAGAAACTTCTCCCCCTCCTCCCACTGGAGTTCCTCACCCAGTGCATTTTGTTGTTTGCAGGAGGAGCTGGGGGACAGCGTCTCTGGTCATACCTAAAGTTTCTGAGGCAGGAACACAGCAGTGCTGTCCCTGAAGGGAGGGCAAATTGACCCCCTGTGCTGTTTTGGGGATGGGGGGAGAAAGGGTGGGGTGTGGTAGGGGGAGTCAAGGAGGCAGTTGGTGAAGGATGAAGATGGGGAGGAGGAGACTGACTGCAAGAGGGACCCTCAGGTCTACGGCTACTGAAGGTACCAGTGCTGCCTCTGTCGTCTCCTTCTGCAAGTCTCCCCTGGCCATTCATTCTCACCTCCCGCCACCTGAAGAGAGGTATGTGGGCTTCCCAGGTGGCTCAGTGGTAAAGAACCCGCCTGCCAATGCAGGAGACAGGAGTTCAATCCCTGGATCAGGAAGATCCCTTGGAGGAGGGAAACGGTAACCCACTCCAGTATTCTGGCCTAGAGAATCTCATGGACAGAGGCACCTGGCAGGCTACAGTCCATGAGTGTCGCAAAGAGTCGGACACAACGACTGAGGGACTGAACAACAACGTGAATAGATACAGCACCCAAGGGAAGCATCGTCCTCTGCCTTCCGCCCTGGACCACACCCTGGCAGCCCACCTTGCGGGGAAGGGCCTGGGTATTCCCCTCCATCACAGGCCTTCCCCTGTGATGGCTCTTCTGGACTCAGGCCTGGTCTGCATTCGGCTCGCAGGCAGGTCCACAGGCTCGGCAGGTGTTGAAAGCTGTCCCTCAGAGGATGCCTCGGCATGCCTCCCTCCTCCTGCTTCCCCTGAGACATCAAACACCCCAGGCCTGGGCGGCCGGGCGGAGTTAACAAACACAGCCAGGCTCAGGGGAGGCTTGAAAACCTCTCCTTCAAGCTCCCCACTCCAGCCTAAGCAAATCCCCCGCTGAGACTTCAAAGCCAGCTGCTTGTTTGCCCGGCCACAGGGCAGCGACAATGCTTTCCCTTTTGACCTAAGACAGCATCACTGCCGGAGGAAGGCTGGCTAGGCGCCGACCTAGAACACAGGACCCTGTTCAAGGGCTGTGATGTGAGCACTCAGCAACCCGACCTGCCAGTCCAGGAACGAGGGATAGGAACTGTCCCCGGACCCCTGGATGAGCCTTTGGGAAGACTGTCCCAGCTGGGACTCAGTTCCAAAAAGGCAGGCTCCACCCCACGACAGCAGGGAGTAATAGGCCACATCAACGAACTGGGAATGGAAACCACGGAACTCATGAACTTGCGGCTCCCCAAACGCCCACCTTGTCTCCAGGGTCTGCGCATCATAAATGTGGTGGTGTGATGTGTGTGCTTGTCTGGGCCATGTGTGCACAAAAATGTACACGTCTCTGTTCCCAGGCACCACCCCACAGTTCTCCAGGAAGCATGCTCCTGACTCGAATTCTGAAAACAAATTGTTATGTTTGATCTAAAAGCAAGAGCAGAGAACAGTGTATGAGAAACAGTAAAATTTTTATAGCAGTAAATTTTAATAGCAAAAATTATGAAACTTTATTCAAAGATGTATGCGTATATTTTTAAAGTCTAATTGATGTACAGTGTGGTGTTAGTTTCAGATATACAGCAAAGTGATTGAGAATGTATATATATATTTCATATATAATATATATATATCATTTTTCTCATTCTTTTCCCTTATGTGTGTATGTGTTAGTTGCTCAGTTGTGTCCAACTCTTTGCAACCCCATGGACTGTAGCCCACCAGACTCCTCTCTCCATGGGATTCTCCAAGCAAGAATACTGGAGTGGGTTGCCATTTCCCTTGTGGGTTATTACAAACTATTGAATAGAGTTCTCTGTGCTATGCAGTAGATCATTATTGGTTATGTATTTTATGGATGTGCCATACCGTGCTTAGTTGCTAAGTCATGTCAGACTCTTTGCGACCCCATGGACTATAGCCCTCCAGGCTCCTCTGTCCACGGATTCTCCAGGCAAGAATACTGGAGTGGGTTGCCATGCCCTCCTCCATTCTACATATAGTAGTGTGTATATGTTCATCTCAACCTCCTATTTATCCTTCCCCCCACTTTCTCCTTTGGTAACCATAAGTTTGCTTTCTATGTCTGTGGATCTAAGAGAAGTAAATTGATTCAACCCATCAGCTCCAGAGATGAAGAAACCTATCTTAGGACTTATTTACTTACTTGGGCTTTATTTACCCTTCAGCTTACTTCTGCCAGGTCAATGATGAAACACTCCCATTTTCAAGGACCCTCACTTTCGAGGCCTGAAAAGTGATCCCAGATTGTCAGGTTCAGCTCCCAGCTGGACCTTTAACAGGATTTTTTATAATAATAATGATGATGATGATTTTTCCCTGAAGACTGTCTCCCACATATTGCCCATCCCATGCAAAAGAGGGAATTGAGAGTGTGTAGGCTCTTTGTGAAGATCTGGCTCCATGATAGAGATGGCGTAGGGTAGGGGACGTGTGTGGACACTAAAGGCACCCAGAGGAAGTTCCCTGGCAGTTCAGTGGTTAGGACACTGCATGGGTTCAATCCTAAGATCCTGCAAGCCGCATGGCCAATAAATAAATAAAGCCACCCAGAGCGGGGTTCACATTCTAGTTCTGCCTCTTACTCCCTATGTGATACTAAGAACATTATTACTCTGATACTCTGAACCTGTTTCTTCAGCTGTAAAGGGGCTAAAACCTACTGCAAGATTCTACCCTAAGAACATTCTTAGGGATTATAATAAGAGGAAATCATTTGCCAAAGTATAGCTTTGGGGCAGAAACCCAAGCTTGGGGCTGCAGACCCCACACATACCATATCCACTGCAGCTCCCTTCACAGTTCATAGGAACAGCATCCATGGTGGTTTAGAACCCAGACACTAAATAAAGCCTGACTGCCTGGAGTCCAGTCCCACCTGCCAATTTTAGCTGCATGACCTTGAACAAGCTCAGTGTCCTCCTCTATAAAACAAGGATAATAACAGTCTCTACCACAAGAGACAGTTTGCCTTTGTTGTTAAGGCAAAATGCCGCCGCTGCTGCTAAGTCATTTCAGCCATGTCTGACTCTGCAACCCCATAGAAGGCAGCCCACCAGGCTCCACCACCCCTGGGATTCTCCAGGCAAGAACACTGGAGTGGGTTGCCACTTCCTTCTTCAATGCATGAAAGTGACAGGTGAAAGTGAAGTTGCTCAGTCGTGTCCAACTCTTCGCAACCCCATGGACTGCAGCCTACCAGGCTCCTCCATCCATGGGATTTTCCAGGCAAGAGTACTGGAGTGGGTTGCAAAATGAGGTGACATAAACAAAGTGCTTAGAAGAATGGGTGTCATGTAGTAAGTGGCACTGAATATTTTTATGAATATTTTATGAATATTTTTATGATTGCATTGTCAGTGCTGCAGTCACAAGGACAAGGAGGATTTGGGTAGCTAGAATTTCGGTAATACAGTTCAGATGGCAAATGTATAGATTTAGCAGCTTGGAGGCTCCGACAGACTGCAAGGAAACACCTGGTTGGTCAGGGGTAGGTGAAGTCACTTGGGGCTGCTGTTCCATGACAGGCTAAAACTCAAATTTCAGAGTTTCTTATCTCATCCAACCCCCTTTTTAATGTAGATACATTTATGCAACATCCCTGAGAGATCATTCTCCAGGCTTTACCATCTCCCAGGGTGGGTTTACCTCCCTGTCAAACAGTTGAGTGATTCTCACATGGATCCACAACCTGCCCACTGGTCCAGAGGGCACTGTCCTTTCTCCTCTCCATAACACCTTTCCGTGTGTCTATTCTCCTTAGGCCTTCCCTTTGAGACTATTAATCTCTGGGATATTTGCTATTGTCTTCACAGAGAATCCAAGAGAATGTGCAGATAAATTATCAAAACTATTAAAAGAATTGTGCAAGGTGGCTGAACTCAGGATCAGCATGCCAAAAAAATAAAAAAATCATTCCTATATACCTGGAAAAAACTAAGTAGAAAATGTAATCTTTAAGAGTTTCTGTCGCCATGTCCACAAAACTAAAAGGTATTAGTAAAGGCTCTACTGGAAGAAGTCTTAATCAACGTGGAGAAAAATAAAACTTTATTGACAAACAGAAGGTCTAAATAAAAAGAGCAATATACCGTGTTCATGGATGGAAAACCCAATATTTTTTTTTATCCCAAATTATAGATTCAATGCAATTCCAATAAAAATACCAACTTGACTGTATCTACATATAGGAAACTTACAAGCTAACCTTAAAGTATCAGACAAAAGCTAAGAATAATTAAGACAATCTTGAAAAAGAAGGAGGAGACATTTGCCTTACTATATGTAAAACATTTTAATAAAGCTGTAATAACCTAAACTGTATCATTTTGACACACAGAAAGATAAATAGCTCCAATGGAATAGAATAGAGAGCTCAGAAACAGACCTGTGAATATAAGAACTTGGTATATTATAGAAATTACATCACAGATCACTGAGTAAATGGTGCTAGAATGACTGATTATCAATATGGAAAAATAAAATTAGCTTCCTACTTCATACTGTATATAAAGAGCAACTTAATGGCTTTGATTCAAAAAAGGCAAATTTTTAAAACTCTTAGAAGAAAATACTGGAGAATAGTTTTGTGCCCTTGGGATAGGACAGGATTTCTTTGGTAAGACCCTCAAAACACAATACCATAATGGATAAATTTGACTGAATTAAAATGAATATTTGATATATTAAATAGATTTAATGTTTATTTTATTGAAATGGAAAAAACACTATAAATAAAGTTAAATGTCAAACCACAGAGTGGGAGAAAATCTTTACAATGAATGCTACTGACAAAGGATGAGTTCCAGATTATATAAGGAATTCTGACAAATCAGTAAGAAAGAGACCACCAACTGAAGAGAAGAGTCTTCACAGAATATAAACAAACAAGTCACAGAAATGGAAACCTAACAGGTGAAAATATATGCAAAGCTAATAGACCTCAGTCATATTTTGAGAAATTTAACTTGAAATCACAATAAGAGAGACTTCCATCCTCACTAAGATGACAGTAAAGATACTTTTTATAAAAGGCATAAACTCACAAAGATGAAGAGAATGGGAAAGGAGATTACAACAAATTTTGGAAATTTTGGAAGCTAGAAAGCAAATAAATGAGAGATAACTGACTCAGTAAACCTAAGAAAGCTGAATCCCAATCTAGAAGTGGAGAAAGTAGGAAGTGTTTCTACCAAGTACTTCAGGCAATGAGGATGAGTGAAGATGGAGTGAAACATATCAGGATTGGGTGGAAATCTTTAAAAAGCCAATGTGTGTGCTTCGCCACTCAGTTGTGTCTGACTCTTTGCAACCCCATGGACTGCCTCCCACCAGGCTCTTCTGTCCATAGGAATTCTCCAGGCAAGTATACTGGAGTGGGTTGCCATGCCTTCCTCCAGGGGATCTTCCCAATCCAGGGATTGAACCCAGGTCTCCTGCATTGCAGGCAGATTCTTTACCATCTGAGCCACAAGGGAAGCCCAAGAATACTGGAGTGGGTAGCCTATCCCTTCCCCAGGGGATCGTCCCCACCCAGGAATGGAACTGGGGTCTCCTGCACTGCAGGTGGATTCTTTACCAGCTGAGCTACCAGGGAAGCCCCTTAAAAAGCCAATGGGGTCACATATTTGTTTTCCCTTGCTTCATGCAGCCAAGACTTTGAAGAGAGTCTCTGGAAAGAAAACAACAGACAAAGCTGAGGGCAGGTTATTATATGGAGAACAGGAGGATCAAGTGAATGTTCATGTGCCATAATGTTGATGAAGTAAAGGAAGCTTTCATTCTCCAGGATGGAGAATGAGCAATGCTTCCCTAGGGATTCTCACTAGTCCACAAGAAAAAGCTTAACACTTCTGACATCAGGGGTTCCCCCGAGAAAATGGAACAGCCAGGTAAATCTACAGTGAGCCCCATAATTGATAAGCCCTACTCTCAAATTCAGAGTTTTCAATCAGTTTTTAAGTTCCCCATGCTCTCTTAGAGAGCATCTAAGAATCACCAGACTCCTCAAGAAGAACTCCAACATGAAAAATAGAGACCAAAACAAACAGGAAGTTACAACCTGGAGAAAACCAATTCTATGCAGGAAAAGGAAACTAAAAGCAAATAAACAAAATAAAAGCAAATAAAAAAAGACTATAATTATTATTCCTTATCAGGTAAGAGTAGATAGCACATCCAGAAAACAAGAGCATGAAACTAAAAAAAAAAAAAATTTAGACAATTAAAAAATAAAAAATTAGAAATTTTAAATATATATGATAACATCAGTGGAAAACTTAATGAATGAGTTGGAAGATAAAGTTGAGAAAATTCCCAGAAAGTTTAAGTAAAATGAAAAAAAAAAAAGAAGAAGAAACCAGAAGGGAAATTCTCAGATAAATAATGAAAGAAAATTTTCTTAGAAGTAAGTGTATAGCATGTTAATGAAAACATCCTTTCATACAGATATATTATCAAACATGTAAAAACTCAGAATGGATTCAAATGAACTTCAGAAAAGTGGTTACTTCTGAAGGATCAGAGGTGAAGAATAGGAGTGGGGAGGGATACAGAGTAGTTTCAACTAAATCTATAAACTTTCTTTTGAAAGAACTGAACATGGCAAAATTTTAGCATTTATTAAATATTAATGGTGATATATGAATATAATAATCTCTGAACTGTTTGCATACATTTTATAATTAAAATATAAATGCAATGGGGCTCAGGAAAATATATAAAAACAATCATAACAGCCAAAAACTGGAAAAAAATCAAATGTCCATCACAAGAAAATGGATAAGTTGTGGTATATTTATACAATGGAGTAGTATTCAATAAAGAGAAATGAATTATTGGTACATGAACAATGTGAATGAATCCCAAAAAAATATGCTTAAGAAAAGGAGGCAGATAAAAAATTGCGTAGCATCCGACCACAGGCAAAATGACTCTAGGGTGATAGAAGTCAGAATTGCCTAGAGGAGGAGTTGCCTGGTGGTCCAATGGCTAAGAATCCACTGGTCAATGCAAGGGACATGGGTTCGATCCCTGGTCCAGGAAGATTCCACCTGCTTCAGAGCAACTAAGCCCATGTGCCACAGCTTATGAGCCAGTGCCCTGGAGCCCACACTCTGCAACAAGAGAAGCCACCGCAATGAGAAGCCAAGAGAAATCACTGCAATGAGAAGCCAAGAGAAGCCACCGCAATGAGAAGCCAAGAGAAATCACTGCAATGAGAAGTCAAGAGAAGCCACTGCAATGAGCAGCCCGGCACTGCAGCAAGGGAGCAGCCTTTGCTCATTGCCATTAAAGAAAGCACGCAATGAAGACCTAACAGAGCCAAAAATAAATAAACAAACAAAATAGTTTAAAAGAAAAAAAAGAATTCCTAGAGAGGGGAAGAGGAAGACTGGGAGGCTGAATGGGAAGGAGCAAGAGGGAACTTTCTGGGGTGATAGAATTGTTCCTTACCTTGTTTTGAGTGCAGATTACAAGAGTATATACCATTATCAAAATTCATTGACCTGAACATTAAGATCTGCATTTTATTGTCTGTAAATTACACTTCAGTATGAATGAATAGTGAAATAGAAAGAGCACGTGGCATAAAGGAGCTTCAAAATTAAGTTTTGGATAGACACTCGTATCACTCTGTGACCCTATCGTGTCCATAATGTAAAGCTCCACTGTGGGGTGGAGAGCCAGTGTTCGTAGATGGTCTATATGTCTAGTGTATTTTCATCCTTTTATCTGCTTCCGGGTCCATGTGCAATGGTACTGGAGAGATGGTCTGTTTCAGAACTCTGGGCAGAGCTCAACAACTGATTCTATTAAACTACACAAAAGTTAGAAAGAAAATTCAGAGAACTCAGACCTCATCTTGGCCAACTACCAACTGATCCATGAATGTCCCTCCCAACATTCCTGATGAAGGGTAAACCAGCCTAATGCCTGAGCCCCTGCACAGACAAAGCACTCTCCTTCCCAGGAATAATAATAATAATGACAACTGGCACTTCCTGAGAGCTAACACTGTACCCTGCAGCTGCTTTAAGCCTTTTGCATGTATTGACACGAGTCAGCTCCTTCCAAATTTGGAGAGCCTTTCAGCAGAAGGTTCAGACAGGACTCCAAAATTTCCCTCCGATCCTCACAGCTTTCTTAACTAAGAGGGGAAGAGAATTTTCATCTTGGAATGGGTTGCCCATGGAGATTATAGAAGAACAAAGAGTCGATATTTATGGCGTTATGTGTTTATCACCATAAGCGCAGTCTATGCTGGGCTCTGAAGAAATAACAATAGTAATAGTTAACATTTATTGAAGCATATGCTCACCTTACATGCATTTAGCTCACTTAATCCCCATAACAACCCTGTTTTTCTACAGATGAGCAACTTGCTGCCTTGAAAGTTTAAGTAAGGATTGTAAGGTCCCAAAGCTAGCAGCCAGCATTCTAGCTCAGGCTGTCTGGCCCAGAGGCTGAGCTGTTAACCAGTCTGCTCAGGTTTTCAAAGTTAATAGGTTTCTGAGAAGAATGTCATGGAAAAAAATCTCCAGCCCAGGAGGGAGAAGGCCTGAGCTCTGCTCCCTCCTCTACTCCTTTCTCTGCAAGTTTGAGCTAATTGCTTTCCTCACTTCCATGAGTCTGAAACGAGAGAGTTGGACTAGGTGATCCCCGAAGCCCAGACCTAATTAATTGTCTGTGATCCAAGCTCAGGAAGGATCCTTTCTCATCTTATGAACGTGCCCAACATAACACTTCCTAGGGCATCCAATTAACATATGGAGATAATGATGACAATGATGATGAAGGAGGAGGAAGAGAGGAAAGAGAAGGAGAAGGGGAAGAAGAAATGCATGCATGCATGAATGAGTGAAGTGGAACCTTCAGCATTTTCCTTTGCAGAAGGAAAAAGTGTTCCTGGAAAAGGAAAGAAGGTCCTTATCTCACTTGCTTTTCATTGGCCTGGAATCTCGGGACATAAAAAAAATACAGCCAGCTTCCACCCTATCGCTCTGCCTCCAGGCCCAGCTGTAGGCTAGAAGCAGAAAGTGAATATGCACAGAGTGGCCAATTAGTTCCCTGAGTGCCCTCCTGACCTCTGACCCCCGCTGGGCCACCCCATCCATTAGCTGTCCTCTTCCCCCCTCCACCCTCCTCTCTCTCAGTTTGAATCGCTGTCTGACCATTCTCTTCCAGCAAAGAAACATGCTCGGGCATTCAGCCAGCCGCTGCCACTTTCTGTTCTTTTGTCTCCTCCCCGTGTTGCCCTTGTTGCTAACCTGGTCACCACTCCTTGACCCTAGGCTGGGCTCTCTCCCCTCCTGGGATGGGGAGCGGGCAGTAACTGGAGGCAGAGCTGGCTGCGAAGAAGAAGGTGAGCTCTGGCTTTTCCTTTTCACCGGGGCTTCATTCCACAAACTTGAATTTTAGTCCAAACCTCATCATAAGAAAGTCCCTGTAATACTTTCTCCAGGATGATGATCTCTTTCAAAGGCAAGCACTTTGAAAAGTTCATATGGGTGAAGGCAGTATTCTGTTCCTTTGAGATGTTAGCTATTCCTCTATGAGGTTGGAAGATCAAGAAATATTTATATTCCATTGATGAGGAAGGGAAAGGCTAGTTCAAGATTATGGGTGTGTGAGTACGTATTTGTGAAAAAAAAATACAAAGCAATCATCAGAAGAGGAAAATAAAGAACTTTTATTGCACAGAAAAGGGGCTTCCCCAGTGGCACTCATGGTAAAAGAACCTGCCTGCCAATGCAGGAGACATAAGAGATGTGGGTTCGATTCCTGGGGTGGGAAGATCCCCTGGAGGAGGGCATGGCAATCCACTCCAGTATTCTTACCTGGAGAATCCTATGGACAGAGGAGCCTAGCAGGCTACAGTCCACAGAGTCACAAAGTGTTGGACACGACTGAAGCAACTTAGCACACACACGCACACACTGCAACAGAAAAAGCCTTCCAAGTGTTGATTACATCTATTAATTCCTTAGAATTCTAGCTCAGAGAGCAAAGGAGCTGATGAGTGAGTTTAGCAGAAAAGGGTAAGCACTTAGGATTCAGAGCCATTGAATCCAGGTCTTCTCACTTGTCGATTGGGTGACTTTTGGTAATAAGAGTGACTCCTGTTTTCTGAGTGCATTCCTTGTGCCAAGCACTTTACACACATCATCTCATTTAATCCTCATAATAAGCGTGAAGCAGAAATTATTAGCAATCATCATCTCCATTTTACAAATAGAGAAATGAAGGCTAAGAGAAATCAAATTATGTGCTCAGGGTTGTATACACGATAAATGGCAGAGAAGGAATGTGAATGAGGTCTATTTGACTCTAGAGCTTTTAAACACACTGCCATACTTCCTCCAAGTTATAATGTACCTAAGTTATTAAATCTTGAGCTTTGGTTTCCTCACCTATAAAGCAATCATCTGTGAAGCACCTAATAGTGATGACTAACAACTCCTGAATGCTGACTATATAGCCAGGCAATTTCTAAATGCCAACATACCTCATCTCATTTAATTCCCCCAGTGTCCTAAAGAATAGGAACTATTTTTATCCCCATTTTACAGAAGAAACTGAGGCTTAGCTGTGTTAAGAAACTAACCAGGTCACACATGGCTATTGAGTAGCAGAGCTAGGATTCTGATTTGAGCCTGGTTGGTTCCAGAGCCCAGGCTTCTTTCACTTCCCACTCTACGTCAGCTGCATCAAAAAGGCCTATCAAGGGACTTCCCTGGTGGTCCAGTGACTGAGACTCCATGTTCCCAATGCAGGGGGCCCAGTCAGAGATCCCTGGTCAGGGAACTAGATCCCACATGCTACAACTAAAGATACTGCTGCAACCGCAACTAAGACCCAGCACAGCTAAATAAATCAGATACACATTTAAAAGAGGGGTGAAAGGCCTACCAAGAAAGACACACAGTGCATGCACAAAGAGAGGGCTCCAGGGATGTAGGGAGAGCTGAGGATGTCAGGGTTGGCTTTATGGAGAATGTAGAGGAGACTGACTTGATAGAAATTTATTTGCATGCCAGAAAGGCTCAGAAGTATTTCTCTTTCACAAAGTGAAGCATGCACCTAATTATGTACCAGCATTTATGCTGAAGAAGGGAGCAGAGTCCTCGTCATAACCATGTCCAATAAACAGTAAGGCAGGACTCATCCTGGTCCTACTTCCCCGCTCCCCTCTCCTCCTAGCCTGATAGCATCTAGAATGGTGCCTTGCACAGAGGGCACTCACTTGATGGATATTTCCTAATGAAGATTGGATGATACCTCAAGAAGGATTTGGCTGGGGATAAATGGCTTTCCCAGGTCCACAGGCTGCTGTAGCCTACTGCTGGAAGGCTCTACTTCCACTCATATTTCTCCTTGCAGCTCCCCTGACAAGCCCACAGGCTGAGGGGTAAGGGCGCCCACTGTACTGGAGATAATTTGTGGTTCTTTGTTATACAAATTCTTTCACATTCCTCCCCCATCTACTTGTAGCCAATTCATCATGATATTTAAGTGAAACTTTAGATAGTGAACTATGGCTCACAGTCATGAAGACAATTGTTCAGAACACCCAGACGATAGACCTAGTATTCAGATCTATAAAAAGACCACTTTGCCATGGGCAATTATCTTAGATTTCCCTGCTTTTCCCAAGGACCCAGGGAAATGCCTTTATTTCTATCTTAAAGAATCCTGGATAAAATAGATAATTAGTGAGCACCTACTGTATAGCACAAGAAACTACTCAGGGCTCTCTGATTACCTTAAATGGGAAGGAAATCTGAAAAAGAGGGGATGTATGTATATGTATAACTGATTCACTTTGCTGTACAGTGGAAATTAACACAACATTGTAAAGCGATTACACTCCATTTAAAATATAAATTAAAATAAATAAATAGACAAAGTAAAATAGCAGAGGCCCCAAGGAAGATATTTCAGTATGGGCTGCAGAATAACTTTGCAGAGACACCTCAGTGGTATTTCCCTCAATGCTCCAGGAACCCCAGATTTGTTGAGTCAATCTGCCATTGAAATGAAGACGACAAAGTGAAATGAAACTTTGATTCTTTAAGCTGTAACAATGAGCTGAAGTTACACTAATCAAAATGAACCGTTTATCGTGGCCACTGGAATAAAACAGAAGTAAGCATTTCCTTCCATCGGTTACTAAGCCTATTTTCATCATACCACTCATGGGATAAACTGGCATTATCTTAACTATGAACTTCCCCTGTGGTTCAGCACTAAAGAGTCTCCCTGCAATACAGGAGACCCAAGAGACGTGGGTTCAACCCCTGGGTCGAAAAGATCCCCTGTAGTAGAAAATGGCAACCCACTGCAATATTCTTGCCTGGGAAATCCCGTGGACGAGGAGACTGGTTGGCCCCAGTCCATGGGGTGAAAGAGTCAGATATGACTTAGCGACTAAACAACATCTTCAGTAGGTCAGTACAGTCAATAGAATCGAGACTTAAATTCTTGGGCAACAATCACATACACTAATACAAAATCTCATGGAACTGGGCACTTTAGAATTTTATTTATTGATTGTTATATATCGTCACCTTATTGTGAAAAGAACTATAGTTTTTAGGTAATAAAATGCCAGATGAGATTTTAAACATGATTTTTTTTACAACCCAAATGAGTAGGAGATGCCTTTTCATTACTGAATCAGTTCAGTTCAGTTCAGTCGCTCAGTCGTGTCCGACTCTCTCTGACCCCATGAATCGCAGCACACCAGGCCTCCCTGTCCATCACCAACTCCTGGAGTTTACCCAAACTCATGTCCATTGAGTCGGTGATGCCATCCAGCCATCTCATCCTCTGTCGTCTCCTTCTCCTCCTGTCCCCAATCCCTCCCAGCATCAGGGTCTTTTCCAATGAGTCAACTCTTCGTGTGAGGTGACTTGAATACGTGATGCTAAATAAACTCACGGCTTCTCTCTGTATGTCGTTTCCCTCTGTTGACAATTAGGAGATGAATTTTTACTTCCTATCCTCCTTAAAAGACAGAAAATTCAAAATACAGGCTTTCTCTGGTGGTCCAGTGGTTAAGAGTCTGCCTGCCAATGCAGAGGACATGGGTTCGATCCTTGGTCCAGGAAGATTCCACATGCCCCCAAAGCTACTAAGCCAACGTGCCACAACTACTGAAGCCTGTGGGCCCTGGAGCCCCTGCTCCACAACAAGAGAAGCTACTGTAATGAGAAGCCCACACATGCCAACTAGCCCCTGCTCACCATAACTAGAGAAAGCCCATGTGCAGCAACGAAGAGCCAGCACAGCCAAAAATAACCAAATAAATAAAAATTTTTGAAAAGAAACTCAAAATGCAACATAAACAGCAGAGAGATATTTTATCAACTAATGCCTTAAAAAAATTCAGCATTCATTTTAATATCAGTGAACCACATCAAACTTTAGATGTACCAAGGAATCTTAAATAATGCTCTTTTGTAAAATAATCAAGACCCTGTATAATGGTTTAAAAATTCAGGTTTTCAAGTGACAAATTTGCTTAAAAGAGAGGTTCAGTTAAACTTGCAAACTTCCTTGAGTTCACTCTCTGTGCTTGGTAGCATAAAATATTTTTATTACATATATTATCAGCTAAACCATTTATCATGCACTGTCCTTGCTCCCCACTCCTTAAATGCCAGCATTTACCTTTGACCTATATGATGTGAACATTTTATTGTTCATTCCAGATGATTCTGTTTCTGTTTTGTTATCTGCAAAGTAGAAGTCTATGCCGTATAATCTATAAAAGTATTGAATCACTATATTGTATGCCTGAAGCTAATAAAATATTGTAATCAACTATGTTTCATTAAAATTCTTTTTAAACAATCTATCCTAAAGCAATCAGATATAAATAAAATAAAAAACACGCATTGAAGAGATACATGGAGAACAAGATTTGTAAAATATTAACTCTTTCTTCAATTTGTTAATGTTCACACTACTCTGATTTTGATTTTCCCCCAAGAATTTTTGTCCACCAAACTGAGTAATAATTCTGTGTTAGATCCACAGTTCTCAAAATATGCCCCAAAGCACTGTAGAGTGCCATAGCATCAAGTTAATGCGGCAACATAGAATATTTTTGTTTCAAGGGCAACACAGTGATACTCAACATCTGTTTGAAACCACGTGAACTTCTAGTACACCAAGATAGATCATGGTTCCAGCATTAGACTATTATCCTTTTGATAATGGCATGTCTTTTCTTTTTTTTATATAATTTTGCTTATTTAGTTTTGGCTGTGCTAGGTCTTCGATGACCACAGGCTTCTGCAGTTGTGGTGTGTGGGCTCGGTAGTTATGACATGTGAAATCTGGGATCTTAGTTCCCCAACCAGGGATGCAACCTCGGCCCCCCCGCAGTGGGACTGAGAAGTCTTAACTATTGGGCCACCAGGGAAGTCCCAGGGATGTCATGTCTTTGAGAAGTTGGATTTTCTGCAGTTGTGATGAAAAGCAAGTACTGCATGAATATCAGTGTGAAACAGGAAATGAATGTGGCAGTGTCTGATCTGAGTTCAAAGTTTTCAAAGCTGGTCAGAATCTGCCTGCCAATGCAGGACACCCAAGAGATGTGGGTTCAATCCCTAGGTCAGGAAGATCCCCTGGAGTAGGGCAAGGCAACTCACTCCAGTATTCTTGCCTGGAAGAAGAGCCTGGTGGGCTACAGTCCATGGGGTGGCAAAGAGGTGGACATGACTAAGTGGCTGAACACTCCCGCACGCACAGACACACACACTGCACTCAATAGGCTCATCTATCCCATTAGCAATGGACATGAGTTTGAGTAGGTTCCAGGAGTTGGTGATGGACAGGGAAGCCTGGCGTGCTGCAGTCCATGGGGTCACAGAGTCAGACATGACTAAGCGACTGAACTGAACTGATGATTATTTAACAATAGAATAAGGATATATTTTCTCTTTCAGTTTATATGTATTTTTAATGGCTACTAAGTTGTGAAATCACAGAGAAATGTTAAGATAGTGCTAGTGGACAGTGAGTTGCTCAGTCGAGTCTGACTGTTTGCGACCCCATGGACTATACAGTTCATGGAATTCTCCAGGCCAGAATACTGGAGTGGGTAGCATTTCCCTTCTCCAGGGGATCTTCCCAACCCAGGGATCAAACCCAGGTCTCCCACATCACAGGCAGATTCTTTACAGGCTGAGCCAGAAGGGAAGCCCTGTGTTGAAGGGAAGATGTTAAGATAGTTGGCCCTAACAACTCTGTTAATGGAATTATTAGGTATTGGCCTGAGTTGCCATGAAAAAACTACTGAGACACTAAGAGCACAGTTAATCAAGAAAGTTTGAGAACCTTGATTTTCTCAATTGTAAACTGAGTCTAATAATAGTGTTCACTGCTCTATTAGACACTATTAGACAGGGTTGCAGTAACATTAAATGGATTATTAACACATGAATGATATTTAGAACAGTGTCTAACAAGTCATTGCAATAGTGGTATTTGTTACCTAGGACAGTTCTTTTCAATGATCTTTGACTTATCTCTATGTGATAGAAAAAAAAACAGTTTTGGAATATGTCTCTGCATCAGTAACATCAAAGCTTTAAAAGTGCCATCATAATCAGAAATCCCTGTTAAACTCACTATCTGGGAAGAGAACAGAAATTACTTCATTCTAAATGCCTTAAAATCTCTTTGACTTTTATGTTTCCTGGAATTTAAATCTGCATCTATTTATTTAAAGACTAGAAAAAGAATTTGTCTATGATACATAGTAGAGAGTTTTAAATTGTATTTATTTATTTTTTTGAACATCATGTTGATTTTTATTTCAGTTAATTACCAGCATTTTAGTGTGCTTTTCTTTTTATACAGTATTTTGTGTAGAAGTCTTTAAATGGTTATAGAATTCTCTTGCTTAGATTTTAAGTACAGAAAAGCTTCATTTTTAAGTAGTTATATATTTTGTTATTTTATTTTATTTTTATTGAAGTATAGTTGACTTACAATGGTGTGTTAGTTTCGAGTGTACAACAAAATGATTCAGCTATATATACATATTTTTAATGGCTATCAGAAACTCTTTTTCAACAGGTTATATTATTTCAAAAAGAATTTTTAAAGTATCATTCAAGGGAACATCTAATAAAATTTTTGCCCTCCTGCCACACCCTACTCCCCAACAGTGACTTTCCATAAACTAATCTGCCAAGGAGGCAAGCAGAATTAACTTCCTATATACTGATTATTACCTTTGTCTTGCTATAGCCTAGCAAACACCTCAAAAGTGCTGTAATTACCTGTTCTAACCTTTTATTTTTACATAATCTCAGACTTACAGAAAAGTTGTAAAAATAGTACACAAAATTCCTGTGTATGTCTCACCAAGCTTTCCCAAATATTGTTATTTTATTAATTTGCATTATCATTTACTTTGATCATTTTGTTAACATGGCATCTGGCAATTTCTCCACTCTAAATTCACTACTTGTCTCTTTGTAATTAATAATATCTTGTGAGAACATACTTTGTCATGTAAATGTCCTGTTTCTCATCCAAATTTCACCCACTCCAAATCTTACCATCCATCAATGATTCAATTATTACAGTGACAGTTGCCAAATAGTGATTTTTTTTTCTTTTGTGTATGTGTGATTTTTTAAATTCCATCATTCCTTCTATGTTTATTAGCTGACATTCTACTGGGACTCACTTTATCTTCTTCCACATTATTTACTCTTTTCATTTATTTATATGTTGATATATTCTTATTTTACTCAATGGGTTATAATACCTGACTTTCATTGTTTATTTTATGTTTAACTGTCCCAGATTTGGCTCGAACTAGTCCCCTTTGGTATAGCTCTTTTTTTTTCTTTTGCCTTGAGGCATGCAGCATTTTGGTTTCCTGACCAGGGATCTAATCTGAGCTCCCTACATTGGAAGCCTAGAGTTAACCATCAGACTGCCAGGGAAGTCTCTCTGTGTAGCCTTTTTGTCATTCTGATATGCCCCACCATTTTTTGAGCATTTCCTAATTTACTCATTTAATACAATGAGTTCAAGGTTCATCTTGTTCTTTGAAATTTGAAATTCATTGTCCATAAATATTTACCCAATCTCAAATACTACAAAGGTAGTTTTAGAATTACTACCAAAAAAAACCCAAACAAACCCAACCCCCAACCATTGCAAAAACCCAAGCAAATTACAGTTTAATATTTAGTTACAGTTCATTTTGTCTTTAGTCTGAGAGCATATAGCAAAAAAATGTATTCTTAATTCCTTGGGTTCAGTTAATTTTCTGTCTCATATTCATACACCTGCTTTTCCAAGTGATTGCATTATTCATTTAAAACCATTAGGTTGATTTGTTTGCATTCCATTTTAGACTTTTCCTATATTTGTGTGTGTGTTCTTTCCCAGATCTAGCTCTAGAATCAGCCGATCCTTTAAGGAGCTGTGGATCTATTTATTAGCAAACAGAATTTAGAAGCCCAGTTGCTCCTATGGTGACACTGCTTCTGGACTTTCTCACTGGAAGGGTTGTCATGTTCAGTTCTGATCCAATACTATAGAATTCATTCTACTCTTCTTTCTTTCCATATTTGTAAAGCTCTTTTCTCTCAGTGAGAAACGTGAACTCATTGTCCATAAAATATTTATATGTTTATTTATTTACCCAGTCTTGGAATACACAGAAAGTAGTTTTAGAATTGTTACCAAAAAACCCCCAACTGTTGCAAAAAAACCAAGCCAATTACAGTTTAATATTCATTTACAGTTCATTTTCTCTTTAGTCTGAGAGTATATAGCAAAAAAAAATTATATTCTAAAGTTCCTTGGGTTCAGTTAATTCTCTGTCCCACATATATACACATGTTTTTCCATGTGATTATTCATTTAAAACCTAGGCTGGATTATTTGTATTCCATTTTTAGGCTTTTCCTCTTTTTGTGTGTATATGTGTTCTGCTTAATATATGAATCGTTAACATGGCTCCAAAAGACAGAACTATACAAAGGGGAATATTCAAGAGAAATATCACTTTCTGTCTTCTACTCACTGTTTCAACCTCATTCCCAACCACTTCCTATAAGTAACAGTAATCTCATTAATTTCTGGTTTATCCTTCCTGGTTTGCTTTTTGGTCAAAAAAGTCACCTGTGTATTTTCTCACTTCCCTTTTTTTCTTACACAAAAGGTAGCATATTATAGATACTCTTTTGTTCTTTGCTTTCTTTCACTGAATTATATATCCTTGAAATTATTCCTTGTCAGTTTATAGGCATCATCTTCAGTCTTTCTCACAGATATATAACATTAGATTATGTGTTTGTGTCAACAGTTTATTCAATCTCTTTCCTCTAATGGGCACTTACAGTGTCCCATATTTTGCAAATACAAACAGTACTGCAATGATTAACCTTGTGCATTTGTATTTTCATATGGTTAGAGGTGTATATTTAGGATAACTTTTCAAAAGGAGAGTTATTGGACCCAAAGTAGACAACTTTTAAGTGTTTCAGGTGCCTAACAAGGTTTGAATATAGAAATTTAAAATAGTTTTTGTGATGATACTTATTACGCATTTGTTAGAATAGGTGTTTTTTTTAGATTTTGAGTTACAGACTTTTATATCTTAACAAATATGTTCTAGTAACTATAAGCAATCAAATAGCAAAATTCTTCCCAAGTATTATTAGATTTTGCACGTAATCACTTAATTACATTTTAGCTCGGAGAGTAATGATGGGCAAAAATAATGGGGTAGGAGAGGAATCCCTTAGGTCTGAAAAACAATACTAATACAAAGATGGGTCACATTCCGCCTGTGGGAATGATCAGGGAAACAATATTTTTACATCTCTAAGGAGGAGGTATTTCCTACCAGCAGGGCTGATGATCTGAAGTCACTGGAAACATGATGAATAGTGAAAGAAGCTGGTCGGCTTGTGCTACAGGGCTGGTTAATTATACTGTAAATCATGCAAACACCGACACGTTGAACAAAAAGCTTCTCTGAACATCTTTTCCTTCTCGCTAGAAGAATAGCTCTTTAAAGGAAAAAAAAAAGCAAAAAAAAAAAAAAACCAAGCAAATTGGTCCTTCTATTAGGGTGACAATGTACAAAATGCTCACATTAACCCCTAGAGAGGCAGAGAAGCTTTTTGGCTTTGATGTCCGCAAGGCATTTTAAAAATGCTGTATAAATATGATTGGACACTCTTGATTAAGCATTGTAGGAGTAAGGACAACTAACTCCCACCTCTGCTGTCTATGGTCAGTACAATAATATTATCCTGAAGTTTTATTTTTTGTGTCTTTCACTTGGGAGTCTTCCTTTATATAGTCTAGGATTCACCAATAATTCTCTACCCCTTAGAAAGGTAAATATTTCATTTGGAAACTTTCGTGGGATTTGGGCTTTCACAGATGAAGATCAAAGATAGAAATTAGTCCTCTGCTCCACTGCTGGCCAATCAGGTCAACAGCTCCTCCCGCCCGGTACCCTAGTTTTTGCCACTATGAAAGGAAAAGAATCTCTCTACGGCACAAATACTGGTATTTTACTGCATGTGCTTTCTCATTTCTACTTCACTGTCTCAACATACCAGCTAGATTTCTCCACTGTAAAGTTGCTATTTTTTTGGTTTATAATTAATAAATTCCCCATGGGACATATTTCATGACTATGTAAATATCTCTTTCTTATAGGTGGTGAAGAGTTTCAGGAAGAGGCCTCAAATTCACAACAGGGGTCCTCACTGTGTGTGAATGCTCAGTTGCTTCAGCCGTGTCTGACCTATGCAAACCCATGGACTGTAGCCCACCAGGCTCCTCTGTCCATGGGATTCTCCAAGCAAGAATCCTGGAGTGGGTTGCCATGCCCTCCTCTAGGAGATCGTCCTGACCCAGGGATCAAACCTGTGTCTCTTGAGTCTCCAGCATTGGCAGGTGGATTTTTCACAGACTGAGCCACCAGGGAAGCCCACCAATACATGTAGCTATTTATTATTAATTATTATTACATAATAATGAAGATATTATTTTGGTTAGTTGTGAACCCTGGTGAAATTTCTCTTTTGGATGGAGACCTTCTACCATATTACACCCTATGTGCTGATCCAGCCTTAGATCAGAGTGGATTAAAACACACACACATCCTTCCCTGTAAATTCTCCTGGAAAGTTTAACTTTGAGGTCTGTGGACACAGAATTTATGCCAGCTCTTTACTTCAGTGTGGACCGTCCACTTAGAGGTGAATAGGATGATGCCAGAGCCCTTCATTCCAGTAAGACTGGAGTGCCACCATGAGGTCAGCTTTGGTCCTGGCAATGCCTACTTGAATTCTGGTCTGATTACAAGCATATTTGAGTGCTCATATTTACACTGCATTTACTGTCATTAAGTGGCTTCCCCGGTAGTTCAGCTAGTAAAGGATTTGCCTGCAATGCAGGAGATCCTGGTTCAATTCCTGGGTCGGGAAGATCCCCTGGAGGAGGGCATGACAACCCACTCCAGTATTCTTGCCTGGAGAAATCCCATGGATGGAGGAGCCTGGAGTGCTGCAGTCCATGGGATCACAAAGAGTCGGACATGACTGAGTGACTAAGCACACACATTACTGTCATTAAAACCCGAAAAGTACATTCCATTCTTTTGACTCTTAACATTTTGTACATTCAACTCGATGGCTGAACAGAAATGTACAAAAAGTGTAAGAATCTGGATCTCTTAAGACCTCGATTTGGATTTCTAAAAGACTAGAGTATTGGTCAGTCTTGAGAATTTGATACTGAAAAATTAGCCCCGGGGAAAGTGAGATTTTTGTCTGAGTCTGAAGGGCTGCAGGTTTGTTACCTTAAGACCCTGAAGCTGTGATCTAGAAGTTTCTAACTCCCTTTGCAAAGAACTAGTCATTCCTATTTCCAAATGATCATTAGAAACTCCACTTAGATGTTTCAGAGAAATCTCAAACTCAGTTGTTCTCTAAACTTTAGGACTTCCCTGGTGATACAGTGGATAGGAGTCAGCCTGCCAATGAAGGAGACACAGATTTGATCCCTGGTCCAGGAAGATTCCATGTGCCTCAGGGCAACTAAGCTCATGCGCCAGAACTATTTAAACCCATGTGCCTAGAGTCCGTACTCAGCAAGGAGAGGAGCTACTGCAGTGAGAAGCCCAAGCACCACAGCTAGAGGGTAGCCCTGACTCTCTACAGCGAGAGAAACCCCGGGCACAGCAACAAAGACCCAGCGCAGCCAAAAATAAAAATAAATAATAAAATAAAACTTTATTTCTCTAGTTGTGACAAATGGGGCCTACTCTCTAGTTGCTATGCACAGGCTTCTCATTGCAGTGCCTTTTTTTTTTTTTTTGGCAGTGCCTTTTCTTGCAGGCTTCTCATTGCAAGGCTCTTGGGCGCACGGGTTTCAGTAGTTTCAGCACACGGGCTCGATAGTTGTGGCACATGGGCTTGACTGCTCTGCAGCATGTGGGACCTTCCCAGGTCAGGAATCAAATCTGTGTCTCTTGCATTGGCAGGCAGATTTTCTACCACCAAGCCACCAGGGAAGCCCTACAATAATTTTTTAAAAAATTAAACTTTACTTTACACTCTAATGTGTGAATAGACAGTGGGAAGCTGCTGTATAGTCCAGGGAGCTCAGTTCGGGGCTCTTTGATGACTTAGATGGGTGGGATGGGGGCAGGGAGGTCCGAGGGGGCAGGGATATATGTGTACACGTAGCTGATTCACTTCATTGTGCAGCAGAAACTAACACAACATTGTAAAGCAATAAAATAATTAAATGTAATTAATTTTTCTAAAATTAAACTTTACTATGTTGCTTTTACACTACCCTAGCCCTCCACTATTTCCCATCCCCGTAAACAGAGCCCCCCTTACCCAGTCACCAAACTTCGAGACCTGGGAGCTGCTTCTCTTTCCCTGTCTTCCTACATCCAGTCACTAAGGGAGTACGATCAACATCACAACCTTCACGTCCTTTTGATCTGCTTTCTCCTCTTCCCTTCTGCTACGGCCTTCTTCCCTCACTCGACTATTACTGCTATGTTCTTCTGATCTCCCTGACTCCAGACTTGCCTCCCTTCCATGTTGCTGCTCGCGTGATCTTTTCAAATTAAAACGCTGTTTATATCACTGATTTGACATCCTTTAAGGACTCTCAGTGCCTACAAGATCAAGTCCAAGCTCTTTGGCGTGCTCATAAGGTGTACAGGACCTAGTCCTTACCCACCTGCTCGGCTCCATCTCTTGCTGCGTCATCCACTTCTGGTTTTGTTGAACCACTAGTAGATCCCCAATTTTAGTAGATCCTAAAATTAAACTTTACTATATTGCTCTTACACTATCCTAGATAGTGTATCTAGTAGAGCTAGATCTGCTAGTAGATCCCCAAACACAACAGGGATCATCATAAACCCTTACATTTGTTGCTACCGTTCCCTTTATTCAGAAGAGCTTTGCCTGTCGTCTAACTCATCAACATCCATTTTTTTAAGGGTTTGCAAGTTTTATCTCCTCTACAAACCTTTCCTAGTTTCCTATGAAGTCCACCCCATTCTGACACCACAGCCCAAACACTCCCTTACCTCATAACTCATATTACAGTGCTTGCTCTGTTTGAAAACAGGTTCTAACAGACTTTAGTCACTATCCTTAGCAGACTTTAAGCTACTTGAAAACAAGAACTATATCTATCTCTGCATCTCCAGACCCAAGTCCATGCCAAGCACACTGTGAAAACAATAACAAAGTTTGTTGAATGAGAAGCAGGGAGTGGAGGAGAAAAAATTTTCAAAAACATACTCTTAGGGCAGGCAGTGGTCACTCTGTCCATAACAACAAGATATCCCAACCAAATCCACTGCAGTGTTATACAAAGTTTGTGTACTCACTTGCTACACCTGAGAAACCATGTGTGTCTACCAGTCAGACCATACTGGTTTTTGGAGAAATTCCAGTTATACAAAACCATGATTCAAAGTCCTTACCACTTTTATTGACGATGGTTTTTAATTGTTTTGTTTTTTCTCAAGAGGAAATGGTCCTTTAATGAGTCAGCTGGACATTGTCACAGTAGAAAATGGTATCAGTCTGACAGTTTTCATTTGACGTTATTACTCGCTCAGTCACCATTTATTACAAACCACCAAGCAAAAGATATAGGCTCTTTGCTGAATCCACAAGATTGGCAGTTTCAGGAATCTTTGTCTATTTTACTTCACTTCATTCATTCAACAATATTTACTGATCACTTCAGGATGAAACAGTATCCATGGTAGGCCAACATAATATGAAGATAAATAAGATACAGGCTCAGCCCTCAAAAGCTTACAGTCTGGTATGTGATGATGTGGAAAACATCTACAAAGTGGCATAAGAACTCATAGAAAGAAGATGGACTATGTCAAGAAGGGGACATTCAAGGTAAGCTTCTTAGCAGAGAACACAAAAACTGATTTTTTAATTCACGTATAGTTGACTTACAGTGTTTCGGGTATGCAGCAAAGTGATTCAGTTTTATATGTATACACACACACACACACACACACACACACACACATATATTCTTTTTCAGAATCTTTTTTTTTTTAGTTTTTTTTATATGGGTCATTATAAGTCTTTATTGAATTTATTACAATGTTATTTCTGTTTTATGTTTTTTGGTTTTTGGGCCAGGAGGCATGTGGAATCTTAGCTCCCCAACAAGGGATGGATCATGCACCTCCTGCATTAGAAGGTGAAGTTTTTTTTTTATTTCTTATAGGTCTTTGTTAAACATTTCTTGCATCTTCTCAATCCTTGTCTCCAGGCTATTTATCTGTAACTCCATTTTGTTTTCAAGATTTTGGATTATTGGAAGGTGAACTTTTAACCACTGGATCACCAGGGAAGTCCCAGATTCTTTTTTATTATTGGTTATTACAGGACATTGAATATAGTTCCCTGAGCTATACAATAGACCCTTTTACATATAGATCGTTTATATACATATACAGTATACACACACACACACACACACATATATAAAATATATGTTAATCCCAAATTCCCAATTTATCCCTTCATGCCCCCCCACCCCTCTGGTAATCATGAAAGTGAAAGTGAAGTCGCTCAGTCATGTCAGACTCTTTGCGACCCCATGGACTGTAGCCTACCAGGCTCTTCCGTCCCATGGGATTTTCCAGGCAAGAGTACTGGTGTGGGTTGCCATTTCCTTCTCCAAGAGATCTTCCCAACCCAGGGTTTGAACCCAGGTCTCTCACACTGTAGGCAGACACTTTACCGTCTGAACCACCGAGAAGTCCTGGTAATCATAAGTCATAAAACTGAATTTTGAAGATAAGGTGTTCGCCATAGTTCAAAAAGAGAGAGGACATTCCAAGAAGAAAGCAAAATAGGTACAAAGGTTCAGAGTTAGAAGAAGCATAGCTGAAATTCGATGATAAAACTAAAGCTTAGAGAGGATAAGTAACTTGCCTAAAATCACACAACTAGCAAGTCAAAGAACTGGAGGCAGCCGAACCCAAGCCAAAGTTATTTATGGGAGTGTGTCATGTGTCCTGAGAGTGTTGAGAATAACTGCTCGGGGTCTAGCATACATGCCACACGAGCTCAGACCACATTCAGTAGATGACAGGAAACCATGAGAAATCTTTAAAAATGGGTTTATTTATTTTTGGCTGTGCTGGTTCGCATTGCGGTGCTCGGGGTTTCTCTAGTTACGGCCAGTGGGGCTACTCTTTGCTGCAGTGTGCGGGCTATTCTTTGCGGCGCTGTGTAGCTTCTCCATGCTGTGGCTTCTCTTGTGAAGCATGGGCTCTAGTCTAGGTATGCAGGCTTCAGTAGTTGAAGCAAGGAGGCTCAGTAGTTGTGGCACACAGGCCAGATCAAACCCGTGTGTGATTGGCAGGCAGATTCCTATCCACTAGACCACTGCAGAAGTCACGAGAAATTTTTTTTTCCATTTATTTTTATTAGTTGGAGGCTAATTACTTTACATCATTACAGTAGTTTTTGTCATACATTGAAATGAATTAGCCATGGATTTACATGTGTTCCCCATCCCAGTCCCCCCTCCCACCTCCCTCTCCACCCGATCCCTCTGGGTCTTCCCAGTGCACCAGGCCCGAGCACTTGTCTCATGCACCCAACCTGGGCTGGTGATCTGTTTCACCCTAGATAATACACATGTTTCAATGCTGTTCTCTTGAAACATCCCACCCTTGCCTTCTCCCAGAGTCCACAAGTCTGTTCTATACATCTGAGTCTCTTTTTCTGTTTTGCACATAGGGTTATCGTTACCATCTTTCTAAAGTCCATATATATGTGTTAGTATACTGTAATGGTCTTTATCTTTCTGGCTTACTTCGCTCTGTATAATGGGCTCCAGTTTCATCCATCTCATTAGAACTGATTCAAATGAATTCTTTTTAATGGCTGAGTAATATTCCATGGTGTATATGTACCACAGCTTCCTCATCCATTCGTCTGCTGATGGGCATCTGGGTTGCTTCCATGTCCTGGCTATTATAAACAGGGCTGCAATGAACATTGGGGTGCACATGTCTCTTTCAGATCTGGTTTCTTTGGTGTGTATGCCCAGGAGTGGGATTGCTGGGTTATATGGCAGTTCTATTTCCAGCTTTTTAAGAAATCTCCACACTGTTTTCCATAGTGGCTGTACTAATTTGTATTCCCACCAACAGTGTAAGAGTGTTCCCTTTTCTCCACACCCTCTCCAGCATTTATTGCTTGTAGACTTTTGGATAGCAGCCATCCTGACTGGCGTGTAATGGTACCTCACTGTGGTTTTGATTTGCATTTCTCTGATAATGAGTGATGTTGAGCATCTTTTCATGTGTTTGTTAGCCATCTGTATGTCTTCCTTGGAGAAATATCTGTTGAGTTCTTTGGCCCATTTTTTGATTGGGTCATTTATTTTTCTGGAGTTGAGCTGGAGGAGTTGCTTGTATATTTTTGAGATTAATCCTTTGTCTGTTGCTTCGTTTGCTATTATTTTCTCCCAATCTGAGGGCTGTCTTTTCACCTTGCTTATAGTTTCCTTTGTTGTGCAAAAGCTTTTAAGTTTCATTAGGTCCCATTTGTTTATTTTTGCTTTTATTTCTAAAATTCTGGGATGTGGGTCACAGAGGATCCTGCTGTGATTTATGTCGGAGAGTGTTTTGCCTATGTTCTCCTCTAGGAGTTTGATAGTTTCTGGTCTTACATTTAGATCTTTAATCCATTTTTAGTTTATTTTTGTCACAAGAAATTTTTAAGCAGAGAAGCAACATAGTCTCACTTGGGCTTTAGAAAGATGACTCTAGCAATGATTCTTAATCCTGACAGCAATTAGATTCACTTCAGAAGCTTTCAAAAATTACAGGCCAGAGAGCTACTCCAGAACAATTAAACCAGTATTTCTGGCGGTGGGACCCAGTTTTGTTTTGTTTTGTTTTTTAAGTTCCTCAGGGTATTCTGTGCTGTTAAGGTCAAGAACTATTGCTTTAAAAAAAAAAAAGGAAAAAAAGAACTATTGCATTAGGAGAATGGATTGCAAGATAACGACTAATATTTATTAAGCATCTACTGTGTTTGAAATTTTGTTCCAAAAGCTTTATATAATAAGACACACATATATGTAATATATATTCCTAATATAGACAAATATAGATACATAAGATAGAAAAATAGACAGGTATATAAAAAGATAAATGATAGATGATTGACAGATACATAGATAAGAGAATCCTGAGCCAGTTCTTACCATTTGAGCTCTGTGTGGTGAACCAATATTACTCCTAGCTTTCAAGGTAGATATTATAATCCTATAATCCTCATTTTACCAGTGATGAAATTGAGGCACAGAGCAGTGAAATACCCTAAGAAGATCAAATTATTAAATGATTCACACAGTCTTTCTGATACCCAAAACCCACGCTCCTTCCACTATATACCATTGCCTTATGAGTGCTGCTTAATACTCATAACAATTCTGTCATAGGTTTCATGATCCTCATTTTACAAATGAGGAAATTAGACCAAGAGAGGTTAATTTGATCAGGTCACAGCTAATAGGCAGAGAGGCTGGGAGGAATTTAAACTTAGACTTAACTCCAACTATGTGCTTATGAAAATAAAATACATATACTCAACACTCAATACAACTCTTTCCTCTGAAAGAAGGGAAGCAAGTTAGTTTGTTAATATAATACAGAGTATTATTCTTAATAAAAGAGACCCATGCCTATGTACTTCCCCTTCCTTCTTGGTTCTGAGGAGGTCAAACCTTTGTTGACTATCAATCCCAAGGGACTTTTGTTGGTGGAAAGGGAGTACAGGGTTCTGCCATAATCTTCTACCACATACACCTGAAAAACTTTAGTCCTGGCTAAAGCCAGCAATAGAACTTCTTCACACTTTCATCTAAGCAGCTAAATCATGCTGATTAGTCTCTTTTTTAATTCATTGCCTCCAACTCAAACGGGCATTCTCTGCCCAGAGGTACTATGCTTCTCCCCAGTAGAGAAATTTTCCCATTCTTAGAGAATGCTGCTGTCATTGTTCAGTCACTTAGTCGTGTCTGATTCTTTGTGACCCTATGGACTGCAGCATGCCAGGCTTCCCTGTCCTTCACTATCTCTCGGAGCTTTCTCAAACTCATGTCCATTGAGTTGTTGATGCCATCCAACCTTGTCCTCTGTCGTTCCCTTCTCCTCCTGCCTTCAATCTTTACCAGCATCAGGGGCTTTTCCATTAGTCAGCTCTTCACATCAGATAGCCAAAGTATCAAGAGTTTCAGCCTCAGTATCAGTCCTTCCAATGAATATTCAGGACTGATTTCCTCTAGGATTGGCTGGTTTGATCTCCTTGCAGTCCAAGGGACTCTCAAGTCTTCTCCAGCACCACATTTCAAAAGCATCAATTCTGTACTCAGCTTCCTTTATGGTTCAACTCCCAAGATGCATACTCTCACATTCATTCATACACTTAAAAAACCATGGCTTTGACTACAGGGAATGTTATTTCATATCACTTCCTACTACTCAGCCCTCCTACACTCCCTGAAAAAATCACATCCCATGTCCATCCCATTATTCTCCCCTCCTCTGTTCCATCAATAATTTCCATCTTTTCACTGCATCATTCCTTGCAATTTACAAATTTCCGTTAGCACCCATCTTTAAAAACACTGAACACAAAAAGCAAAACTTGCTTTTGAACACCTATCTGCCTCTAGCTACTTCTCTACTTCTCTGCTTTCCTTCTCAGTTAAACCTTTGGAAAGAGTTGGCTTCATCACAGTCTCCAGTTCTTCACCTCTAGCCGCTCATTCATTTCCATCCTCCCTGCCACTGAAATTATCAGGTCACTAGTGACCGCCATGTTGCCAAATTCAGTGATCTTTTTTGTTTATGCTCAGCCTCTCAACAGTTTTTTAAACAGCTGATCACTACCTTCTTTCTGAAACTTTTGTCTAGCTGCCAGAATACCACATTCCTTGTCTTCCTACGTCACCGACTGCTTCTCAAATTTTTATAGTTACATTCTCCTCTACCTGATCTCTAAATGCTGGAGTATTCTTCCATATTCACAGAATCTAAGTGATTACATTTATGATCATGCTTTTACATATAGGTTTGTCACACTTACACAAGGATTGGGTTGTAAAGTCAGCTCATAAAAAACTCATTAAGTGTAGCTATTCTTGGAAATTTCTCAAATCATACATAAACTACAGCAGTTGTGGTTTCATACAAGTTGATTTTACATATGATTGTGGCCATATTTATGTGCCAAATTGAAGACCAATACTCCATTTCCTAAAAACTCAAATTTGTTTCCCCTCCTGTGCTGAGATAAATTGTTTTCATTGAGCAATAGATGAAAAAGTACTTGAACTTTCACATTTCATGAAAAATACTTATTTTTAAAGAGCAGACACAACTGGAACAACAAGCTGCTTCTGCTATGAGAGAATTAGGGACCAACTCCATCAGTGGGCACAGCAGACTCTCAGCCCTCATCTCTTCACTCCACATTTGCTTTTCTTGAATGTAAAGGAGCCACACAATTTAAAGTATTTCTCACACTCTATGGTTGAATGTGTATAACTCAATAAGTTAAATGCTTGTTTGATATGATCCCATTGTACCATTTACATTTTGATGACTCCTAAATTTATTTTTCTAGCCCTGACCTTTTCCCCTGAGCTTCAGACTCATGGAATCAACTACCCACTTGGACTTAACTGCCACTTTAAATCTATGAGGCATCTTAACATGCCTAAAACGTAACAATTAATTTCCACCTTCCATGCCTCATCCTCACACAAAATAGCTGTTCTTCCTTCAGTCTTTCCTAGCTCAGTAATCGGCATGTCACTTACCCCAGATTTTAAAACAAAAACCTAGGAGTGATTCCTCCCTTACACTCACATGAAATTCATCAGGCGCACTTAGATCTGGCTCCAAAACGCATCTCAAATTTACACATTTAATTCCATCAGCTCAGATACCACCCTAGTCTAAGCCACCACCATCATTTCTACTTTGACTGATCTCCCTGTTTTCATTCTTACCCTTGTCTCATTATCACTTTTCTGATACAGGAATTATTTTGCTTGTTGGTTAACATCTTCTATCACCACCAAAATGTAAGTTTCTTGAGGTGAAATTCGTGGAGTGTTGTTTACCAAACTATCCCTAAAAGTCTGGAACAGTGAGTGCCTGGCATAAGAAGATCTGGATAAATTTTTATTTAATCAAACAAATAACATCACACCAGTAAG
The DNA here is from genome assembly GCF_023699985.2 of Odocoileus virginianus. Lineage (NCBI taxonomy): Eukaryota > Metazoa > Chordata > Mammalia > Artiodactyla > Cervidae > Odocoileus > Odocoileus virginianus. Next base: position 12,925,145 of record NC_069690.1, on the reverse strand, counting down.
TCAGTAAACCTGCCCGACTTCTCACAGCCAGGAGGCCCCGCCCTCCTCCCGAGCCACTTCCGCTCGCCCTAGGCCTTCTGGGAGAGGAAGTCCTCTGCGCAGGAGCTGTGAGACCGCGGAGCTTTCTGGGTAAAGATGGATGCTCACGATCTGTTTCGCCGGCTCGGCGCGGGTGCCAAATTCGACTTGAGACGCTTCTCGGCGGACGCAGCTCGATTCCAGGTATTGTGGGCAGAAGCGCGAGTAACTGAGTAAGGAGTGGGAGCCGGAGAAATTGCCGAATGCTGGGGGAGCCCGCACTCGGAGACCCCGAGGCCTGGTTGTGGGGCATTTCCCCTCCTTTGGCGTTCAGCTTATCGCAGCCTTCTGAATGAACCGTTTCCCTGTCCTAGGCTTGGTTGGGTCTAGCCGGGAAACGTTTCACCTCCACTCAACCGCCCTGGCTGTTGTTGAGTTTATTCAAAGCACCGTTAGAATCTTACTCTCAAAAATTATCTTTTCTCCAAAACTGATGGAAAAGAATTTGAAAAACAGCAACAACCCCAAACGGAGAGAACAGATTATTTCCTGGTGATCTTCCCGTTTGTCTTGGCTTGCGTGGGCATGGTTCTTTTTATTCTCGCTACTCCGCGGCGTATTAAGTAATGAGAAGAACGATTTGAAATGGGCCATCTTACAGAGGGAAGTAGTGAGTGATAAATCGAGAGAAGTTGGGGCCCAGTTGTGGAAAATCTTGAATATCAACTTTAGTGTTGGGACTAGAGACATTTTTGTGTGTGTGCCTCACCTGTGTTTCTTCTTTCTTTGACGGTATAGTGTAGTTGTTAAGAGTTTGAACTCTGGAACCAGATGATTCAAGTTCAAATCCTGGGCCTTCCAGTTAGCAGTTTTGAGACTGTGGTGAAGTTACTTAACGTGTTAATAGCTCGATTTTTCTCATCTGTTTTGCTGTTTACCTTGTTAGGGTTGTTGAAAGAAGGAGGAATTTAATATATCTAAACATGCTTAGAAATCTGTCTGATTATGCAGTATTAGGATTATGCAGAATAAGTAAGCATAAGTGTTATGCTTATAAGTGTTAGTTGCTGTTACGATTATTATTATTACTGTTAGAAGGTCAGAAAAGGTATCATCTTGGATTCCATTTGCCCGAACTCTTGTCAGCTCAACAGATATTTGGTGAAAGACAATAAAGATAGAGAGTCATTGTACCCACATCCTTACTGTCAGTGCTGCTAGAGTGATAACCATGCCAAATCTGTCCATAGATTTCATTTAAAATTTTTGGGGTTTTAGATAGGAAAAAGGAAATATGACCTTGATTCCTCGGAGGTGCTACAGGGACTGGACTTTTTTGGAAACAAAAAGTCTGTCCCAGGTGATTGTGGAGCATTAAGAACTCATCAGGAGCTACAAGATGAAGAGAAGAAAGAAGAGAGCCAAATTGAAAGCAAGAGGGAGCAGAACAGGAAAAAGAAGAAGAAGATGACTTCAGGTTAGGGCTTGATTTATGGTTTTTGTCTTTAATTTTTTTTTTTTTCATTTACAGAAATACTAGAAGCTTACGGTTATATGTCAGACAATATATTGCTGTTTGTCATTTGATAGCATTTAAGTTGTTTCAAGGTATTTGTGATTACAAATATTGTTACAGTAAAGATACTTGTAAGCATATCTTTTTATACAGGTGCTGTTATTTCTGTAATTAGCATCCCCAAAGTGGATTCAGTGGGCCAAAGGGCACGCACACTTCTTCCTTTGAACAGATAACTGCAAAATGACTTCCCACAGCCACGACAATGATGAATACTGTTCGTCTTTTTTTATTTCCTCCCCATTCTAATAAGTGAAATGTTTTTATTTATATTTTCTTGATAACTGGTGAGATTGAACATCTTTTCATAGGCTTTACTGGATATTTACATTTCACGTTTTGTGACTTGTTTGTACTCTTTGGCTATTTTTCACAAGGTGGTTTTTTTTTTTTTTTTCTGTACTCAACTGTAGGGATATTTGTCTTTTTCCTTGTTCCTCTATTAAGTTTCCCAGCCATTTTACCTTTTTGGTAAAATATATACCTACACATGATTTTTAAAACTTATTTAATCAGTTTCTTAGATATTTTTGTAGAGATAGTTTATTGACATGTATTTATACCTACCTTAAAAAACATGAATGATTGCATACTCTATGTGCTGTTCTGTTCTGAACCTTCCTTACCTCTACCCCCTTTATAACAAGATATAACAGTATATCTTGGAATTTGTTATGAATGAGTAGGAAATGCGCTGCCTTTTTCATTTTAATACAGCATCATATCCCGTTATACATTCCATTATTGATTTAACAAGTTCTTAAGTGGTGGGCCTTTAACTTATTTCTCTGCTTTTGCTTTTACATTGTTGCAGTAAATGTTATTCTACTTTGGGTGTATGTGTGGGTATATCTGATAAATTCTTGAAAGTGGGATTTCACAGTTAACAGATAAACTTATTTTAAATTCAGATATTTGGGAATTGTCCACCAGAAACATGGTATCATTAGGAAGTCTACTGCTTTGTTCATTGAACCATAGCATAGTATCCCGTTATATGTTGTAGGGATGTTCCATAATTGATATGACAAGTTTCTGTGTTAGGCACATTTACTTTGTTTCCACACTTTTGGTGACAGTGTTGCAATAAAAGTCATTTTACTTTCCTGGCTACAAGGAAGTTTAATAAAGCCTTCCATCAAGATGAATTCTAAAAAGACCTGACACCAGCTTAGGAAAAAGATTCAAATATTGGGCAACCAGAGACACACAGATATGTCCTGTAATCATTTAGTAGCAAGTGCGGATAGACATAAAGAGTTTTAATTGGAGAATTCAAGGTCTTGTGGATTAGTAATGATTCAGGTCTATTAATGCCAACTGTCTCCTCATAAAAGTGAGCATAATTTTTTATATTTTTAAAAAGTCATTCCAATTGGTGATGCCCACCAGCAGTATATGAGAGTTTTCTTTTTCTATTATTATAATTGACCTCCTCATGTAGTATTGCCCTTTTTTATTACACTGTTCATCTGTTCCTTAATTTGTTAGAGAAGTTAGCTCTAGTCTAGCATACTGTGTTTACACATGTTTTCTAGTCTGTCCTGTCATAATCTTATTTATTTTTGCCATTTTATGTGTTACGTGTATCTTTTCCTTTATAATTTGTTTTTGCTTTTGTGTCCTAAGCATTAAACTTAATTTTTAAAAAAATTCTCCCATACTTTCTTATTTGTAGTTTCATTTTGTTATATTGAAATCTTAGGCCCTCTGGGATTTTATTTGGTGTAAGGAGTGAATAAGGAACTAATTTAATTTTTTTTCCAGATAGCTAGCCGATTGTCTTAGTATATTGATAATCCATCTTCTCCCCATTGGATTCGGATACAGCTTTTATTGTAACTTATTTCCCATATATATTTGGGTCTTTGGGTTCTGTTCTGTTTCATTTACTTCTGATTCTGTATTCATAAACCAGTACAAGCTTGTTTCAATTAACATGGCCTTATGTTATAAATGGGCTTCCCTGGTGCCTTGGATAGTAAAGAATCTGCCTGCAATTAAGGAGACCCAGGTTCAATCCCTGGGTTGAGAAGATCCCCTGGAGAAGGGAATGGCAACCCACACCAGTATTCTTGCCTGGAAAGTCCCGTGGACAAAGGAGCCTGGGGGATCAGAGTCCATGGGGTCGCAAAGAGTCGTACACAGCTGAGCAACTAATACTATATTATAAATCCCAGTAGAGTAGTGTGGCATACCATGTTTATTGATTGAGCAACTGGATACTTTCTCCCTAAAGTGAGCTATAGGATCAGTGCAAATCCAATTAAAACTCTAGTAGGCTTTTTTGGTAGAAATTGAAAAGAATTAAAAAATAATAATGATAAACATACACTTACTATGTGATCTACCTGTTCCGCTCCTAGAACTTACCCAACAGAAAGGAAAACCTGTGTTCTCACAAAGACTTGTATACCTGTGTTCATAGCAGCTTTGTTTGTAATAGCCAAAACTATGAAATGACCCAAATGTCCTTGGACAGTGGAGGATAGACAGATTGCATATCCATACAATAGGATACTCCCGGTAAATAAAACGTTTAAAATTATCGACACATGCTCCAACATAGATTGGATGAATGAATCTCAGGATAACTATACTAAATGAAAGAAGCCAGACTAAATTTAGTACATACTATATGATTCCATTTATATAAGATTCCAGGAAAAAATTAAAAAGTTAATTAGTCAACAATGAGAGAAAAAGGTTGTTGCCTAGGAATGGAGTAATGCATTATAAGGGGCTACAAGGAATTTGGGGAACTGATGAAAATGGCCTTAAATGTGTTGATGGTTTAATAGGTGTATTGTTGCTGTTGTTTAGTCACTCAGTTGTGTCCAGCTCTTTTGCAACCACATGGACTGTAGTCCGCCAGGCGCCTCTGTCCAGGGGATTTCCCAGGCGAGAATACTGGAGTGGGTTGCCATTTCCTTCACCAGGGGATCTTCGCAGGTCAGGGATCAAACCCATGTCTACTGCATTGCAGGTGGATTCTTTACCACTGAGCCACCAGGGAAGTCCAACAGGTATATACATAGGTCAAAACTCCTCAAATTGCATACTTAAAATATATGCAGTTTATCGTGTCTGTTGTGCCTCAGTGAAGTTGAAAAAAATTTAAAAGAAATTCCAGAAGTAGTCTTTACTAATTACTATTCTTAGAATTTTTCAGCTATTCTTACATATTTATTTTTCCAGGTAAACTTCAAAGTCAGCTAGGCCAGTTACCAAAACTTTCTAGTTGTATCAACTGTTACTTTTTCTTTCAGTGTGAAGGTGTGGCCTGTTTGTGCCACCTAAGAATGTTGCAGTTAAAATCTTTCAATTTTTTAAAAAATGTATTTTAGAAATTACTTCTCAAGAAGAAGTTTCTACTATACAGTGGATATCATCTGTGGAAGCAAAGATTGAAGATAAAAACGTTAAAAGAGAAAATAAACTAACCTCAGGAAAGTTAGAGCAGCTAAGAAAAGAAAAGGTGAGAAAAATATTTTCGCCCTAATAGTTTTTCTGGCCTTGTGCCTTTTTCACTGTGCTTGGGTTTTTCTATTCATCAAAGTGAGTATGATTTTGTTAAGATAGAAGGTTATTGGGTACATGAGACAAGTGCTAGGGCCTGGTGCACTGGGAAGACCCAGAGGGATCGGGTGGAGAGGGAGGTGGGAGGGGGGACTGGGATGGGGAATACATGTAAATCCATGGCTAATTCATTTCAATGTATAACAAAAACTACTGTAATGATGTAAAGTAATTAGCCTCCAACTAATAAAAAAAAAAAAGATAATAAAATAGAAAAAAAAAATAAAAGCAGAGACATTACTTTGCTGACCAAAAAAAAAAAGATAGAAGGTTATTTATAGTCTAGATTTTACTTTAATGAAAACTTAAAGTAGCCTTTATGCTGTGGTTGAAATTTTTAAAGTTTAAAATTCTTGATAGTATCTTGAAATCTTGAAACTTAAACAGGGTCAAATTTGATAATGTGTTTAGAATTAAATTTTTTTAATTTCTTATTTCCCTTTGATAAACATAAAATTGGCCCACTTTATCCTTTATGTTAAACTCACTGGTTTTGAAAAATTTCACGTGACAGGGACGTCAGAGTTGGAATTCTTTTTTTTTTTAATATTTATTTATTTATTTGGCTGCACTAGGTCTTAATTGTAGCATGTGGGATCTTCAGTCTTCGTTGCAGCATACAGGATTTTTTAGTTGCAGCATGTGGGATCTATTTCCCTGACCAGGGCTCAAACCGGGGCCCCCTGCATTATGAGTGCAGTGTCTTAGCCACTGGACCACCAGGGAAGTCCCGAGAGTTGGAATTCTTAAGAAACCTGTTTTGTAATTTGGAACTAGGAGGAGTGGAATTCAGAAGAGACAACAAATATGCCATTGTCGAGTTTGCTGCACTCCTGCCGTGTTGCACATGGAATATTGTTCAGCTCCTTTGGTAATCCCGAATCCAGAATTTGGCTGTCTGGATCAGAGAGTGGGAAAAACCAAAAAAATTAAAAAATCAACATCACTTGACTCTTTCAGTGGCATTCAGTTTTAATAAGTAGAGTTTAGAGTAGATCGTTAAAAAGCATTGGCTCTTGTGTGCCAAGTGTTATTCATGGCATTGACACATTAAGTGTGGAAAGTGTGGATAGATAGGTTTCATTGTTAGGAAGCTCATCCTTCTATGAAAGGGTAGAAATTGTACCTAGTATCTGTCTCTTTTAGGGCCTGGAATTTAACTAGACGGCTTCATATGCTACTAAAGCTTATTTGAGAAACTTATTACTGCTTTACAACTTCTGACAATGTATTTTACCAAATCCCTTTGTTTTACTTTTCAGCTCAACTTCTTCCGGAATAAACATAAAATTTATGTCCAAGGAACTGATCTTCCTGACCCAATTGCTACATTTCAGCAACTTGACCAGGAATATAAAATCAATTCTCGACTGCTTCAGAACATTCTAGATGCAGGCTTCCAGATCCCTACACCAATCCAAATGCAAGCCATTCCAGTTATGCTGCATGTGAGTGTGAAGGCCTCGAAGTGTGTGTGTGTGTGTGTGTGTGTGTGTGTGTGTGTCATTCTCTTTCCTCTGTCTTTGAGACCTTCCCGTCTGCCTTATCTCCCCTTGTTGAAATCTTTGCCATCCTCTAAACTCCATCTCTAATGCCTGTGCCTCCATACAGTTTGTCTTGATCACTACTACTTGATGTGATTTTTTTCATTTACCAACAAACACTCTTGCCCCTAACACCTAATTCTCCATGTGTTTTCTTTTTCTTGAAACATTTATCTTACACTTTTTACTACTGTGTATTTGCACTAACTACACGTACATTTTCCATTTAACGAAAAGTGTTCATCTTCTGAGGATAGGGAATATGTTCTGTTTATTCATCAATGATTTGGTTTATAATATCTAAGAAGTATTTCAGAAGTACTGAATTCTTGTATATAACCTGCAGCTTGTGGGATCTTAGTTCCCCAACCAGGGATTGAACCCAGGCCCTCAGCAGTGAAAGCACAGAGTCCTAACCACTGGACTGCCAGGGAATTCCTGTATCCCAGTACTTTTTATTATTGAACTATATTTAAATACCGAAAAAATACATAGATGTCAAGTGCACAGTTTAGTGAATTTCAGCAGTTTCATACCCTTTCCCTTCGGTCCCCACCCCCCCTCACCCAGAGGTGAGCACTCTTCTGCTTTGTGTTGTTTAATCTCTCGGTCGTGTCCGGCTCTCTGCAGCCCCATGGACTGTAGCCCACAGGCACCTCTGTCCGTGGGATTTCTCAGACAAGAATACTGGATTGGGTTGCCATTTCCTTCTCCAGGGGATCTTCTCGACTTAGGGATCAAACCCACGTCTCCTACATTCCAGGTGGATTCTTTACCACTAGCCACCAGGGAAGCCCTGTTCTGGTTCTTAGCACCATGTATTATAGAATTATTATATAAGTGGAATCATTCATTATGTATTCTTTTATTTTTGGTTTCTCTCTTTCACTCTGTGTACCTTTTTTGAGATTCTTCCATGTTGCATATATCAATTTGTTACTGATATATGATAGGCTGAGTAGTATTTTTTTGTATGAGTATACCATTATTTGTTTATGTACTGTTGACAGAAGTATGAGTTAACTTAGATTTTTGAAATTAAGTTTTTCTGAGGTTTCTTTTTGTAGTGGTGAGAGCTGACTTTTTCTTACCACATAACCAATACAGCCTCCCAGTTCTAGTAGCCAAAGGGTATGAGTTACCTCCCATCTCATCCATATTAATCCTTTTCATTTTCTTTGGGAACTGAAATAAGAATATATTTGAAGGATGTTTTTGACTGATGTTACAGCAAATTTGCTTTAATTTTCATTAAGATGTTGTATGTGTAGTGACCTTAGCTGAAAGCTTTAAAAAAGCGCAGTGACTTTTTGAAGATCGTCACCTATAAATGATTGTCACTGGTGTTATCACCACTTTTTATTTTACTTTTAGTCCTTTAGTTATTTATTAAAATTTTCCATGAGGATGGAGCAATGCAGATATCAGGACCAAAAGTTGGTTTTCTGATTTTGTTTTGATAAAGAGGTTTAGGGAAAAGGAAAATAGAAATAATGGGAATACGGTTGTGAATTATCTTTGGATTTTAGTTATTTACTTTCTTTACCCAGTTCAAATTAACTTTAGTGATAATGCTCAGAAACTCCATTGGGGTGGTGGTAGCAGAGATGGGTGATGTTAGAAAAGCAAATATCGGAGAAGTTAAACGAATGATGGGAGTGTGAGTGTCTGGACTTACTATGTATAATTTTATTTTTATGGCTGGTAGCATTATTTGACTAGCACTGAAAAATGTATGCACTCTTCCTTGTACTTAATGTACTCTGTTTTTAGGGTCGAGAACTGCTGGCTTCTGCTCCTACTGGATCTGGAAAGACTTTGGCTTTTAGCATTCCTATTTTAATGCACCTGAAACAACCCACAAATAAAGGCTTCAGAGCCCTGGTTGTATCACCAACGCGAGAACTTGCCAGCCAGGTATAACCTGTATTTCTGAAGAGAACGTGTTTGCCGGTCATCTTTCTTCTTTGAGGGTAATAGAAAGGTCCGGAAGAGTAAGGCCCGTGTCTTTGTCATGGTCAAGTATTGTGGACAAAGCACACTTCTTGGTATCTCACTGCATAAAGTCTTACAGTTTTCTAAAATATGATGATCTTAGCATTTATACTTTGGTATATGCTCTAAGATCCTTGTCGTTGGAAGGCTACTGTAACATATGTCTGTTAGTCACTTAGTCAAGTCCTGCTCTGCAAGTCCATGGTCTGTAGCCCACCAGGCTCCTCTGTCCATGGATTCTCCAGGCAAGAATCCTAGAGTGGGTTGCCATTCCCTTTTCCAGGGGATCTTCCTGACCCAGGGATCAAACCCGGGTTGTGTGCATTGTAGGCATCTTAGGTGTCTGAGCCAGCAGGGAAGTGGTCTGTAATACATAGTTCCTCTTTAAAACATTTTTTTCTCACCTTAAAGGAAACTTCATCTCAGTTTTTGAGAAAGTAAAGCTATACTCTGATCCATTCAACTCTCCCAGTGTGCTTAATGTAAATACATGCCAAGTATGAAACCGTTTTGAAACCGTACTTTATTCTTCATATCAATGTATAACAAAAACTACTGTAATGATATAAAGTAATTAGCCTCCAACTAATAAAAATTAAAAAAAAAATAAAAAATAAAAACAATAAAAAGTCAAGATACAGTGCTAAAAAAAAAAAAAAAATAATAATACAGAGTTGAAGAGTTTTGATTTTATCTCTTGAAACTGGTTTGCTAGACCTGAAGAAACCATGAATCTTATTTGGCATTGAAGTTCCAAAATGCCAAGATTTCAGGTTAATGTACAGATTATCATAAGCTTAATTTCAGGTATTCATTCATGGATTGATACTAGATTTATTTTATAAATACTAAAAAAAGTGAGTATACATCTTATCCAAGTATTTCAGCAGCTGATATTTTTATCATTTCTGTTTTAGATTCACCGAGAGTTAGTAAAACTATCCGAGGGAACAGGATTCAGGATACACATGATCCACAAAGCAGCAGTTGCAGCCAAGAAATTTGGACCTAAATCATCTAAGAAATTTGGTAAGGGATTACCAGGTGGCACCAGTTGTAAAGAATCCACATGCCAGTGCAAGAGACTTGGGTTCGATCCCTGGGTGGGGAAGATCCCCTGGAGGAGGAAATGGCAACTGACTCTAGTATTCTTGTCTGGAAAATTCCATGGACAAAGGGACCTGGCAGGCTACAGTCCCTGGGGTCACTGAGCCTGACACAACTGAGCATGCATGCTAAAGGATGGAAGTTGTAAATTCAGTTCAGTTCATGCTTGAAATGTAAGAGATTTGGAAATTACAAATATCTGAATTGCCACCTAAAAATTCTTAAAGTGTAGTTAGTTTGATTTTTAGAAAAGCTGAAAGAGATCTCCTCTCACTTAGTAGCTACATAAATATATACCAGGGGTTCTCCAGCTCACCCTCCACCCCAGGGATATTTGGCAGTATATGGAGATACTTTGTCACAGCTGGGGAGAGGTGCTACTATTAGAGGGATAGAAGCCACAGACACTATTACACATGCTGCGATGCACAGAACAGCCTCCTACAGCAAGGAGTTGTCTGAACCAAAATGTAGTACTGAGGCTGAGAATCCCTGCTTTATTCTATTGATTGTTAACCTGCCATGGGAATATTTTGCAGATCAGGCTGGCTTACATCCCTGCTCTTAACATCCACCAGGGAAACTTTTACTTGGCTTTTATCTTGAGCTTTTGAATAAAGTTCCATTTAAGGAAAGTATTTTCCTGAAAAACAATGTTTGAAAAGCAGACTGTTGGATTATTGTATTCCTGCCTCTTAGAGACCAAGAAGGCAGGTCAAATAAAAGGAGAGTAAGGACTTAGTAGTTTGTGCTATGATGGATTAAAAAAATATGTACATTAGTTTGTTGTGTTATTGGTATAGTGCATATCACCACTTCTCCCCACTTGAGGTTATTAACTGAAATGCAGGGGGCTTAATCCTCTAGTTCAAGACAGATGAATGTTGTTTTGCAATTTGTACCATTTGTTTTTCCTTACAGATATTCTTGTGACTACTCCAAATCGATTAATCTATTTATTAAAACAAGATCCTCCAGGAATAGACTTAACAAGGTACGTTACTTTAATAATGTCTTTTATGTGTGTTTTTTATTAAGTTGATTATATTTTGTCTTCAACTATAATATAATACTTGTATTATTGCCCTTTGGAGCTTGCTATCTGCCAGCTTTCAGTCAGTGTTGGTGCTGAGAAAAAAGTAACTATCTGGTCTGAAATAAAGTTAACAGATTCTGATAAGCAATTAGTATAGAGTTCCCCTAGAAATTTTCACATCTTTCAGCAGTGGTGATGAACTCCATCACCAATGCCAGTGGAACTTATGTCATTGTCAGTGGAACTTCATATCCTTTGGGGTAATGGAATAGGTACATTAATTTATGTTGATCTTCTTTTACCTTTTTATTGCTTATTTTTCTTGTACCTTTTCCTGGTACAGTATGTGGATCTGAGAAGCATCATTGTGGTTTGACTTCTTCATGTGTCCCCGCAGTTTAGTGACGTGTCCTGGATCTTTCAGTTCAATAAACCACAAATTTTTGTTGTTGTTTCTTAGTGTTGAATGGCTGGTAGTAGATGAATCAGATAAACTGTTTGAAGATGGCAAAACTGGGTTCAGAGACCAGCTGGCTTCCATTTTCTTGGCGTGTACCTCCCACAAGGTGAAGAGAGCTATGTTCAGTGCAACTTTTGCCTATGATGTTGAACAGTGGTGCAAACTGAACTTGGACAACGTCATTACTGTATCCATTGGAGCAAGGTAATTCTTCTTCCATTATCCCACTGATTAAAAAAAAAGTCATTATTTTAGACTAAAGGAGACGGGTTGTGTGGCCTAAGATTAATAAAGAGTTTTATTGAAAGAAACATATTCTTTAAAGTCAAGTTTGATTAAGGATATTCTATGTTAGAATAATCTAAAGGGACATTCTCATGTAGTCATGTAGATATTACTATCATCATGCATTTAATTGATTTTTCCCTTCCATAAAGTATTACCATGAGTTCTGTGGCCACCCAGAGGATTTAATCTCTTTGATGGCTTAACTCAGTTGGGCTGAGAGTAGGAAGCTGATGTTACTGAGCCACTTGATTTATAACTCCTTTTTAAAAATATTTTGGGGCGCATTTATGCTAAATGATAGAAAAAAAGTTTTATGAAATTATAATACTGCCCCTTGATATACTGTAGTGCAACCCATGAAATGGAATGGAGCTTCCCTGGTGCCTCAGCAGTAAGGCATCTGCCTGCAATGCAGGAGACCTGTGTTCAGTTACTGGGTTGGGAAGATTCCCTGGAGAAGGGAATGGCAACCCAGTATTGTTGCCAGGAGAATGGAAATAGTAAAAGTGAAGATCATAGCTGTAGAAGAAGTGCTTGTAATAACAGATTCACCATAAATATAATTTTGAAGGAAGATAACAGAATGGAAAAAGTATTTATACATAGTGTAGTATATTACAGTGGCTTATAGAGTGTTAATAAAACCTTTAGATACCTCGCTCCCAACTATCTGTCTATAAGTAAGCCTTTGCTATCATTATGAAAAAAAAATTTAGCCATATGAAGCAACCTTTAAAATGTTCTCATTTTACCCAGTAATTTTACTTTTAGAAAGATTTTGTAAGGAATTGGAAACATGAAAATATATGACTGGAACACAACAAAATATCAATGTTTATTGTAAAATGGTAGAATTGTGGGCAGCTTATTGTTTATGTCTTTATTTTTTAAGTTGAAATAACATTTTAATAATTGGAACAGAACATTTAAAAACTTAAATAGACATTTCTCTCAAGAAGGCATCCAGATGTCCAGTAGGCACATGAGAAGATGCTCAACATTACTAATTATAAGAGAAATGCAAATGAAAGCTACAATGAGGTACCAACTCACACCAGTCAGAATGGCCATCATCAAAAAGGCTACAAAGAATAAGTGCTGGAGAGGGTGTGGAGAAAAGGGAGCCCTCCTGCACTGTTGGTGGGAATGCAAATTGGTGCAGCCACTACTGAGAACAGTGTGGAGTTCCTTAAAAACTAAAATTAGAGTTGCCATATGATACATCAGTCTTACTCCTGGGCGTATAGCCAGAGGAATCTAATTTGAAAAGATACATGCACCCCCAGTGTTCATAGCAGCACTATTTATAAAAGCCAAGATGTGGAAATAGCATAAATGTCCACTGACAGAGAAACGGATAGAGATGTGATGTGTGTGTATACACACACACACACACACACACACACACACAATGGAATGCTACTCAGCCATAAAAAAGAATGAAATAATGCCATTTGCAGCAACATGGATGGACCTAGAGATTATACTAAGTGAAGTAAGTCAGAGTAATAAATATGATATCGCTTATGTGTAGAATCTAAAAATGATACAAATGAACTTATTTACAAAACAGAAACAGATTTATGGACATAGAAAACAAAGTTACGAATACCAAAGAGGAAATTAGGGGGGAGGGATAAAGTAGGAGTTTGGGATTAGCAGATGCAAACTTCTAAAGGGAAAATACATAAACCACATATAATTACCTATAATGGAAAAGAATTTGAAAAAGTGTGTGTGTATGAAACTGAATCACCAGAGAATTTGACTTAAAGCTCAACATTCAGAAAACTAAGATCATGGCATCTGCTCCCATCACTTCATGGAAAATAGATGGGGAGACAGTGGAAACAGTGTCAGCCTTTATTTTTTTGGGCTCCAGAATCACTGCAGATGGTAATTGCAGCCATGAAATTAAAAGATGCTTACTCCTTGGAAGGAAAGTTACGACCAACCTAGATAGCATATTAAAAAGCAGAGACATTACTTTGCCAACAAAGGTCTGTCTGGTCAAGGTTATGGTTTTTCCAGTGGTCATGTATGGATGTGAGAGTTGGACTGTGAGGAAAGCTGAGTGCCGAAAAATTGATGCCTTTAAACTATGGTGTTGGAGAAGACTCTTGAGAGTCCCTTGGACTGCAGAGATCCAACCAATCTATCCTGAAGGAGATCAGTCCTGGGTGTTCATTGGAAAGACTGATGCTGAAGCTGAAACTCCAATACTTTGGCCACCTCATATGAAGAGTTGACTCATTGGAAAAGACCCTGATGCTGGGAGGGATTGGGGGCAGGAGGAGAAGGGGACAGCAGAGGATGAGATGGCTGGATGGCATCGCTGACTCAATGGGCATAAGTTTGGTTAAACTCCGGGAGTTGGTTATGGACAGGGAGGCCTGGCGTGCTGCGATTCACAGGGTCGCAAAGAGTCGGACACAAATGAGCGACTGAACTGAACTGACTGAGCTAAAATTTAAAAACTTTGGTGTAACACAGGGAGCACTGTGACAACCAAGAGGGATAGGATAGGGAGGGAGGGGACATATGTATACTTGACTGATTCACGTTGTTAAATGGCAGAAACCAACACAACATTGTAAAGCAATTATTCTCTAGATAAAAGTAAATTTCAAAAAACGTTGTCTTTATAAATAGTTAGGTACTTATATTGACAATGGAAAAAGTCATTCTGTTGGAGTTACGTGTAAATTTTTTCATTTATTTAAAATTTATGGGGGAAAACAAAGATTGGCTCTCACAAACTGCAATGTATGTTTTCTTCCTCAGGAATTCTGCAGTAGAGACGGTAGAACAAGAGCTTCTCTTTGTTGGTTCAGAGACTGGAAAACTACTGGCCATGAGAGAACTTGTTAAAAAGGTATATTTGGGCTGCATTTTCAAATTTTGATGAAGTTCACCAAGCCTTGTATTACTAAGGGGAGGCTGAGCACATTTTCCTGCATCGTGTTTAATAATCCAGTGGCAAATCAGTAAGAAGCACATTGGAGCAACTCCTCCCAAGTGGGAGAGGCTCACCTCTTAGAATAAAGTTAAATTTTCTGTTCCCAGCTCAGGGTATGCTAGGAAAAGACCTAACTGATGTCCCGAAAGCTTCCTTTTTCCACATCTGTGAACTGGCAGACCTTAGAGATACTGGGCGTTCAGTTCCTGACCACCACAGTAAAGCCAATATCATAATTAAGTGAGTCACAGGAATTTTGGGGACTTCCCAGTGCATAGGAAAGTTGCATTTACACTGTGCTGTAGTCAAGTGTGCAATGGCATTGTCTGGAAAAAATAAACAATGTACACACCTTAATTAAAAATACTTCATTGCTAAACCTGCTAACCATCACCTTCATTGTGTCATGTTAGTCACATCAAAGAGGACTGATCACAGCTCACCAGGGCAAATATAATAATTATGAAAAAGTTGGAAATATTGCAAGAATTACCAAAATGTGCTACAGAGACAAGAAGTAGGCAAATGGTATTGGGAAAAAAAATGGTGTCAATAGACTTGCTTGAATGTAGGGTTAGCCACACACCTTTGATTTATGAAAAACCCATTATCTGCAAAGTGCAATAAAATAAGAGTATGCCTATATATTGAAATATCCCCCCACCACTCTGCTGCTTTCATGTAGAACTGGGACCTTACATGAGTAGGACACTAGAGTGGGGTTTTTTGTTTTATTACTGAATTAATACAAATATAGTACTTAGACTAGTGCTTGGCACATTGTGCTGTATTTGTTAGTTTTGCTAATAATGATATCACTTGGCAATAGGAAATGGGAGGTTTTCACAGATAACTTACGTAGGATTATACTCCAGGGATTTTTAGCCATGTATGAACTTGAGTTTTGTGAACCTTCTGAAATTGTGTGAATGTCTGGTTGCCTATTAGACAGCTTCATATCTTTCATTAGATTCTGAAAGGATGTGTGGACCTTAATAACAAGGTCAAGTCCTAATGCTGACAGTTGAAAATATAGAAAGCTGGTTTGAGAGAGAAACAGGGTTTGATGATACAAAATGTAAAAATCATTTGCTTAGAGCTGGTAGTTATAACTTAAATTTTGTCTAACTTGATAAGATAAAGATTATTTTGAGAGAACTGAGAACCAGGGACTAGGCTTTGGGAAATACCCACAGTCAGGATAAATAATGGATTAAAGTGACAATTACTTATATTTTAAGAAGGAACAAAAATGTTCTGAGGCACAGAAGCAAACATGATTATTTCAAGGAGTGGACATCCATTGCTGTAGAAAGGTGAAGGGGGATTAATTAGACAAGATTTTGGGAATGAACAGAATGGAGAGTACTGCTCACATTGAGTAGGAAAAGGCCATTGTAGAGAATGGATGCTGAGGAAGATGGAGGCAGACTTAGACCACAGGTCTGAGAAATTTAGCAATTTCTAAATTGAAATGAATTAAAACCTTATGAAATGATGCAGTTATACTCTTAGTTATGGGTTATGTGTGCTTTCTTTTAGGGTTTCAATCCACCTGTTCTTGTTTTTGTTCAGTCCATTGAAAGGGCTAAAGAACTTTTTCATGAGCTCATATATGAAGGTATTAACGTGGATGTTATTCATGCAGACAGAACACAGCAACAGGTAAAGTCAAATGTAAACTTTCAAAGCAACAAAGAACAACTAAGCACTGGCATTTATGAAGCACTTGTTTTTCATTCCCAGACTGGTACTAAAACATTTGTTGTATGTTCTGTTAACCAGAGAGATAACACAGTCCACAGCTTCAGAGCAGGAAAAATCTGGGTTCTTATTTGTACAGCCTTGCTGGCCAGAGGGATCGATTTTAAAGGTGTGAACTTGGTTATCAACTATGACTTTCCAACCAGCTCAGTGGAATATATTCACAGGATAGGTGAGTCATGTGTTCCCACCCCCACCCCCCACTCATCTTGTCTTAGCACGTCTTCAGCATGTTCATTTTCAGTACTATAAAAGTCCAGTGACTTGTATATTTGAATCTTGAAAGTCCCATTCCCCTCAAAAATGAGTTTTTTTGTTTGTTTTTTAATGGTCTGATTTCTCTTAGGTCGAACTGGGAGAGCTGGGCGTAAAGGAAAAGCTGTTACATTTTTCACTGAAGATGATAAACCATTATTAAGAAGGTAAATTAGGAGAAATAGCTTAGCATTAAGCTGGCAAAATTGGTTCATTATTCTTGTACACAATTAATAGATAATTACAAAATGGCTGTGTCCCAAATTCTGTTATGATATTAGTCAACCAAATGTTAGCCATGAAACAAAAATGATCAAAAGGCTTCGTTTTTGTCTTTCCATTGTTAGATTTTGGAAGTATTCACAAGAGAATATTCGTTTAAGTTTCAGACTCACAGAATTGTCCCAATAACATCACTTGATATTAATCACAAGGTAATATTAAGGTTTTTGGATTAGTGAATAGTTAAAGTTAATCCCTGAATCTCTTATGTTACAGCCTAGTCAAAATGATGTGTTAGCATGGTGTATTCTTCCATTACTCTTAGGAGCAGATGGAGTTTTATCTTTAGTCCCAGGTCACCTGTCGTAGAGGAAAAACTGTTTTAGAAACACAGTCCAATATTATTCAGTTGTAGCCCCTTGAAGCTGGGTAACCTATGATAGATACATTTTTAGAATCTCATCTTAATATAGCCCATCATCATAGATGTTAATGTAAAAGCTGAGTTATATTTCCTCCACTTGGGCTGCCTACAGAAATGTTAGGCTGATGATAACTGACAGCAGTTCATATTTCTAACAGATGAAATCAAGCTGTGGATGGAGGTGGTTTGTACATTGACCTGTTTCTCGGTTGTGACAGATTTTGATTTGTGCCTTCTGAGCCTTGGCTCTGTCAACCTTGGTTTTGTCGTGAGCAGACTTTCATGTGACGCATAGGGGACTATTCCAGCAGCTTTGATTCACCTGAGTTTCCTCAGCAACCCTAAGCATGTGACTCTGATGACCCCCCATGTCACTGTGTGCACTTCAGTTTTCTTTTCCATCTGGGAAATGGGGATAATGATGATATTTACTACAAAAGCTTGTAAGGATTGAATAAGTGACTATAAAGACTGGGCTGTGCTGGCTAGGGCATGTTGAGTAGAAGCAGCTGCTATTAAAATTATTCATCAGTATGTTGGTTTCAGTCCAGCAGACTGTTCTCTCAGTAGTCCGATATGATTGCTATTGGTAATAATTTACCAGAACACTTCACTGGATTACTTTCCTGTTTGTGTACTCTTAGTTCCTCTTCTATTGTGCAGAGGGTTTCAGTACATAAACAACAGTTTGACAAGATACAAATTTATGTTTACCGGTACCTTTTTCAGTGTTGCCAGTGTTATCCAGCAAGCTGGATGCCCTGTCCCAGAATACATAAAAGGTTTCCAGAAACTACTAAGGTACAGTCTTAGATTTACTTGGAAGTTTTTCTCTGTTTGCATGTACATTCTTACTTTCACACTCGTACATTATAGTTCTATCAACGCTACTATTTTAGAACATTTTAAAGTAAAAACTTTCCTCTTAAATATTTGTGAATACGGTGTGTTCTTTCCCTGTCAGTTTTTCATCCTTGAAATTTTAAGTACTCAGATTTTTAAAATATTATTAAATGTGAGTGAAATATGCTTAGATTTTAATTCGTAAAGCTAGTAAAAAAATAGTTAATTGGCCAGAATCAGACTCTAGTGCTTATTGGCAGAGACAGTATGAGAGTGACACATATTTTAATCATAATCAATGCCTTTTTAAAAATTGGTTGAATTTATCATCTCTCTGGATTACTGCTCTGGATACTATTAGGTAAACTAGTATATTAAAGTGGATACAGTGTTGTCACTATAAACCAGTAAATAGATGAACAAATTTTGTGACCAAAAACCAAAACTAGTTTTATTCTTAGCTCTCTAAAGTAAGTTGCACTTAATTCAGTTCTTTCTTCTCTTTGTAACTTCCAGTAAACAAAAGAAAAAGATGATTAAGAAGCCCTTGGAAAGGGAGAGCATTAGTACAACTCCAAAATATTTTTTAGAAAAAGCTAAGGATAAACGGTAAGTATATGGTAAAAATTAGTTTGACTCTGTCATATTCATATAACTTGGGCATTATTTTTCCTTAGGATAGATTTTTAGAAATAAAATTTGATGGGTCTACAGTCTGCTATAGAGAAGGCAATGGCAACCCCCTCCAGTGTTCCTGCCTGGAGAACCCCAGGGACAGAGGAGCCTGGCGGGCTACAGTCCATGGGGTCACAGAGTCGGACATGGCTGAGCGACTTAAGACACATGCATGCACTGTCTCCACACAGCCTGCATCTGGACACACTACTGAGACCACTTGTTAGGACTGAGCTCACATCAGTGGAGTCTTTCTTGAAGCTTTGTATTCTGGGCAGGATTTCAGTAGGATTTACACTGAAGCGTGTTGAAACATCTCTGAAAAGTATGACTTGGGTAAATTATAAATTTATTTATATGTAAATTATAAACTTATTTACATATTTATATTAAATTAATGCAGATTTATTTATATATATATATTTTTACAATGTACACAGGACTACCCTTTTTGCCTATCACTACTGGGAAATCATGATCCCATATGGGTAGACTGAAATATTCTCCATAGTACTATTCTTTCCACTGTTTAAGGAAAAATGACACTAAATTCTGTCAGTACCAGTTAAGATATAACATATATAAAATGTGGGAATTTACCAAGTACTTACTGTCCATCTTTAGCCTTCCTGCATATATCTGTATTATATATGTACTGGATACATAATATGTAGTAAGGTGTACAAAGGATGTAAAATGAGACCCCTTTCCTGAAGTTGATGGCTCAGAGGATAAAGCGTCTGTCTGCAATGCAGGAGACCTGGGTCCGATCCCTGGGTCGGGAAGATCCCCTGGAGAAGGAAATGGCAACCCACTCCAGTATTCTTGCCTGGAGAATCCCATGGACAGAGGAGCCTGGCGGGCTACAGTCCATGGGGTTGCAAAGAGTCGGACACGACTGAGCGACTTCACTTTCACTTTCCTGAAGTTAGGGAAAGGAGATTAGTATACATGAAAAAAATAGTTAGAAAATATTGTTAAGTAAAATAGAAGCTAGAGAAGGGAAAAATCATTATGAATTGGTCATTTACAAAAAGTTTTACAGAAGTAGAATTATCTTCAGGGATAGGTAAAATTTAGGCATGTAGAAGGAACAAGGTGAACCCAGGTGAGAAGACTGGCCTGCACTTTCCTTCTGAGTGAAAGAGTCAGCCTGACATTTTGCATTAATTGTGGGAAGTCATGTTCAACCCCAGTATATGGCATGTAAAGAGTGTCCCAAGGGTTTAGTGGTTTTAAGCTTTAGTAACTTGGGAGGAATAAATGTTACAACCTTACAAAAACACATCACTGGAAAGATTAATTTGTACCTAATCAGTTTTGTGCCTTATTAATGCATTTTTAATTTTTCTTCTTTGTGGCAACAGTTCCTGGGTGGATTGGTAGAGGATTAGTAGACCAGTGCATTGCTACAAGAGGTTGCCCTGCTGTGTCACCTTATCTGTCTCACTAGACTTTTTCGTGCAATGAGCTGCTTCTGAATTGTTGCATGTACATCAGAACCTCATTCTTGGGTGATGGTAAAGCTAGGATTGAAAGTGCAAGCAGCTAAGGAAAGTTTTTACAAAGACAGAAAATCAACTCGAACATAAGATCGTGGCTCTGTTGAACTGTAATAAGAAATATTGATATTTTAGATTATATTTTAATTGTTGATTTTTTTTTAATGCCTCAAAGTTATTAAAACTTATGGCTGCACTAAGACTTTGAGGACACTTGATATAAATCTGTCCCTAGCCCCTGCTTAAGATGCTTTGGTTGTCTTATTTTCTTCACATTTAAAAACCATACTTCTTAACATAGCATACACACAAGAGCTGATCTGACACCAGCTTACCTTTCCACTGCAGATGTTGCTATAATGATCCTACCCACACCCGTGGCCTCAGCTCTATGCTGATTACTCTTTTAAGTCCATATCATCAGACCCTGCTTCCCAACTGAGTAATAAACCTAAATCCTGTTGCCTAGTGGACCTCACTTCAGGCACTACAAACTCACCCTGGTGTAGTAGAGGGTGGAGGAGCCTGGATTTGGAGCAAGAAGAACTGGCTCTAATATCACCTCTTCCTGTGTGATTTTGAACAAATCACATCTTTAAGCCTCTTTCCTCCTATATATAATGGAAATAGGTATATAAATAATAACTCTGCCACTCACTGTTGGTGAAGGATTAAGTGAGTTGATTTGCATTACTCTTCTGTAGTATGCAAATGTTGTTTCTCAAAAGTTTTTTTGTTTGTTTGTTTTTGTTTTCTCGAAAGTTTTTTCTTGTGTTAAGAGTTAGTTGATGGCATTCACCGTTCGCCAAGCTCTAAAATCAGAATATCGGAGTTCAATCCTAATATTATCAGTGTGTGATGATCTGCAAGTCACTCAACCACTCTACCTCATTTTCCACATCTGTATAAGGAGGATACTAATAGAATCTTCTTAAGTTAGAAGATCTGAGTTGATACATACAAAACACTTGTAACAATGTCTAGCACTTAATGGATGTGAACGCTCTTTATTGGGTCAGAATCTGTCTTTTATGCCATGTTGTAATGTAGTTTATTGTGGTATTTCTGTCTCACTTAGGCGGATGTGTTTTTCTAAAGGGCAGAGAGACAATTTTGTGTTCCTAATGTCTCACATACTTAGTCGTGAAGGTTTCAGTAAATGTTTATTTGTTAAACTGGTAGAGCTTTGGAAAGTACATATATCTAAAATTTCTAATGCAGCTTTCCTTTCATTGTCACAGGAAAAAGGTCACTGTTCAGAACAGCAAGAAGAAAGAAGCTCCTGAGGACAAAAGTTAAAAACAGACTTTTAAAAGAACTATATCACAAATGTGATTTTATAATTTCAGCATGAATTTTTTTTCATGGAATATATCGTCTTATAATCACCCGTACCAAACATTTGAAGTCAACCACAAGAACGTGGGACTAATGAAAAATGATCCTAAATTCTCAATGTATCATGTCAAGTTTTAATTCATAGGTGATTTTTAAATGATTATACAATGGAAAAAACATTCATTGACATCTGTGTGGTTTGAATCCTGAATGATACTTCTTATAGAAGAACCAAAGCTTATACTAAAAGTAACAACACACAAATGTGGTGAGCTGGATTTTTCCCTTCAAGTATGAAGGAAGGTGTTGCACATGCTGTGGAGAGGCATTTGGAACCACATTGCAAAGTAAAGTCTTGAGATTGAATTCCCCTTCCTACCCACTCTTTTTGGGGTGTGGTGGGAGGGAAATGGACAAGAGGCAACACAAGCTGTCTACCAAGAATAAACCTACTCATCTCTCTATTTCGCTGTTTCTAAATTTATTGATGACTTTTTGTAGTAGGAGCCATAACAGCAAGATTCCTTTTTTCCTCCCATACAGCAAATTCCCACTGGCTGTCTATCTTACATATGGTAATATAAATTTCCATGATTCTCTCTCTCTACATCTCACCCGCTCCTCCCCTCTCCCCATGTCTGTGAGTCTATTCTCTTACGTCTGTTTCTCCATTGCTGCCCTACAAATAAATTCTTCAGTATCATTTTTCTAGATTCTGTATATGTGTTGATATATATTTATCTTTCTCTTTCTGACTTACTTTACTTTATGATGGGCTCTAGGTTCATCCACCTCATTAGAGCTAACTAATGTGTTCCTTTTTATGGCTGAGTAATATTCCATTACTCAGAACTGGACATGGAACAAAAGACTAGTTCCAAATAGGGAAAGGAGTATGTCAAGACTGTATATTGTCACCCTACTTATTTAACTTATGCAGAGTACATCATGAGAAATGCTGGACTGGATGAAGCAGAGCTGGAATCAAGATTGCCGGGAGAAACATCAATAACCTCAGATAACACAGGTGACACCACCTTTATGGCAGAAAGTGAAGAACTAAAGAGCCTCTTGATGAAAGTGAAAGAGGAGAGTGAAAAAGTTGGCTTAAAGCTCAACATTCAGGAAACTAAGATCATGGCAACTGGTCCCATCACCTCATGGCAAATAGATGAGGAAACACTGGAAACAGTGTCAGACTTTATTTTTCTGGGCCCCAAAATCACTGCAGATGGTGATTGCAGCCATGAAATTAAAAGACACTTACTCCTTGGAAGGAAAGTTATGACCAACCTAGACAGCATATTAAAAAGCAGAGACATTACTTTGCCAACAAAGGTCCGTCTAGTCAAAGCTATGGTTTTTCCAGTGGTCATGTATGGATGTGAGAGTTGGACTATAAAGAAAGCTGAGCGCAGAAGAATTGATGCTTTTGAACTGTGGTGTTGGAGAAGACTCTTGAGGGTCCCTTGGACTGCAACAAGATCCAACCCATCCATCCTAAAGGAAATCAGTCCTGAATATTCATTGGAAGGACTGATGTTGAAGCTGAAACTTCAATACTTTGGCCACCTATTGTGAAGAACTGACTCATTTGAAAAGACCCTGATGCTAGGAAAGATTGAAGGCAGGAGGAGAAGGGAATGACAGAAGATGAGATGGTTGGATGGCATCACCAACTCAATGGACATGAGTTTGAGTAAACTCTGGGAGTTGATGATGGACAGGGAGGCCTGGTGTGCTGCAGTCCATGGGGTTCAGAGTTGGACACAACTGAGTGACTGAACTGAATATTCCATTATGTATATGTACCACAACTTTATCTGTTCATCTGTCGATGGACATCTAGGTTGCTTCCTTGTTCTAGCTATTGTAAATAGTGCAGTGAACAGTAGGATACGTGTCTTTTTCAATTTTGGTTTTCTCAGGGTATATGCCTTGGAGTGGGATTGCTGGGTCATATGGTGGTTTTATTCCTAGTTTTGTTTTTTTTTTTTTAAGGAATCTCCATACTGTCTTCCATAGTGGCTGTATCAATTTATATTCCCACCAACAGTGCAAGAGCATTCCCTTTTCTCCACACGAGATTCCTTTTATATGGCTGGTTATTCAAGTTCCCTAGGCTTTTAAATTCTTTGGTCTGTTAAATATCTCTTAACTTCATCAGTAACCTAGCTCAGACCTTACCTGTCACAACGTTGTAGCTACCAGAATATGGTCAGCTTCTCCTTTTGTTACTTCGTTTTCTGTCATTTAACCCTGTCTCTTTCCATTCAAGATGACTTTGCTAGAAAACTGATAAACATTTTATCCTGGTAAGGTAGAATGTCCCTGTTGCTTGATAACACCACTGGTAGAATTCTCCTACAGCTTATCTTTCCTGAGGCTTTATGGCCCTTCATTCCAGTTAGTATGCAAGTCTCTGCCAAGGGTAAAGGATTATGATTATAAAGTGCTACAGACTATTGACTTATGCAGATTTTTCTCAATTGCTGGTTTGGTACAAGTAGTGAAGGTAATGGAATTCCAGTTGAGCTATTTCAAATCCTAAAAGATGATGCTGTGAAAGTGCTGCACTCAATATGCCAGCAAATTTGGAAAACTCAGCAGTGACCACAGGACTGGAAAAGGTCAGTTTTCATTCCAATCCCAAGGAATGCTCAAACTACCGCACATTTGCACTCATCTCACACGTTAGCAAAGTAAATGCTCAAAATTCTCCAAGTCAGGCTTCAACAGTATGTGAACCGTGAACTTCCAGATGTTCAAGCTAGATTTAGAAAAGGCAGAGGAACCAGATATCAAATTGCCAACATCTGTTGGATCATCAAAAAAGCAAAGAGAGTTCCAAAAAACATCTACTTCTGCTTTATTGACTATGCCAAAGCCTTTGTTTATCACAACTAACTGGAAAATTCTTCAAGAGATGGGAATACTAGACCATCTGACCTGCCTCCTGAGAAATCTGTGTGCAGGTCAAGCAGCAACACTTAGAACTGGACATGGAACAACAGACTGGTTCCAAATCAGGAAAGGAGCACATCAAGGCTGTATATTGTCACCCTGCTTATTTATATGCAGAGTACATCATGAGAAACGCTGGGCTGGAGGAAGCACAAGCTGGAATCAAGATTGCCAGGAGAAATATCAATAACCTTAGATATGCAGATGACACCACCCTTATGGCACAAAGTGAAGAAGAACTAAAGAGCCTCTTGATGAAAGTGAAAGAGGAGAGTGAAAAAGTTGGCTTAAAACTCAACATTCAGAAAACTAAGGTCATGGCATCTCGTCCCATCACTTCATGGCAAGTATATGAGGAAACAGTGACAGACTATTTTGAGGGGGCTTTAGAATCACTGCAGATAGTGACTGCAGCCATGAAATTAAAAGACACTTACTCCTTGGAAGGAAAGTTATAACCAAGCTAGACAGCATATTAAAGAGAAGAGACATTACCTAGCTAACAAAGGTCCAGCTAGTCAAAGCAATGGTTTTTCCAGTAGTCATGTATGATGTGAGAGTTGGACTATAAACAAAGCTGAGTGCTGAAGAATTGATGCTTTTGAACTGTGGTGTTGGAGATGACTCTTGAGAGTCCCTTGGACTGCAAGGAGATCCAACCCATCCATCCTAAAGGAAATAAGTCCTGAGTGTTCACTGGAAGGACTGATGCTGAAGCTGAAACTTCAATACTTTGGCCACCTGCTGTGAAGAACTGACTCATTTGAAAAGACCGTGATGCCGGGAAAGATTGAAGGCAGGAGGAGAAGGGGTCGACAGAGGATGAGATGGTTAGATGGCATCACTGACTCAATGAACACGAGTTTGAGTAAACTCTGGGAGTTGGCAGTGGACAGGGAGGCCTGGTGTACTGCAGTCCATGGGGTTGCAAAGAGTTGGATACGACTGAGTGACTGAACTGAGTTTTGTACAGTGGAATAAAAAATTGACTTCATACATATAAGGTACTTGGAAAGGCACCTGACAAGAATGTTGGTTATTGTCATCAATACTATAATAAACTTTCCTCAACAACATTTGAATTAAACATTTATTTCCTTAATCAGTCTTTTATTCTAGAGTCAGGATGGGTAGACTCCAACTTAAAATATTTCAGATGGGACAAAAATTGTTCATCTTCAGAATTTATGTAAGTGGAGCCCTATTGCTGCGAGGTCAAGAAATACTTCAACAAGCCTGTGATGTTTTTGTTTGTTCTTGCAAACAGATCCTTGACTCACAATATATTCTGAGGTGGATGTACTGGTGCCACCTATTTGCCAATCTTTTTTTTTATTATTGAAATCGAGGGTAATACCAACTATGTCTCAAGATTAGAAACACTTAGCGCTGCGCCTGACATGTCATCACGTCACAAAAAAAATATTCTTTAAATAAACATGTGTTTGGTTAGGAATACAAAGCTTCATAACACAGTCCCTGCCCTAACAGCGTAGTGGTGGGGATAAAGTAAAGGAACAAACTGTGGTAAATGCCATGTGAGATATAAGGCCACAGTGCTGAAGCATCACATGAGAGCACCTAACCTGAACTGGAAATGACAGGAGAGACTGACAGCCAGAGTCTTGTAGCGCCCAACATGCAAAAGAGAACAAAGCGTTCCCAGCAGAAACAGAAATTATATCTTGTATGATCCTTGAAATACTCCCTTCATTTGACTTTAAGTAGTTTCTCCTGTGTAATCACCCATCTTTTAAAGTGGCTACATAATCCTACATTAACTTGTCAATGGATTTATATGGAGTTTGGTTGTATGTATCAGTTTATATCAAATGGACCATCTGCTAGACAGTTCCATCTAAAAAAGGGGAGGAATGAAATTTGTGGACATGGGGGAAGAAACAAATAGCACACTGTAGTTGAAATGATCAAGGACTTTGAGGTTAAACACTTTACTTGGATCCTGGTCCTGGTGTTTTGCAGCTGTGTGGTCTGAATTACAACTTCTTTTAACCTTGCTTTTCTTATCTGTGAAATGCCAATAGTAACTCTTAGGGACACTGAGGATTTGAAACAATACAGTAATGTTTCTAACCAGTGGTTTGTGCCCAATAAATGATAACTATTATTACAAACTGTTTCCGTGTAAAAGCCCTGAGACAAGAGTAAAAGATAAAGCTATCTATAATGTTACTTATTCAGTGGCTAAGTGCCTCTGACTCTGTGCATTCCCAAGGACTGCAGCATACCAGGGTTCCCTGTCCTCCAGTGTCTCCCAGAGTTTGCTCAGATTCATGTCCATTGAGTGGGTGATGCTGTCTGATGATCTCATCCTTGGCTGCCGCCATCTCCCTTTTCCTTTACTCTTCCCCAGCACCAGAGCCTTTTGCAGTGACTCAGCTCTTCACATCAGGGAGCCAAAGTATTGGAGCTTCAGCATCAGTCTTTCCAATGAATATTCAGGATTGATTTTCTTGGGGATTGACTAGTTTGATCTCCTTACAGCCCAAGGGACTCTAAAGAGTCTTCTCCAGCACCACAATTCCAACAAATTACTTCTTCAGTGCTCAGCCTTTACGGTCCAACTCTCACACCTGTACATGACTATTGGAAAAACCATAGCTTTGACTACACGAACCTTTGTCAGCAAAGTGAATGAAGTCTCTGCTTTATAATACACTGCCTAGGTTTGTCATAGATTTCCTTTCAAGGAGC
Organism: Odocoileus virginianus; assembly: GCF_023699985.2. NCBI lineage: Eukaryota > Metazoa > Chordata > Mammalia > Artiodactyla > Cervidae > Odocoileus > Odocoileus virginianus. The sequence continues at coordinate 12,897,881 of NC_069690.1, read as the reverse complement.
AAGCGTCCTTTAATTTCACGGCTGCCACCACCTTCTGCACTGTCTGCGGTAATTTTGGAGTCCAAGAAAATAAAATGTGGCACTTTCCCCTTCTATTTGCCATGAAGTGATGGGGCTGGATGTCCTGAACTTAGTTGTTTTCATGTTGAGTTTCAAGCCAGCTTTTTCACTCCTCTTTCACCCTCATCAGGAGGCTCTTTAGTTTTTCCTCACTTTCTGTCAATTATTTGCATATCTGAGGTTGTCGATATTCCCCCTCCCACCCCCTTAATCTTGATTCCAACTTGTGATTCCTTCAACCCAACAAACCAGTTACTTGCTAATAAGCAAACACTACCTCAAGACTTCAAAAAGTTTACATTCAACTTTTACAGTAGTTTGACTAGGGAAAAAAATCACAGTAAAAATATGCCCAGATAGGTTAGGTGCGATAAACCTTCCCATGCACCACCGTTGTGGCCCTGATGGTACGTAAAAGAAAAACGCGGATTACCAGGTGACTAAACAGCTTCAGTTTTTAAGACAGGTGCCAAAAAAACATCTTCCAAGTTCCAGGGGAAAAGTAGAGCTCATCACTAATGGACGTTGTGATGCTGTCAAAGGGGCATTCAGGCTCCATCTATCCTTTGTGTAAAACGTAGTCATGAAAGAACACCCGTTGTACCCACCATCCAGGTTTTCAAACTGGACTCGCTCTATTCTTTCCATTAACCAAGATGATGGTTTTTCAAACGCAGGAACGACGACGACTCCCTGCCGCTCGGCCAGCTGTGCCTTCCACAAAGCCTTCCCAAAGAATGAATCAGCTCCCCTGGAACCGGGCCCAGACTGCCCCGCCCATCTCCCCGACCCAGAATTACACCCGGAGTCCCCTCTTCAGCGGCCGGGTCACGTGACGAGGTGGCGCGGCCCCTCCCCCGGGCGCTGAGGGTCACGTGAGCCCGCGGCCCCGCCCCGTCGCCCCTGGCCGCGGCAAGGTGGGGCTCGTCGTTCGCCCCGGAAGTGGCTGTCGGGAGCTGACAGCTGCTGGGAAGGTGGCGGCGGCGGGCCCGGAGCAAGATGGCGCTGCGGCCGGGAAGCGGAGCTGGCGGCGGCGGGGCCGCGGGAGCCGGCGCGGGGGCCGCCGGGGGAGGCAGGTGGGTGTGAGGAGCTGGGCCAGGACGCGCCTCGCCGACGCAGGGGCCCCGCACCGGCCACGGGTGGTCGGCGGTTATGGCGGTTTTCGCCCGCGCCGACCCCTGTTCCTTCGAAACTAGGGCTGCGGGAGAAGGGTCGTCCTCCGGTAACCTAGGCCGGAGGGGCGGATGGAGCCTGGGCGCCGGACTCCTGTCCTCTACGCTCGGGCTCTGGCGCCGAGCGGGGAGGAGACGGGCAGGAGGCTAGGGTCCCTTTGGCGCGGCTGGCAGCCGGCCGGGTGGGTCAAGGAGGGACCCCGACGCCTCGCTTCTAGCCCGGCTGGATCTGAAGCTGCCAGAGACTTCCCTTTCCCAGGGCTTCATCAGGGGCCCCGAAAGATCTTTTCACAGAGCTGGACAGGTGTTTCCAAGGTATATGTGTGTGTGTGTGTCCACACACTGTTCGCCTTTCACCGCCTCGTCCTTCCTTAGCATACCAGAAACAGGAAAACCTGAAGACCTTTGCATTTGTTAAAGAGCTCTTGTAGAGGTAATTCTTAACACCTGTCTCCTCAATAAACACCAATTCACTGTTGAACGGCACGTAGGCAGTTATCAGGACAAAGCTTCCAGACTTTTACTTAATCCTTAAACAAATTTGTTTTCTCTGTCATATTTCAGCTGCTAATCGCCAGTGCTTCTCATATCCAGAACGATAAAAGAAATGAATGAGTGCAACCTGGCAAGTTTACCGTTTAAGGAAATGCTTGATTCTGGGACGTTTTCATCCCACTTCTGTTAATGACCTAGTCTGACTTTGTTTTGCTAGCCAACCCGAGGTTCATACACGTTTGGAGATAAATTTAGTTCTTTATCTTCAGCATCCCAAATTATTTTTGGAAAACCAAGTGTTAGTTTTTTGATATGTAGGGTTTTAATTTTGGAGTCATGAATACCACAGTGTGAAGCCTTTAAAGTCATCACCTCCTGCAGGTGCTTGTAATATATATATATATATATGCCAGAAAAAAAAAAAAGCAGTTGCTGTTAAATAAACCACCTGTGTGCGACTCCATCTTTCATTTTCTCTACACGTCTTTAGCTTTAGATTTAAGACTGCTTCCCCCCACTTCTGTTTTCAGATTTTCACTGTTGCACTAGTTTTTCAGCATATTTGTTAATTTTTTTAGCATAATTCATTACTGGCTGGAGAAGACAAATATGTAAATCTCTTTTCTGAACGTCAGGACTGTTTCTAAAATGTTTGTGAGTGGCATTAATTTAATCAAGTATATGATAAATCATGGCACCAAATTCTAGGGAAATATAAAAGAATTTGGCATTTTACACACAGATTTGGGTTTTTTTTTATTTTGGTTTTCATTTGGGATTTTTGTTTTTTTCAGAGAAGATGAAGGCATCTTCGGTGTAGAAAGTTGAGTGGATCATTTCCTTTAGTCTGTAGTTTAACATGAGCACAATTCTTTTTTCCTAAATATGGCCTGAATTGTGATAGACGTTAGAACTTTAAAATTTTTGTTTCCTATTTAAAATTTGGTTGTAGTAATGTTGTGTTATTAAACTATAGACTATATGAGAGAATAACTCAATTTTATATTGAAAAATGTGTGGTAAGTATTACCTGTATTGGAGATTTTCTGAGGCTGAGAAACTATGCTTAATTTAAAAAGTGTACGGCTTTTACAGACCAGTGGTGAGGGCTGAAGAAGCTAATGTTATGGTTGCAACCTAAGTATATTTTAGGGAAAAAGAACCAGGCAGTCTCTGTCAGCTTTTAATAAAGGAAATCCATTAACCATAATTTACTATATTTCTTAGGTACTTCTCTGTTTGCTAAGAGGCTAAGCAAAAAGCACTGATATTTTCCAACTTTATTAATGTTAGCCTCCTTTTGACTGGTATCCTGAATGGCCTACTTGGAATAAATTGTAGAGTTGTATAAAGGGCAAAATTTATCCGAGAGATGAGAAGTAAAAAAGCATTTTTTAAGTCAAGTATATTAGGGGGAAAAAAGTTGAAAAATCTTGGTTAGTCTGTGTCCTTCTGGGATATCATTGTAAGCCTGTCCATTTCCTGCTTTTATAAGCTCCTTAAAGGGCCTCCTCATCTTATCTTCCACTGCTGCAGCACATTCTACTCACCGAAGACATTCTATAAATATGTGTGGATTCAAGCATCATTGGAGGCGAAGAAGAGCTGTTTCAGCTAGGCCTCATTTTGAGGAAGAGGAAAGGGTCAAGAGATTGTCATGTAGATGGGAAGGCCTAGTGAACAGTAGGGGAGAGCAGGCAGGCTGGGTGGCTGGACTGTGGCCCTGGGTGGGAGGGAAGAGTTGTGAGAGAAAGCTGAAAAAGTTCTGGTACAACTGGAGCGGGCCTTGAATATAAACTAAGGAAGTTTGATTTAAGGAAGGAATCACTGCATTGTTTTAATCCCAGGAGCAGCCTTATCAAGGGCTTCCCAGGTGGCGCTAGTGGTAAAGAACCTGCCTGGCAGTGCAGGAGACGTAAGAGATGTGGGTTCTTTCCTGAGTCGAGAAGATCCCCTGGAGGAGGGCGTGCAGCCCACTCCAGCATTCTTGCCTGGAGAATCCCATGGACAGAGGAGCCTGGCGGGCTACAGTCCATGGGATCTTACAGAGTCAGACTGGACTGAAGCGACTTAGCATGCACACATGCAGCCTTATCAAATGGTCCATTGGGAGATGCGTCTCACGTGTGCTACATGAACTGCATTAGAAGCCGTAGAGTCTGCCAGTGGGGTGATCCATTGGGAAGTCTTGTTGAGTCCAGGCTTCAGAGAGAAGTGAAGGCTGATCTGGGTTAGTCGCGAAGGTAGCGGGAAATGGAGGATGAATGAGATAGGCATGTGATGAACAGAGCTCACCGTGCTGCTTTCATACTAGGACCTCAGTAATGCATAGTGGCTTCATCTTGGAAGTCAAATTGCTTGTCATCTTGCTGCCCAGTTTTTGGCCAAGCTTTTGCTCTCTTTATCAGTATCTTACCGGTCATTAGGTATGGTGACTGTTAGTCGTCTAAACATTTCAGAGAGTCTTATGAGTGGTACATAGGTCAGTAGGTAGTTTGGGTTGTTGTATAATTATTGGAGTAAGTCATGTTTGTCAGTAATACTCTTATTTTTATTGATTTTTGTTAAAATGTAGTTGCTTTATAGTGTTATGTCAGTTTCTACTTGTACAGCAAAGTGAATCAGCTATACGTATACATGTGTCCCCTCTTTCTTGGATTTCTTGCCTATTTAGGTCACCACAGAGCACTGAATAGGGTTCCCTGAACTATACAGTAGGTTCTCATACTTACATAGTATATATATATAGTATCAGTAGTGTGTATATGTCGATCCCTGTCTCTCAATTCCTCCCACCCCTTCCCTTCTCCCCCTTGGTGTTCATACCTATGTTCTCTATGCCAGGATCTCTATTTCTGTTTTGCAGATAAGATCATCTGTATCATTTTTCTAGATTCCACATGTATGCATTAATATACGGTATTTGTTTTTCTCTCTCTGACTTACTTTATGCTGTGTGACAGTCTCTGGGTCCATCCAGATCTCTACAGATGACCCAGTTCTCTTCCTTTTTATTGCTGAGTGATAGTCCATTGTATGTATGTACTGCATCTTCTTTATCTAGTAATAGCCTTAATTTAGTTTTTGTGTATATTTTCAAAGTAACCTTTATAAGTCTGTAATCTTTAAAACTGATTTTGAAGTCTCAACGTGTTGACTTCTTAAATGCATTGCTCATCAGTTTATAAATCTTAGTGTATGATTAACTTTTAAGAAAAAACAATCCTACCAAATTTCAACTTGCAGTTTAAACATTTTATCCAGTTAACACATTGCTTAGCTAATACATTTTGTGTGCCGTTCAGAAAAGCTGTTCACTGTTCAAGCTTCTCTTTGGGTTCAGGCCCACTTGTCAGCAGAATTTGTGAGTGTTTCAGATCCTCTACAAGGCTGTAAATGACACGTAACCAGGTAGATGTCCAACTAGAAATTTGTAAACCACCTTACCAAAAAAGTTATTGATCAAAGAATTTTAAAGTTAGAAGACTCTGCAGTTTGGGTTTTAGCCCTTTTCCTGGGTCGAGGGGGGTGTCATGCAATAAAAAAATGCAAAGACACCTAAATTTGGCATACTATTCCTGGATCTCACTATGTGCCTATAAAGACTCAGAAATCCCCTTCAGATTCTTATCTTCCAGATTTAAGGACTTTTCCCACTCAGATTTTTTCTTCCTCTGTATTTGTCCCATTTTCTTTTTTTCTGGTCTCAGAGAAGGAAGTCCTTCATCCTTTTGCTGTGTTAATCCTTTCCTCTCAAAAACCTTGTTTCTCAGTCTCTTTAACTTTTGTATCCTAAATCTTTATTTCTGCAGGTCCTGTCTCCTGTGATGAAACTGTTCACTCAAAGATCATCATTTTTTAAAACAGCATTCTTTATTTATTAACCCCCATTCTTATCAACTTCTCAATAGCATTAGACACTGGTGACTCCTTCCTTAAATGTGGTCCTACCCCAGTTATAACTTTCAGTTATAGTCCGTTTCCTTTGTTCTCAATGACCGTTCCCTACACAGTTTTCACTAAGAATTCTCCAAGCTTGTCTTTTGTTGTCTTCTCACTATGTATACACATCCCTTTGACTCCTTCATCCACAACCAGACCTTAATTTTTTTTCTCTTTTTACCTTTATTTAGAAGAGCCTAGGGGACTTCCTACTTAATCACTGGTGGTCCAGTGATTAGACTATGTACTTCCACTTCAGGGGGCACGGATTTGATCCCATCAGAGAACTAAGATCCCACATGCCACAAAGTGTGGCCAAAAAATAAATAAGTAAAAGAGCCTCGCTAGGTTGATGCAGACCCTTCTCTTGATCTGGTGTTACTTCTCTGATTGCCTGTTAGATTGCTCCTCGTGGACACCGTCCTAGCACCTTACTCCCCACACCTGCTGACACTGGGTTCCTGCCTGCAGTGAGCAGCATCTTCGTCCTTGTAGTCACTCTGGCCCCAAATTTCAGAGGCATCTTCAGTTCTTTCAGCTTTTTCAATACTGTTCTCCACCCAGGTAGTTGCTAAGTCCTGTTGATTCTTCCTTTTAAATAACTTTCATTCACCTCTTCTTTTCCATTCCTACTACTCTGGTTATGGCCCTTTTCTTATTAAGATTATTTTAAGTTTCTTTAGCTAATTCTTGTTACTTCCTAGTCTTCTCTGCATACCTCATTACCAGAGAAACGTACAGCACATTTCTGATCATTTCCCTGCCAAGAACCTCTGACATCAGGGAAATGTACATCCAGATCTCAGTGAGGTAGTCCTTCACACTCCTTAGGATAGCTATCGTTATAAACAAACAAACAAAAATCCAGAAAATAAGTGTTGGTGGAGGATGTGGAAAAATTGGAACTCTGGTCCATTGGGAATGTAAAATGGCACAGCTGTGGATAACAGGCAGTTTTTCAAAAAGTAACCAGAGAATTACTGTATGACCCAGCAACTCCAATCCTAGGTAGAGACCCAAAAGAATTGAAAGAGGGACTCTCAAGAAATACTTGTACATCAATGTTCATAACAGCATTATTCACAACAGCCAACTCAAAGTTGGATAAGCAAAATGTGGTAAGTACAAACAATGGAATGTTATCCAGCCATAAAAGGGAATGACATTCTGACACATATTACAACTTGATGAACCTTGAAAATGTTATGCTAAGTGAAACAAGCCGGATGCAAAAGGACCAATACTGTATGATTCCATCTAAGGTGGCTAGAATAGACATATTCATCAAACCAAAAAGTAGAGTAGTGGTTACCAGGGGTTGAGGGGGGAGAAAGTAATGGGGAGTTATTGTTTAATGACTACAGAGTTTCTGTTTGTGATGGTGAAAAAGTTGTGGAAATGGATCTTGGTGGTGGTTGTACATCATCATAATGCCACTGAACTGTAAACTTAATGGTTAAAATGGTAAAATTTTATATTATGTATATTTTACCACAATTTTTAAAAATCTGACTTTATGTACTATTCAGAATCAAACATTTTAAAGGCCTTCTCCAGTCTGCTTGCTTTTCCAATCCTGTGTCTTGTGTTCGGCCTAAATCATTTTGCTGAACATGCCTAGAGTGTCAGCCTCTGAACTTCTGTTCAAACTATTGCTGTATAGCATGCCTTTCTTTTAAGATACAGCTCAAGAGATACCTCCAGAAACCTTCCGAAGGTTTCACCCATCAAATTAGTCTGTTTTCTTCTCATTTCTGTTAGTATTCTGGCCCGCCCTCTCACAGCCCTTAGTACAGTCTGTCCTATGTTAAAAGTTACTTGCCTGCATCTGTGTCTTCAGCAAGCCTGAGCTCATTCAGGCCTTTCACGTAATGGGCACCCAATAAGTGTTCACTGAATTGAATCTAAGCCAGCCCTCTCATTTTATGGATGGAGAGATCAGAATCCAGGGGAGTCACACAGTGACAGAACCAGGGTCAGTTTCAAAGTCTTCCCTCTTCTGGTTCAAAATTCTCCGCCTTGGCTGACCTGCTGACTGTCATGCATACTGTGGATGCTCAACCTGTTTTGATGGTGGATAATTCAATATATTATTATACCGTGGAACAGATACCAGGGCCCTGGCTAAGGTTTAATTTATGTAAAATATTACATGTTTTATCTGAAATCTTTGCACTTTGAAGATCCTCATATATTTTTTAAAAATATTATTTATTTGGCTGCATTGGGTCTCGGTTGCGACATGCTGCTTCAGTAGTTGGGACAGGCAGGCTTAGTTGCCCCTAGGCATGTGGGGTCTTGGTTCTGCAGCCGGGGATCAAACCCGCATCCCCTGCTTTGCACGGCAGGTTCTCGGCCAGTGGGCCTCCAGGGAAGTCCCAGTCCTGATGTATCTTTGTTCTGTTTTCAGCTTCATGTTCCCAGTTGCCAGTGGATTAAGACCCCCTCAAGGTATGTGAAAGTGTGTGTTGTCAGCTTTCATTTTTCACTATTTGTTTCTGAACCTGGGGACCAAATGAGTAAAAAAGGTTCTGTTGCTGCCAAATAGAGTAAAATTTTCTTGTTGTCTTGAACCTGATAGCTTACTCCTAAAATTTCTCAAAAATTGGGTAATCTGGGGAATAAAAAAAATTATTCCTCATTTCTCCCAAACTTATTTAATTATCAGATCAACAGGTTGTTATTTAACCTCAGAGATGAAGGATACTTTTAAGACAAGAGTATTAAACAGGAGACAAAAATGAAATGAATTGTAGTTCTCTGAATGCCAACTTTCTCCTGTCTTCTAGATTGTTAGCTCTATGGGGCAAGGGCTTTGTCTGCCTTATGCTCGTGAGTATCTCCAGCACCCAGCATGCTGATAGAAAATAGTCAGGTCTTTATAGATGCTTATAGAATGAATAAATGAACCTCTTTAGTTGTTTTATCCCATGTTTTCTGTACATGAATTTTATCTTACTATAATCATGTACATAAGTGATCACATTCTGCTTCTGTTTAAACTATTTTAAGTCTCAGTTGTGTTTCTAGCAGTTTGTCTGCTAGGTATATTCCTTCTCTTTTAGTTTCAGACATGGGCCCACCAATATCTATTCTAGCTTTGTCTTCAAGCATACAGGAGTGAAGGGATATAATCTCAGCTCATGTTGCTGTACCACTGGGACAGAACATTGACAGAAGAATATGCTTGTCTGTCTGCTCACTTCTCCCACTCCTGTGTACCCACTTCCTCTCCACAGTCCAAGCCTCTCTGAAAACTGGCCCTTCTCACAAAGCCAGTGTTGACCGGTTATGGTAGGCCTGCTACAGAAACAGAGACTCCCAGGTCACCAGTAGAGATCAGTGATAAAGAGCAGCTCAGTAGCAGGTAGTCAGTGTCTCCATTCATAATCAGTGATAGAGGCTGCGTTTCAGGTAAATTTTTCCAAGGGTCAATTGTATTCTTTTCATTGGACTCACGCTTATTCATTATTTAAGCTCTCTGTAATTAGATGTGTCCTAGATTTTGATCAAGTGGTAGGAGGTATGCTGTTGTTTAGGAAGACATCACAGCATTTTGTGTTTATTTTTGTGGCTCATTTTGCATTTTTATAAACTTTCAAGTAAAAATCTACACATGAAGCAAAGGAACAGGACAAGGATAGAGCCTAAAAGGTTGCCTGATATTTTTTTCTTCTGGAATTTGCAGCTGTTTTCGAGGTTTTTTTTTTTTTTTTTTACGGAGTGTGTTAGAGTGGACTTTTTGATCTTTTGAAGACTTTAAATTACACATGGGTTATTTTTGAGAGCCTTTACAAGGAACTGACAAGAGTGGCCACCAAGGTGAATGGGAGACAGGAGAGAAACAAGACTTGTTTTTCAACTGTATGTACTTCTGTGCCTTTAAATGTTATGCCATATCTTTGACTTACCTGTTCAGGACTTAAATAAAATTATGAAAATAAAACTGTAGGTCCAAAGGCATCGGAGGGATAACATCCTCCTGTGCTATATCCAGTCTCTGCATTCTCATTGTCTGTGATGCCTCAAGGCCTTCGCATTTGGTGTTCCTTGTCTAGAATGCTCCTCCCTGGTGCCCGCCTGGCTCACTCCCTACTCTTTCAAGTCTTTGCTTAAACGCCATCCTTTTGGTGAAACCTTTTCTAACTCTTTCAAGTCTTTGCTTAAATGCCATCCTTTTGGTGCAGCCACTCTTCTCCCTGACTTTCTTACCCCTTACCCTCACCTGATGTCCACTTATTTTTTTTTTTTATTAATCTACCCCAGTTACAGTGTAAGTTCCATGAGAGTAAAGACCTGGCTTTGTCCAATGCTACATACCTAGAATGGTACCTGACGTGGAGTAGGGCTTCAAATATTTGAATAAATGATTAGTATAAATGAATAATGCCACTGATCAGTGTTACCTCAAATGTAGTATCCATGCTTCTGATATTAAACTCTAAATATCCTTGAAGGTACACACAACCCGCTAGATAAACATGGTAGACTTTACCAGACCTTTAATTTTTTTTAATCAAAATTTGATTCTTTTAATCTTTATACTAGAACTAGCATGGATGTGATCTGTGGTACAGTGTAAAATTAGGATGAAATCTGTGTTCAGGTTATATAGGGATTTTGTTTTATTCTCTGTTGCATACCAAGTATTTAAAACGGTGCCTGAAATATAGTAGACATTTAGTATTTATTAAATCCCTAGAGGAATGTAGTTTTCATTCTCCTCTTGGGACTATTACTTTGGAAAAGTTTGGGAGGTACCATACTATAAATCATATTTTCATCCATTATATACTTTGCATGCTGATGGCTGTTTTGTGGTATTATATTAACTATGTAAGGAAAGAAAAGAGAAGTGCCATTTCTTTAAGCATATTAGGTATTATACAGTGTTGTGAATGTGAAATCAAGGTACAGAAAGAAGTTAAGCAAGTTTGCCCAAGGTCCCAAACCTAGGAAGTGATATTTTTAGTCAGCTTCAAGAGTTCATGCTCTTAACCTACTTTTGTATTAAAAGTGGCTTAATTAGTATTAACTCTTAACTACTAGTTATTTGCTGCTGCATAGAAAATTACCCCAAAACTTAAACAGTTTACTATTAAAATAGTAAACCACACTGTGTCTGTGAGTCAGGTATCTGGGAGTAAGCTCCCTGGGTGGTTTTGGCTCAGGACCAAGGAGATTGCAGTAAAGATGTCAGTTAGGACTGTAGTCATCTAAAGGTTTGATGGGGCTGGAAGATCTATTTCTGAGATGGCTCATTCTCATAGATGGCAAATTTGTGCTGCCTTTTGGCAGTAGGTTTCAGTTCTTGCCACATGGACTCTCCATCCTCCCGAGGACTGCTTGAGTATTCTCATGATGTGGCAGTGGCTTTCCCAACAGCTGATCCCAGAGAACAAGGATGAAGCTGCACAGTTACTGAGAACAAGCCTCGTTTCCACAGTGTCCCATTGGTTATACTGGTCAACCCTATTCAGTGTGGGAGGGAAGGACAAGGACATGAATGCCAAGAGACAGAGATCCCTGGGGGTCATCTTGAAGGCCAGATAGGTCATATTGTGTGTTTTTTAAGTATGCACAAAAATTCTGTACAAGTATTATTATCTTCATTTTACAGATGAAGTTTTGTTAGCTTGCCCAAGACCACAAAGCTAAGTAATTCAAAGCAAGTCTGTCTCACGCCAGAGCCTGTGCCTCTTCCTCTTTACTCCGCCACTTCCCAACAAACAGGTCGTTTAGGTACTTAGGGTTTTAAGAAAGTAGACTTAAAAAAAAAGAGAAAGTAAACTGTAAAACACATTGACTTTAACGATACCTTTGTTTTTCAGCAGGGCTGATGCCGATGCAGCAGCAAGGCTTTCCTGTGGTCTCAGTCATGCAGCCTAACATGCAAGGCATGATAGGGATGAATTACAGCTCTCAGATGTCCCAGGGACCTATTGCTATGCAGGTACTTGCCTCTTTTTAGCCAGTGTTTACAAAATTATTGTTAATTGTCTACATACCAAGCTACATACTCAGAGCTTAATGTTATATTTAGAAATAAGTGTGGTCTGCATCTTGGGTGGCTTCCTTGAAATAAAGTGAATATATGCCCCTGCCAGCCCACGCCTCCACGGGAGATCCTCACTCACTCCCAGGCAGGTCTGGCTCATCCTTGTGGGTCACTGCTCCTTTCCCCTGGGTCCTGGTGTGCACAAGGTTTTGTTCGTGCCCTCCAAGAGCCTCTGTTTCGCCGAGTCCTATGGAAGTTCTGTAATCAAATCCCACTGTCCAGAGTCAGATTCCTTGGTGGTTCCCTGTGCCTTTGCTGGATCCTCAGGTTGGAAAGTCTGATGTGGGGCCTAGAAGCTTTGCAACAGTGCGATACCTTCTTTGGCATCATTGTTTTCCAGTTTGTGGGTCGCCCACCTGGCAGGTACGGGATTAGATTTTCACGTGATTGCACCCCTCCTACTTGCGGCTTTTCCTTTGTCCTTGGCCACGGGGTGTTCTTTTTTTGGTGGGTTACAGCATCCTCCTGTCAGTGGTGGTTCAGCAGCTAGGTGTGTTTTTGGTGCTCTTGCAGGAGAAGATGAGCACATGTCCTTCTACTCAATCATTTTGATTACAGGAGAGGGCTTTTTTTTTTGCCATGTATTATTTAATTAACATTTTTAATTGGTTATGTTTTTAAACAATTCTTAAAGGAGTCTTTTCTTGTTAAGTAAATAGAAAACCTCATTCGTTATAAACAGAGGATAACCAAAAAAATAAATATGGTGAATCAAGACAGTATTACCAAATTCTAGCTGGATGCTATTACTCATTGGAGCTGATAAACCTCATGTTTACTTTCTCTTCATTAAAAAAAAAAAAGAAATTATGTCTACAATTTACCTGTAAATTGCTTGACCAAAAAAAAAGTAAAGATGTATAGAAACAGAGCAAAATGTTAATTTTATACTGTTCTTTCAAATTTTCTGTAAGTTTTCAATTTTAAAAAAATGAAGTGTTAGGTGAAAATAACACTTAAAACGAGACATAAATGGGAATCTGATTGAGAGTTGCAACGGAATTAAAGAGAATTTTCCTGCTGTCATGCTGAACATGTGTCCCTGTATAACTGGTCATGATCACAGATAGTGTAGATTAAAGCAAATAATTCTGTTTTGTAAATGATTCTGTTTTGTTTTGGTTTAGAATCAGTGAGTGGAATTGGTAGTATCATAATATAATTAGTGCAGTCTAAGAAATGAGCTTTATCTATATCCATTTAGATTTCCATATCTTTCTAAATTATCTCTTCAGCCATGGTATCCATTTAAACCAAGTAAACTGAATCTGGGAGTCAAATCTTTGGTGAAATTCAAAGTGTTATATTATTTTTTAAAAAGGGAGAAGGAGAAAGAAAAAAGGGGGAAAAATCATTCACAAATAAACCAGAGCAAAAGAATTTTGTATTACTAATATTTTAAGTGCCATATGTATCATTTTTACCTAATAATTTTAAAATTTCCATTCCTGCATGTTTTATATATATATTTGTACAAGAGCACATGTATATAACTTATAAATAATGTTGAGTTAATCAGAATTTAAGTTTAAACCATTGTCACGTTGAAGTCATTTAAGCAGATAAAGTTTCTGTGTTTGTAAAGATTTAGGAAAACTTTCAAATCTTTTTTTTTTTTTTTTAATTGTATTTGCTTTTGTAAAACTCTTGGCCGTGCTGGGTTTTCGTTGCCGCGTGCGGGCTTTCTCCAGTCGCGTCTGGTGGGGCTCTTCTCCGGGTGCATGGGCGTCTCACTGCAGAGGCTGCTCCTGTTGCGGAGCACAGGCTTTCCGCACGCGTGCTCAGCAGTTGGGGCCCGGGGGCTTGGTTGCCCCATGGCGTGTGGGGTCTTCTTGGACCAGGGATTAAATCTGTGTCCTCTGCATTGGCAGGTGTAGTCTTCACCTCTGGACCATCTGGGGAAATCCCCAAGTCATTCTTCATTCATCTCCAGTAGGAAGAAAATGGGAATAAATTAAGCTTCTGTAGGGTTTAAGTTCAAGTTTCTCAGCTTTCACTAGGTTATGCTGCAGAAACAAAAATCCCTAAGTCTCAGTGACTTACAGAAACAGATGTCTCATTTGAGATACATGTCCTTTGATGAGTTGGCTCTGACTCAGCTACGTGTTCTTTATCATGAGACCTTTACCTAGGACATCCCAGACTCCTGGCATAAATGAAAAGAGATGACCAAACCCTGTGATGTCTTTTAAAGCTTTCTCTCAAAGGTAGGAGTTACCAGTCACTTCTGCTTACAAAGGTAACGTGGCCCAAACAAGAATCAGTGGTGAGTCTACCAGGAGGAATGCACACCACACAGGGATGTGCCAGCTTCTTACAGTAAGCGCAGCAAGTCATTGTAAACAGTCCACCAAAGAACACCATGTGTTTCTCATTAAGATTTCGTAAGGTTCCTGTTGAAATCTTAACAATTGATACAATTTTAAAATCGATTTCACACTAAATATTGTTTTCTGACTTGCGTGTGTGTGCTCAATTGTGACCCCATGACTATGGCTCTCCAGTCTTCTCTGTCCATGAAATTTCTCCAGGCAAGAATACTGGAGTAGGCTGCCATTTCCTTCTCCAGGGGATCTTCATGTGTCCAGGGATCGAATATGCACCTCCTGAATTGGCAGGTGGATTCTTCACCACTGCACCACCTGGGAAGCCCCTTCTGACTTCCGTAATTATCTGAAAAATGTGTTAAAGAGTTTGAAATGACCAAAAACAGTAAGGATCTCTAATACACAGAGCAACAGTAAATAAGTGAACTACTAGGTTTGATACCACTGAAATAATTTCCCTCAGTATCAGGAGCTTCTAAATGATTCTAAAGTAGAGAGACTTCCCTGGTGGCCCAGTGGTTAAGAATCCACCTGCCAATACAGGGAACATGGGTTTAATCCCTGCTCCAGGAAGATCCTGCAAAGAGGAGTGGACCCTACTTGCTGCAACTAGAGACAGCCCGCGTGCAACAATGATGACCCAGTGCAGCCTAAGTAAATAAATGTAAAAAATTAATGAAGAATCCAAAATCTTTTTCCTTAAGTCTTGCTGGCAGGTATTATATGCTACTTGGAAGCTGTTCGCTATTCTTAAAGGAGAAACTCACAGAAATCTTACGTTTTCCCTCCAAACTTCATAGCCTTAACCAACCACAGATGTATATGAAGAATACCTCTTATTCTTTGCTGCTGCTAAGTCGCTTCAGTTGTGTCTGGCTCCGTGTGACCCCATAGACAGCAGCCCACCAGGCGCCCCCGTCCCTGGGATTCTCCAGGCAAGAACACTGGAGGGGGTTGCCATTTCCTTCTCCAGTGCGTGAAAGTGAAAAGTGAAAGTGAAGTCGCTCAGTCGTGTCTGACTCTTTGCGACCCCATGGACTGCAGCCTACCAGGCTCCTCCGTCCATGGGATTTTCCAGGCAAGAGTACTGGAGTGCGTTGCCATTGCCTTCTCCATCTTATTCTTTAGTCATCCCTTAAATCTTTGAAGGATACACAGGTAAAATCAAAGATGAAAATTAGTCTCGGTTGCCTCATAGCCCTCTACTCCCCAGAACTCATAAAAAGAACACACTTAACAAGATTTTGAATACGTTTTGAGGTTAATATTCAAATTATTTCCGATGTAGAGGTAAGAATGAAATATATGATGAACAATTTGTGAGCCAGTAAACCATTTTTAGTTAAACTTTTTATTTTGAGGTAAAGTATGTACATGTTTATATAAGAAATAATACAAAGAGTCCCCCAGTGGTAACTACTTGGAGAATGACAGTATAATATCACAGTTGGATGTTGGCATTGATAGTGTCCAGATATAGAACATTCCCAACACCCCAGGGATCTCCTCATGTTGCCATTTTGTAACCAAATTCGTCTCCCTCCCACTTCGTGCGCCCCAACCCTTGTCAATCACTAATATATATGTTCCCTATTTCTGTAATTATATGATTTCAGCTTTACCTAAATTGAATCCGTAACCTTTTGAGATTGGCTTTTTTTGCTCTGCATAATTCTCTTTAAATTCATCCAAGTTGTTACATGCATCAATATTTCCCTTCATTTTTATTATTGAGTAATATTCCATTATTGGATATACTGTTGTCTGCTTAACCATTCACCCACTGAAGGACATCTGGACTCTACTTTTTAGCTGTGATAGAGATTTTTGAACATAAGGCTTCATTTCTCTGGGATTAATGCCCAGATGGCATGTTATTTGGAAGTTTAGTTTTAAAGAAATTGTTAAACTATTTTCTAGAGTGGTTGTACCCTTTTACATTCTCACAGGCAATATAGGAGTGATCCAATTTCTCTGCATCCTTGGTAGCATTTGGTGTTATTTTGTGTTTTAGCCATTTGATAGGTGTGTTGTTATATCTCATGATTTTAATTTGCATTTACCTTGTGACTGATGTCAAAAGAAAACTCAGGGAGCTTTACTTGATATGGGTATTTTATTGGGCAAGGATCAAATTATTTCTGAACAGGGAGACCTCAAACCACAAGTGATTCCAGCAGTTCATTAATGAGTGAATGAATTGTTTTCTACTGTGATTAGTTTCTAGAAATTTACTTTCCTTTTCATTGCTAAGCTTACTTTTTTGTAGCTTATTAGCTAGAATACTGTGAGGTCACATTGACATGAAGAAAGGTTTTGTTTAAGGTCAGGCAGCATTTTAGGGAAATCAGAACAGTGTTACAATTTGGTTATGTGACTGTGAGCCTGTGATCTAGAGATATATTCAGAGTGCAGCCTCCATATTGGTTTTTCTTTAATGATGCTAGACATATTTTCATGTGCTTACTTGCTGTCCTTATATTCTCTTCAAAGAAGTGTCTGTTCCTATCCGGTCCATTTTCTTGTTGGACTTTGTTGTTGTTGTTTTTGTTGCTTTACTGTGAGAGAGTTAAAAAGCTTAGACAGTCCAGGGCCCTTTAAGGAGGAGGTGAACTTTCTCCCTCTTGCTTTCCTTAAGCCTTGTGCAGCTATGTATCTTGCCTAAGAGCTGGCCTTTCTTTAGGAGCTAATGATCACACAGCACAATGTCTTACTGATGGAAATGCTTTTCTTAGACTCTATGTTAATAATTAAAATTATAACAAATCTTGCCTGGGAGCCTATTTCTCAGCAACAATGTGTCTCGCCCAGAAACACCTTGCCTGGAACAGGTTCCTTCTGGCTAATCTGGTACTGAAGTTATCTCAAGGATGTATGCCTTGGGAAAGGGTCTAATGGAACTTGTACAGCCTTGAAGTCTTGTTTTCATCTATTCTCAGCAGCCAGTTGAAAAGTGTAAAGCACTGTTTCAACTAATGAGGCAGGTACTCTGCTACCCGCTTCTAGTGTTTTTTGGTGGAGGCTTACTCTATCCTTTCATTGTAATAAAACTTTGTTACACAAAGCTCTTGAGTGACTGAGACTGTGTCTTTTGGGTCCCAGAGTGTAATTTTCTCCTTCAGAGATCACAAATACTGACACTGTTCACCATAAGCTATCAACTGTTGAGTGTCAAGAGACCTTTACATATTCTGCATAACTAGTCCTTTGTTGGATGTGTGGTTTGCAGGTATTTTCTGTCAGTTTTTGTCTTGTTTTTTAGTCTGTTCAGGCTACTGTAGCAAAATATGAGAGATTGGATAGCTTATAAACAACAGAAATTTATTTTTCCCAGTTCTAGAGGCTGGAAGTCTGAGGTCAGGGTGGCAACATAGCTGGCCATGGCACTTAGGCATATTTATCTGAGTGTTTTTCTAGGTTCTCTGTTCCAGTCCATTGATGTGTGTGTCTACTAGTCTTGATTATGATAGCTGTGTAATATGATTCCTCCCATGTTTTCTCCAACATTGTTACAGTAAAATACACATAAAGTTTACCATGTTATCTATTTTTAAGTGTACAGTTTAGTGGTATTGAATATATATTCACATTGTTATGCAGCCATTACCACCATCCATTCTTGTAACTCTTTTCATTTTGTAAATCTAAAACTATACTTATTGTATGATAACTCCCCATTCTTCTCTCCCTCCAACCCCATGCATCCACCCTTCTACTTTAGGTCTTTGTGATTTTGACTACTCTTAAGTACCTCATGTAAGTAGAAACATACAGTCTTTGTCTTTTTGTGACTGGTTGATTTTCACTAGTATAATGCTTCAGCAATACGTGAACTGAGAACTTCCAGATGTTCAAGCTGGTTTTAGAAAAGGCAGAGGAACCAGAGATCAAATTGCCAATATCCGCTGGATCATCGAAAAAGCAAGAGAGTTCCAGAAAAACATCTATTTCTGCTTTATTGACTACATCAAAACCTTCGACTGTGTGGATCACAATAAACTGTGGAAAATTCTGAAAGAGATGGGAATACCAGACCACCCGACCTGCCTCTTGAGAAAGCTGTATGCAGGTCAGGAAGCAACAGTTAGAACTGGACATGGAACAACAGACTGGTTCCCAATAGGAAAAGGAGAACGTCAAGGCTGTATATTGTCACCCTGCTTATTTAACTTATATGCAGAGTACATAATGAGAAACGCTGGGCTGGCAGAAGCACAAGCTGGAATCAAGATTGCCGGGAGAAATAACAGTAACCTCAGATATGCAGATGACATCACCCTTATGGCAGAGAGTGAAGAGGAACTAAAAAGCCTCTTGATGAAAGTGAAAGAGGAGAGTGAAAAAGTTGGCTTAAAGCTCAACATTTAGAAAACTAAGATCATGGCATCTGGTCCCATCACCTCATGGGAGACAGATGGGGAGACAGTGGAAACAGTGTCAGACTTTATTTTTTTGGGCTCCAGAATCACTGCAGATGGTGATTGCAGCCATGAAATTAAAAGACACTTACTCCTTGGAAGGAAAGTTATGACCAACCTGGACAGCACATTAAAAAGCAGAGACATTACTTTGCCAACAAAGGTCCGTCTAGTCAAGGCTATGGTTTTTCCAGTGGTCATGTATGGATGTGAGAGTTGGACTGTGAATAAAGCTGAGTGCCAAAAAATTGATGTTTTTGAACTGTGGTGTTGGAGAAGACTCTTGAGAGTCCCTTGGACTGCAAGGAGATCCAACCAGTCCATCCTAAAGGAGATCAGTCCTGGGTGTTCATTGGAAGGACTGATGCTGAAGCTGAAACTCCAGTACTTTGGCCACCTCATGTGAAGAGTTGACTCATTGGAAAAAACCCTGATGCTGGGAGGCATTGGGGGCAGGAGGAGGAGGGGACGACAGAGGATGAGATGGCTGGATGACATCACCGACTCGATGGACATGGGTTTGAGTCAACTCCGGGAGTTGGTGATGGACAGGGAGGCCTGGTGTGCTGCAATTCATGGGGTCGCAAAGAGTCGGACACGACTGAGCAACTGAACTGAATTCAAGGTTTATCTGTGTTGTAACATACTGTAGAATTTGCTTCATTTTTAAGGCTAATGTCCATTGTGTACACATACCACATTTTGCTTATCCTTTCATTGGTCTGTGGACACTTGGATTGCTTCTATGTTTTAGCTATTGTGAATGAAGTTGCTATGAATTTGGATGTACCCCAGTATCTCTTCTAGACTCTGTTCTCAGTTCTTTGGGGTATATACTCAGAAATGGAATTGCTGAGTCATATGGTAATTCTATTTTGATTTTTTGAGGAACCTCCATACTATTTTCCACACAAGCTGTACCATTTTATTCCCACGAACAATACAAAAGAGTTTCAGTTTTTCCACATCCTTGCAACACTTGTTTTTTGTTGTTGTTTTTAATTATTTGACTGTGTTTTTTAGTGGAGTTTTATAAAAAAGTTGACTGGAAAGCACAGAAATTTCCAGTATGCCTCCTTCCCTCCTCCAGTATACAGTTTCCTCAACATCCTATATTAGCGTGGTACATTTGTTATAATTAGTGAAGTTAGTGAGCCAATATTGATACATTTTGATGAACTAAAGTTCATAGTCTACGTTAGGATTCAATCTTTTGAGTTGCATATCCTGTGTTTTTCCATAGGATCCATGGTAATGAGTGTGAAGTGAAATCTCATAGTTTTGATTTGCATTTCTCCTGATTAGTGATGTTGAGTATCTTTTCATGGGCTTATTGGCCATTTGAATATCTTTGGAGAAATCTCTGTTCAAATTCTTTGCCCATTTTTGTTTTGTTTTTTTTTTCATTTATTTTTATTAGTTGGAGGCTAATTACTTTACAACATTGCAGTGGTTTTTTTCATACATTGAAATGAATTAGCCATGGATTTACATGTATTCCCCATCCCAGTCCCCCCTCCCACCTCCCTCTCCACCCGATCCCTCTGGGTCTTCCCAGTGCACCAGGCCCGAGCACTTGTCTCATGCATCCAACCTGTCTTTGCCCATTTTTGAATTGAGTTTTTTGTTGAGTTTTAGGAGCTTCCTGTTTATTTTGGACATGAATCCCTTATCATATATGTGATTTGCAAATATTAACTCCCATTCTGTGGGTTGCCTTTTTACTCTGTGGGTTGTGTCTCTTAATGTACACATTTTAAAAATTTTCTTGAAGTCCAGGTTGTCTATTCATTCTTTTGTTAACCGTGCCTGATGTCATATTCAGGAAATCATTGTGAAATCCAGTGCTATGAAGTTTCTGTTCTATGTTTTCTGCTAAGAGTTTTATTGTTATCCCATCCTCGTTGCAAAAAAAAAAAAAAAAAGTTTTATTGTTGTAGGTCTTACATTTTGGTTCTTGATCCATTTGGAGTTAGTTTTTGTGTATGGTGTTGGCTAAGGGCCCAGTTTTGTTGATGACCACCATTTGTTGGAAAAGACTGTCGTTTCCCCAGAGAATGGTCATAGCACCTTCATCAAAAATCATTTGACCCATATGTACAAGAGTTTATTTTTGGCTTTCTGTTCTTTTCCACTAGTCTATATGCCTTACTTTATGCCAGTGAAAGTGAAGTGCAAGCCGCTCAGTCATGTCCGACTCTTCGAGAGCCCATGGATTCTGCAGACCATGGAATTTTCCAGGCCAGATTATTGGAGTGGGTAGCCGTTCCCTTCTGCAGGGGGTTTTCCCATCCCAGGGATCGAACCCAGGTCTCCTGCGTTGCAGGTGGATTCTTCACCAGCTGAGCCACCAGGACAGCCCACTTTATGGCAGTGCTATTACTGTTTTAAAGCTGTAGCTTGGTAGGAGCTTTCCAAATCAGGAAGCTTGAGTCCTCCGGGTTTGTTGTTCTTTCTCAAGATTGTTTGGCTATTCAGGGTCCCTCGAGATTCTGTATGAATTTTAGGATGGGTTTTTTATTGCTGCAAAAATCTCATTGGGATTTTTATAGGGATTTCTTTTGTAGATTGCTTTGGGTAATATTAACATTTTAACAATATTAAGTCTTCCAATCCATGAAATATGGATTATGTTTCTATTTATTTATGACTTCTTTAATTTTTTTCAGCACCATTTTGTATTTTTCATCAGCATCATTCCATAACTAGGATAAATCTTTGGAGAAAACCATTGTTAAATGAAAAAAGTCAAATATAGAAGGAAACACACTTACATAAAATTTTAAAACCTAGAGATTATGACATTCATGAATTGTATAAACATATACAGAAATAAAAGGAAACAAAAGTGAATTTGTGACAGTGATAATCTCTGGGGAAATAGAGGAAGAAAATTGTATTATTTTAAAATTGTACAATTATTTAAAATTGTATTATTAAAGTTTTTTTTTTTAAGTGTTCATATAGCTGCTGGGGCTTCCCAGGTGGCATAGTGGTAAAGAATCTGCCTGCCAGTACAGGAAGCACAAGAGACATGGGTTTGATCCCTAGGTTGGAAAGATCCCCTGGAGAAAGAAATGGCAACCAACTCCAGTATTCTTGCCTGGAAAATTCCAGAGGAGCTGGCAGGCTACTGTCTGTGGGGTCGCAGAGAGTCAGACATGACCAAGTGCGCGCACACACACACACAGCTGCTGTGTAGTAGTATGTTGCATGAAAATATATATATATTCTTCTGTTGATGGACATTTAAGTTGTTCCCCAATTTTTTGCTTTTTGTTTTGAGTTTATTGATTTTTTTAAAATTTATTTATTTTAATTGGAGGCTAATTACTTTACAATATTGTAGTGGTTTTTGCCATACATTGACATGAATCAGCCATGGGTGTACATGTGTTCCCCATCCCGATCCCCCATCCCACGTCCCTCCCCACCCAATCCCTCAGGGTCATCCCAGTGCACCAGCCCTGAGCACCCTGCTCCGAACCTGGACTGGCGATCTGTTCCATATATGATAATATACATGTTTCAATGCTATTCTCTCAAATCATCCCACCCTCGCCTTCTCCCACAGAGTCCAAAAGACTCTTCTATACATCTGTGTCTCTTCCTGTATCATGTATGGGGTCTCATTAGCATCTTTCTAAATTCCATATATATGCGGTCGTATACTGTATTGGTGTTTTTCTTTCTGACTGACTTCACTCTGATAAGTGGTCATCATGTATTCTGGATTCTAACCTTTGTGGTCATTTGCGCCGTCAGTATGTCCTTCTAGACTTTGGCTTGTTTATTAACTTTGTTAATGGTGTCGTGTTTTGTAGAAGTTAAGTCTGATGGATAAATCATTTATTTTATCGTTTGAGCTTTTTGTGTCTCATCTAAGACATAATCCAACCAGAGGTAATACTGATTTTCTTCTGTATTTTCTTATTAAAAAATTAAAATTTTTAAATATAGGTCTTTAACCTACCTGGAACTGTTCTTTGGGTATCAGTATGACGCTGAAGGGCCTAATTTTATTATTTTCTATTTGAATAGATGGTTGTCCCCCAAATCATTTATCAATAGCCCATTCTGCACCTGTTGATTTCTAAGATTACTCCTGTAATGCCTAATTTCTTCGTATGCTTTGACTTAGTTCTTAAACTCTTTTGTTTGTCTCATTGCTATATGTGTCTATACCTGCATCAGTAAATGTCTTAACTGTCTTAAGTGTTCTAACCCAAGATAAGCCTTTATCTGGTGGAGTGGAGCCTCTGTTGTTCTTTTAAAGAATTATGGCTATTCATGGCCACACCACATCCCCTTCAGTATGAATTTTTGAGGTCAGTTGGTCAAATTCCATGTAAAACCTGTAGGGATTTTGATCAAAATTAACATTTTCACTCATTTAGTCTTGCTGTCGCATCTCTCCACTTGCTCAGGTCTTCAGTAGCCTTGAGTATCTTTCAACTTGGGGGTTAACTTATTTAGTCTTTTTAGTAGTTTATTGAACGTATCTCAGATTTCTAAGTGGGGTTTTTTTTTTTTTTTTTTTTTTTTGCTCTGTTATTCATTCACTGTATAGATAAGGATTGGGATCTCTTAACCTTTCAGTTTATCTAGATTTCAAAAGAAGGCATAAAATTAGGCTGTATGACATGTATAAAGTTAGTTTTAAGGAGTAGGAGAAACACACAGTGCCATTTAGAAAGTTTGAATTTTCTTGAAGAACAGAGTTGTGTAACTAGAAAGGCAATGTGGATAATGACATCTTCTTTCATTCTTTATTATTACTGTGGAATATCTCATTTTGTCTTTCAGCCTGTTTGATTTGAGTTGAACATAACTAAGAACAAGTTTTGATTTGGGTTAACTAAGTCAAAATTTAAAAAGAAATTTAATCCCTTACCACAAAAAAGAAATGGTAATGATATGACATGACCGAGGTGTTAATTAATGCTATGGTGGTAATCATTTTGCGATACATAAACAAGTGTATTAAATAAGCATGTTACCCACCTTAAACTTATACAATATTATATGTCAAATTATCTCAATGAAACTGGAAAAATAAAACAAGGAACTGATTACATTATAGTGAGAGAAGGAGAAATATAATACTAGAACTATGGCACTAATTTTTAGCAGCAAGAGAACCACACTGTGATTAAAAATAAGTGTGCATGGCCACCACCATCCAGAACTTAGAGTGTGTTAGTAATTAAGCAATATTACTTGTAACTTCAGTTGTAAAGTACTGGAAACTATAAAGTTGCCAGGTTGCTAGTATTCATTGAACAAGTATGTGTCTGAGCATATGAATAGACAGAAAAAAACATTTAAAACAATTTTAAGTCTGAATTTGGTGGTGGTTGTTGGTAACTGGACAGGCAGCATAGCATAGTGATGGAGAAAATGGATTTTGGAACCAGAAGCTGCCTGGTTCTAATCCTGGCTCTGTCATTGCCAGTAATGAATGAGATACTTAACTATTTTCTACTTCAGTTTCCTCATCTGTAAAATGATAATAATAGGAGCACCTACTGCATAGGTTTATTATAAGGGTTCAATTAATTGATACATGTAAAGCACTTAGAAACGTCCCTGGAACTTAGTACAAACTTCCTAAGTATTTGTTCTTATTAAGGTCATCTTAGTAATCATTTTTAGAATTATCTCTAATTCTGATGATCTTACATATATTGAGAATTATGTATACAAATGACTAGTTCTATGGCTGACATACGGCAGGAACACAATAAAATGATATCTGTATTACAACTGTTGTGTTCTTTTTTTCTTATCTAGTTGTTTAATTCTGTATTTGAAGAATCTTGTTTCAGAAAAAAATGGAATCATTACTGTTTTTGAAAGTATTCTATTCTGTCATCAGTATTACTTCTAAGGTTAAAGATAATTATTTTATAATAGCTGCTGTTTGTTTACTCATAATGTGCTAAACAGTGTTCTAGGTACTTTACACATATTGTATTACTTCTAGACCTGAAAACAGTCTTCCACGGTCTCAGTAAAGGTTCAGAACAAGAAGGTATTTTGGAAAAATTCAAAAGAAATACTTTTTTTTTAATTTGAGGGAAATACATGATTTCTATTAAAGGAAAATCAGACAAAATATACTTTTAAGGCAAAAAGCCTTACAAGCCTGGAGGTAAAGAGGGCATTTCATTTTGATAAGAGATTAAATTCATTAGAAAGATATTAGTTTGTATGCACCTAATAACCTGGCCCCAAAAATGTGTAAGATAGAAACTAATGGAAAAATAAGGAGAAATAGACAAGTTCACAATCAGTAAAGATATACATTTAAACAAGGTTCTTAACAAACTTGATTAGTGGATTCATAGGATACTGTGTCCAACAATTGCAAAACACTTTTTTTTGGCCACACAGTGTGGCATACAGGATCCTAGTTCCCCGACCAGGGATCCGAACTCATGCCCCTGCTTTGGGAGCATGGAGTCTCAATCACTGGACCACCAAGGAAGTCCTCAAAATTACTTTCTTTTTAAGCAAGCATGAAATATTGAAATTGAAATATGCTGGGCCATAGCAAATCTCAAGCAACTCAAAGGATTGAAATCTTACAAGGTAGGAGTCTCTGTAAGACTCCTGTGTTGGGAAACCATTTGAAATTTGTAGGCAGAAATTTAAGATGGGGCTTTCCTGGTGGCTCAGCAACCAAGAATCCACCTGCCAGTGCAGGAGATATGGATTCAGTCCCTGGTCTGGGAAGATCCCACATGCCTCGGAGCACCCAGCTCCAGGTACCACAACTGTTGAGCCCGTGTTCTAGAGCCTGGGAGCTGCAGATACTGACGCCTATGCTTCACAGCAGGAGAAGCCACCTCAGTGAGAAGCGTGTGCACTGCCTCTCGAGAGTAGCCCCGGCTCGCCACAACTAGGGGAAAGCCCTCAGAGCAGCAGAGACCCCGCACAGCCAAAAGGAAACATTTGTTAAGAAGAGCTTAAGGTGACTCTTCAAGGTTTTTCTCTCCAGTAAGATTAAGTGGTTTGGGTATAAGGATAAGAGAAAGTGATTAGTTGACTAACAAGAATGAAGTCCCAGGTGACCACACCAAGGAAGCCAGAGGTAGGGGAGCTAAGGAAGTTTACAGGGATGTTTAATATTGAATCCTGGAGTCTAAGCTGAGCAAGAAGAGAAGTGAGGATATGATGAGCATGATGGATGGTGGGACAGTGGAAGGATTAATGGGTGGGTGGGAAGTATTAATGAAATGAATTGCTGGATAGCATGAACTGGAAGAATAGAAAGTGGTGGTCAATTATTGGCATGCTTAAAATCAAGATTTTGGAGATGATGCAGCTGCTGGGCCAGATAAGCAGAGCGATGACCACGGAATAGGAAGCTCGAGTGGTATGTTGAACCTGATTGTGACGAGGAGACCTGAAACGCCAGTGTTAGATGAGTCACCCACATGATTACTGACCGTAACCAGGAGCAGCCTGAGAGTAGAGTGGACCATAGCAAGGTTTTGAAGCTGAAGGGTGAGGGAGTAGATGGCGTAAACAGGGTAGGAGAGTAAATGATGACGTCTGATTGCAGGAAATCAAAATATGTTCAGGTTTTTGAAGGAAAAGAGGAAAGGGGTTTAGAACCAAGGAGAATATTGTCCATTTACAGGAAATGTTGGAAGAAAAGTAGCAATCTCCAAGTGAAAGGGCTTCCAGGGACAGCCAAGTTTCAAGTTAGGGAACTGAAGGGGAGCCTTTCAGGGAGAAGGTTGAAGAATAGAGACATTTTCACTCAGTAAAAATTAGCCATTACCGTCATTTACATCGTCACCACCATCATTATTCATATTAAGTTTTGTGTTTAGCTCTTGTGCAGTGCTGTTCTTCTGGACACTTCAGTAAACTTTATACTATTATATTGATATGTCATTTAG
This sequence comes from Odocoileus virginianus, assembly GCF_023699985.2. NCBI lineage: Eukaryota > Metazoa > Chordata > Mammalia > Artiodactyla > Cervidae > Odocoileus > Odocoileus virginianus. Next base: position 12,871,496 of record NC_069690.1, on the reverse strand, counting down.
TATTCATTAAATTTATTTTTTTCTGTAAAAGTTTGGATACCAAGGGTATAATAATGAATATCAAAATATTCATTATCCTATCATACATATTGGAAATACGTGTTTAATTTCACTTGTGGAATAACTGCCATATGCCAGGCTCTTACCTATTGCGAGAAATACAAAAAGACATGTAAAATACGACACCTCAAAGAGTATGGATCAGTGAGCTCACCAGTTATTACGTGTGTGTGTGTGTGTGTGTGTGCGCTTTCTTACACACCCAGTCTGAAAGATTTTATACACACATCCTCACTCTGTTAGCAGTGATGGTCGTCTCGAAGATAAGAGGCAGTGGAAGAGGCAAGATATTAAGGGGAGCTTTTCATTTTTAGCCTGTGTCCTTTGACTCTTCTATTAAAATTAATCGATGCAGGACCTCCCTTGTGGTCCAGTGGTTAAGAATCTGCCTACCAAAGCAGGGGACGCAGGTTCCACCTTCCCTGGTCCAGGAAGATGCCGTGTGGCGCCGGGCAGTTGAGCCCGTTGGCACGACTGCTGAGGCCCGAGCACCCTAGAGCCTGTGCTCTGCGAGGAAGGCTGCCACGGTGAGGAGCGCACGCTCCACCCACTGAAGAGGAGCCCTGCTTGCCTCAACTAGAGAAAGTCCTCACGCAGCAATAAAGACCCAGAGCAATCACAGATAAATAAGATTTAAAAACACAAGAAGCTGTGCTTTATTAAAAATGCATTTATATAGTTTGTTAATTAAAAATAGGAAAAGTTTTAGAAGCTACAGTTTTTCTTTGTAGTAGTTAAAAGAAAAAGTTGTGGGGACTTCCCTGGCGATCCAGTGGTTAAGACACCATGCTTCCACTGCAGGGGGCACAGGTTCCATCCCTGGCCAGGAAACTGCTCCCACATGCTGTGTAGCACAGCCAAAAAAAAAAAAGCGGAGAAATTGTGTTTTTTAAGCCTAAGTCTTTGTCTGTTGTTTCTAGGCAGGGATCCCAATGGGACCAATACCAGCAGGAGGAATGCCTTACCTGGGGCAAGCACCATTCCTGGGAATGCGTCCTCCAGGCCCACAGTACACTCCAGACATGCAGAAGCAGTTTGCCGAGGAGCAGCAGTAAGAAACCTCAGGGTGCAAGGATAAAGATGCATGATAGCAATTAAGTTTAAAATGGTCAAATAATGTGTAGTGCAGATTTGAAGAGGAAATGATCACAGTGCCCTTAAAGCTCTTTAAAATGCTCTTATTATGTAAAAGTTTAAAGCCAGAAGGGACCTTAGAGATCCTAGAATTCAATCCACAGACGTTAACATCTGGGGAAAATGAAGTCCAAAGAAACAAGCAACTTGTCAGCCCAGGCTACACAGTTACTGGAAAGATCTGGACCCAAGTGCAGGCCTCCTGATTGCCAGAGCCATTGCTCTTTCTCATGTATGATACTGCCTCCCCAAGTAGAAGTTCCTTTTTTGTATGCAGAGCAGAGAGTGTGTTTACTTTGTCTAGCTCCCTGTGTGTTTATATATGCTTTGAATGTAGAATGTTGTTTCCTACTGTTGCAAATTAGACAAGAAATAAGTTCACATCTATAATTTAGGTGAATCATCTTTTAGACTTATTTCATATATTTGGAAATTAATATAGTGGAGACATAGGATTATCTTTAGAAAATTAGATACAATCATCAGTGAAGTTTTTAGTTCTAGAAATGCAAGATGACATTGCTGAAACTGTTAGTAGAAGAAGTGTGACTCTAACAGTTAATAGTCCTGAAGCTGGCTCTTTACTGGTGGTTTTTCCTTCAGAAAACGATTTGAACAGCAGCAAAAGCTCTTAGAAGAAGAAAGAAAACGACGCCAGTTTGAAGAGCAGAAGCAAAAGCTCAGACTTCTGAGTAGCGTGAAACCCAAGGTAACGTACTCCACCCCACAGCACAGCCACTGCGCGCGCCTCTTCTCACTCATTCAGTGGGTTTCATCACCGGGACACCAGCCCAGGCTGTAGGTGTGTTTGATTGATTTTCCTTTTGTCTTAAGCCCAAAAGTGAAGGACTTTTCTTTTTCTGTGAAGAGACTTTATTGTTGAAGGGAATGAGATGTCAGTCATTATCTTCTCCACCAGTGTGTACTCCATTTGGAGTGCTTATAACCTTTTCTTGGGAAGCATTAACACTGGAGACTTAATGTCGAACACCTATACCCTAAAGCAGGGGTCCCCAGCCTTTGGGATCTAATTCCTGATGATTTGAAGTGGAGCTGATGTGCTAGAAATAAAGTGCATAATAAATGTCGCGTGCTTGAATTATCCTAAAACAGTCTCCGCTTTCCCCATCGCCCCATCCCTCATACCTCCCATCCCCGTCCCCGTCTGTGGAGAAATTGTCTTCCACAAACCGGCCCCTGGTGCCAAAAAGGTTGGGGACCCCTGCCCTAATGTATTTTTAAATGGACCTCTAATAATATTCTATGGAATATTGTTTTATTTTGCTGTGTGTCAATGTTTTTCTGACTTGGAGAATTCACTGCCTGGCGTATGTCGTAAAAGTATTAGAAATAGTTGAATATCCGCAGTTCTCTTTCAACTTGTGTGGATTTAGGACAAAGTGTGGTGGTAAGTGAAGAAATACATATACATTTATTGTCTCTCAGACAGGAGAGAAGAGTAGAGATGATGCTTTGGAAGCCATAAAAGGAAACTTAGATGGGTTTTCCAGAGATGCTAAAATGCACCCTACTCCAGCATCACACCCTAAGAAACCAGGTAGTTTTAATTTTAATTTTTTTTTGATGGAAGATGATTGAAGTCCTTGCGGTTTTGATTGACCGGTGTGTGTGTGTGTGTGTGTGTGTGTGTGTGTGTGTGTGTGTGTGTGTGTGTGTGTGTGTGTGTGTGTGTGTGTGTGTGTAGTGAGTGTTAAATTCTTCTATTAAGAGCTCTGGTCTCGATAACTGTCTTGGGAGGGAAAAATCTCTTGTTTTCTAGTAAATGTCAGTATGTCAATTTTACTTGTAAATCTTATGTATGAATGAGTATGTTAACATTAGTAAAATTCATTCAGTCAAAACAAATGTAGTAAATGAGTTTACTATTGCATTCTTATTATTTTAAACTAATTTTACTTTTTATGAACTAGTGAACTAGTTTAGGTTTTACTCAATGTGATTAAACTTACAAATTTTATCAATGATTCTTTTAAAAAGTCATGGATTTAATAATTTTCTTGTGAAATTTTAGTTTTTTCTTTGTAGAAATGAAACTACATTTCTTTGTAGTTTTTATTTTTACTTCATTTTTTTTTTATATTCCTTTGATTATGTCATCAAATAAGCAAAGGAAAAGTGCCTGATAAAGCAGAGTGAAGGAAATTCGCGGAGGGTGGGATTGCACGGGTGTTAAACATGTAGCAGTTGAAATGAATCTTATCTTCACATAGCTGTTACCACATCCTTTTTAAAAATTTTATATTTTGACATTTTATTCTCAGCTAATTTCAAGATTAACATACCATTAATGGGTGAATAGTTTTCATAAATAATTCAGCTAAATACTATTTTTTCCTAGCATATATCACATTGACAAATTTTATCTTAAACCTTTATAGTGAATGTCTTTTATAGGTGATATCAGGAAGAAATAATCTAATGTTGGCACAGTAATGAGTTCTTGACTTTCTGGGAGAGCTTTTCCTCACTCCATTAATTTCACTTGTTAGATTATATACTCAGGTTATCATTACAAAAAATGTGCCCCAAAGTAAAATATATACTGAGATTGAAAAGGGAATGGATATTAGTGATCAGAATGAGTTCAGAAAGGAAAAGCATACCTCAAGGTGAAAATTATAAGCTGAATAAATAAGCTAGTCAGTAAATCACTGAAGTCTAGTCATTGGAATGGTAAAACTGGAACCAGCGTGGAGCTTAGAAAAAGGAGAAGAAAGCAGAGAGAGATGGTCATTGTCAAGTCACATACTGTTCTAGCCGTATAGAATGCCTCATTTGGGCAACCAAGTATAGTTTAACAACCTCACAGGTTAAATAATAAATTGGGGTTTTGATGTTCAGCTAATCTCTTGAGTTCATTCAGCATGCATGCTGTTAGCTGTTTCTAGTTAACTGCTTCATGCTTAGCTAGAAAAATACTTTTTTCTGAAGCAAACCCAAGGAATTACCAGAGCTTCTCCAGCTAGAATCTTAAACCTAGACCTAAAGCACCTAAAGAGTTTCCAGCCTTTTTCCACTAAAGACATCTTTTAACTTTCGCCCATAGACTGTTTATCTTAAAATAGTGGATATACAAACTGTATCACATAATTTTTATACTTCTTATTAATCATATATATATAGATAGCTATGAGTTTTTAAGCCAAAATATATACCACGTAGAATTAAAATAATTCCAGTCAAATGCAAAGAAATATTGGTATAGCCTAAAAAAAACTTGGTTTAGCCCAAATAGGATCCATCTAAAAGTATTCATAGTAGCTCTCAGTTTTCCATTATTGCTATTTTCTACCAGTAATGGTCAGAGAACCGAAACTGAGAACTTAAGTACACACTCTCAGACATTCTCAGTAACCATTATTGGGAGGGTTGGGATTCATTATGACATGGCTTTTTTATTTTTTATTCATTTTTTTATAGTTATATTGCATTTTTCATAGAACTTTAATGCTTCCAAGTTTTATTTCATGGATCCAAAAGAGAAACACATAGTGTCCCCATTTTTCAAATGAGGGCTTTATTAAAAAAAAAAAAAAAGACTGCTCCTTGTGACATTAGACTTTAGTATTAATAAATTTTATAGCAATTCAAAGTTTGCAGTGTGAAGAAGCAACAGTAGTATATTGTGAATGAGCCTTGTATTAAACCTAATCCCTGTAGAGAGGTTTATTACATAAGTGAATCTCATATTTGACAGTAAAAAGCCATGGTGACGTTTGTATCTTTTAGAGGCAGAGTTCTTTTGAACATAGCTCTTAGCTAGGGTTTATTTTTTTAAATTGGCTTCTAAGTTGTTTGACTTAACACTTTATGGTGTCTTAATTTTGGTGCTTCTCACAAGAAAGTATCACTTTGGTAATGTGTTTGATGTTCTTGTTGCCCCTGTAATTTTCATTCCCTGTTCATTCCCTACATAGTAGCTTTCATCCTCATACGAAATATGAACTATGCTAAGTGTACCAATTAGGCATGATTTATCTAAAATTATAAGTATGTGTCATGCATTGTTTTTTACTGGCCTAATGAAGTTTAGTCATCAACATATATCTCTAAAATGTATTCAGCAGCATGTAGGTAGATTTTCTTATCTCTACTGGTTTGAGAAAATATTATCCAGATAAACAGATGAGTTGAGTTTCAAAAGTAATCACCACTTTGATGTAAATTACTCGTGGTCTCAAGGAAAAAAACTAGTGCTAGTCTAATGAAGGAAAGAAACTTTGAATTTTACAGTTTTCTGCTTTTGAACCAAATGCAAAATAGCTATAAAACCTCTTTTTTAAAAAGACCAAAAAGTTATTTATAGATAGACGTCAAAATGTTTTGCATTCACTGTATGATTCCGTTTGACTGCTCCTACATGTTATTTCTTAGCCACCTCCACTGTTCATGTTTCAGTATATTCTTTTGGAGCCGTACTACATCTCAGTTTCTTTTCCCCTGTTAATTTTCATTTCTGTGTGTTTCATTGCCATTTTCCGTTTTGCAGATTATCCCACATCATCTCATTCTACTAAAACTGTCTCCCCGTCACCTGCCTTTCTTGATGAAGAAGAGTTCAGTGACTTTATGCAGGGGCCTGTTGAAGCTCCCACATGTGGGCCTCCCTCCACTCCCCAGCCTTTCCAGTCTTTCCATCCCACCACCCCGTTTGGCCAGGTGCATGTACGGAAGGCTGGCGCACGGCCTCTCCCTCCAGCTCAGAGTCCGCTGTCTGGTGCCCTACATGGTGTCCCCGGGCAGATCCCTTGTCTCTTTACCGCTTCGGCCTCTCACAGTGTGCAGGAAACAGGTAACTCCTAAGCTCTCAATGAGAGTATTTTGAAAAATCTAGGAAAATTTATTTCACTTACATAAGTAGAATAATACAGTGATGTTGGCAAAGAAACATGGGCCTGAATATGTGAGTACTATTGAAATTCACCAAAATAAGACTCTAGATAAGAATCTAGTTGTTTTTTTTTTTTAATCTGGGGACCTCACATTCTGAAAAAGTGATTTGAAACTTCTTTTGCTAAATTTGGGATCTATTTTTTATTATTATTTTTTAAATTACGACAGTAAGCTAACACATTTACAGGAGACTTGGAAAGTATAGAAAAAAGTTACATACATTTCCACTAAATATTACAATTATTTTTAAGTAAATTAAGATTTTTTTGTTAAAATTTCAGTATCAAGCTCTCAAAAATTAATAGAATGAATAGACAGAAAAATAGAGGTATATAGTAGACCTGAAAAGCACTGTGAACCAATTCAACAATTAAGATTTATACGGTTTTCATACAACAGCAGCATACAAACTCTGTTCGTATTTCCTGAACTGTAAATCAGGAGACATTGGAACATATCCAGGGACATAAAGCAAGGTAAAAAAAAAACAAGGTGCAAAAATTTCATGATCTAAAGGTATTGAAAGGATACAGAGTCTGTTCTCTTTATCACTGTGAAATTAGAAATCGATATCAAATGTCATTTGAAAATAACCCACGTATTTTCAAGTGCACTGTGACATTTACCAAAACTTAGCCTTTGAAAGCCTCAATAAAGTTAAAGACTGAAAAAACACAGAGGCTGATTGCAGAGAAGAAACATTTAAATGAGAAGTTAATATCAAAATGAGAATATCAGAGATTACTTTAAAAACCCCACGGGCCTTAGGAAGCATGACTACGAACAAAGCTAGTGGAGGTGATGGAATTCCAGTTGAGCTATTTCAAATCCTGAAAGACGATGCTGTGAAAGTGCTGCACTCAGTACGCCAGCAAATTTGGAAAACTCAGCAGTGGCCACAGGACTGGAAAAGATCAGTTTCCATTCTAATCGCAAAGAAAGGCAATGCCTGAGAATGCTCAAACTACCGCACAATTGCACTCATCTTACACGCTTATAAAGTAATGCTTAAAATTCTCCAAGCCAGGCTTCAGCAATACGTGAACTGTGAACTTCCAGATGTTCAAGCTGGTTTTAGAAAAGGCAGAGGAACCAAATTGCCAACATCTGCTGGATCATCGAAAAAGCAAGAGAGTTCCAGAAAAACATCTATTTCTGCTTTATTGACTATGTGAAAGCCTTTGACTGTGTGGATCACAATAAACTGTGGATAATTCTGAAAGAGATGGGCATACCAGACCACCTGACCTGCCTCTTGAGAAACCTGTATGCAGGTCAGGAAGCATCAGTTAGAACTGGACATGGAACAATAGGCTGGTTCCAAATAGGAAAAAGGAGTACGTCAAGGCTGTATATTGTCACCCTGCTTATTTAACTTATATGCAGAGTACATCATGAGAAATGCTGGGCTGGAGAAGCACAAGCTGGAATCAAGATTGCTGGGAGAAATATCAATAACCTCAGATATGCAGATGACATCACCCTTATGGCAGAAAGTGAAGAAGAACTAAAGAGCCTCTTGATGAAAGTGAAAGAGGAGAGTGAAAAAGTTGGCTTAAAGCTCAACATTCAGAAAACTAAGATCATGGCATCTGGTCCCATCACTTCATGGCAAATAGATGGGAGAAGAGTGTCAGACTTTATTTTTGGGGGGCTCCAAAATCACTGCAGATGGTGATTGCAGCTATGAAATTAAAAGACGCTTACTCCTTGGAAGGAAAGTTATGACCAACCTAGACAGCACATAAAAAAGCAGAGACATTACTTTGCCAGCAAAGATCCGTCTAGTCAAGGTTTTGGTTTTTCCAGTGGTCATGTATGGATGTGAGAGTTGGACTATAAAGAAAGCTGAGCACCAGAGAATTGATGCTTTTGAACTGTGGTGTTGAAGAAGACTCTTGAGAGTCCCTTGGACTGCAAGGAGATCCAACCAGTCCATCCTAAAGGAGATCAGTCCTGGATGTTCATTGGAAGGACTGATGTTGAAGCTGAAACTCATACTTTGGCCACTTCATGGGAAGAGCTGACTCATTGGAAAAGACCCTGATGCTGGGAAAGATTGAGGCTAGGAGGAGAAGGGGATGACAGAGGATGAGATGGCTGGATGGCATCACCGACTCAATGGACATGGGTTTGGGTGGACTCTGGGAGTTGGTGATGGACAGGGAGGCCTGGCATGCTGCAGTTCATGGGGTCACAAAGAGTCGGACACGACTGAGCAACTTAACTATATTTAGAAATTAAATGCCCACTTTTAAACGATAGGTATATCTAAGAAGTTAGGATCGATTTAAGCCACCTTAGAACTTTAAGAACAAACTGATTTCTTCAGAAGGTGACTCTTGTTTGGGGAAATACGATCATTTTCTTAAGAGTGATGAGCCAGGAAAAGCTGCTTTAGAAAGTGCTCTCTGGTTCAGTGATAAAGCACATGGGGGTTCAGAAGCCCAGGGTCTCCATTTACTATCAGTTTGTCCTTGGACAAATCTTTGAACATTTCTGTACCTCGGTTTTAATCACATGTGTGAGCGAGGGGTGAGGTGGGCAGTTACACTGTCTTGAGATTTAGAATAGTGCTGAGAGGGCTCTTAGCTGACATGTTCTTGTCCACACTTTCTCAATTGACAGATGCAGAAATAGGCAATAGTCTGTAAAAGTGTCTGTATCTTGTGTAGGTCACCAAATTTCTAAGGTAATACATCTTCCACTATGCTATTCTACCTACTGTCTCACAGAATTCCTGAGAATCCAAGAAGGTAATGATGGTAAAGTTCTCTAAAATCACTGAAGTACCTCAGGTCCTGGACAAACACGTGGGCTTGAATTATTTCAAAATTTACATTATATGTGGCAGGGCCTTCCCTTTAGAATCTGGGGGTGGAAATGGATGGTTGAAAAATTAGAAGCTTGCAATAATATACAAATAATCCTTCATGCTGTTTGTTTAGGCTCTTCCTTGGAGGAGAAGCTCCTAGTATCTTGTGACTTAAGTACATCTGGGCAGGAACAGATTAAATTAAATACCTCTGAAGTTGGGCACAAAGCCCTAGGCCGAGGTTCCAGAAAGAACCATCCCAGGTTAATGGCCAGTAATGGGGGTGCTGTAGATGGACGTGTAAGTGGTACCACTACCGCAGAGGCAGAAAAGACTTCAGACCAAAACCTGTCCATTGAAGAGAGTGGTGAGCTCATGAAATTTTCAGCAAAAAGTTCATTTAACTAAATGTCGCTCAAATGCTAACACCTTAAGCGTTAATCTTAAAATGAATGCTGCTTGATTTTGCTAATTGAAATTTTGCTTAAAATATATGTAATGCATTCTCTTCTGTAATTAACCCCTATGATTTTGCTCTGAATTCTTTCAAGACACTGTTACTCCTTTTGAAAAAATTTTTGATAACCAGTTTTTTAATCAAAAGCATTCCTGATTTAAAATTTCTTCTTTTACTTTATAAAAACTTTTTCCCCTCTTAACCTTTCTTTTCTTCCTGAAGGTTGAAAAGTTAAAATTTAACTGGAAAAGTCACCAATGAGAATATAGTTTTGCTTCTTTGAAATAAACCATACACACTGCTGCCTGAAGATCCACATTTTTGTAAACTCAATTTGCAGAGATGAATGTGGACAACCCGGGAGGCAAACTTTTGGAGGCTGCTTACAGGACAAAGTGAAAAACAAAAAATTTAAATAAAAATGCTATACATCTGAGGCAGCAGTATCGTATTCAAGATTTTAAAACATAAGACTTTGCAAAGAAACATTATTAAAAGCTGCAAGTGAAGCTTGGGCAATTTTTTTTTGTACACGTAATTTTTAAACCATTGCCTATCATGTTTCTCCTTTAATTTGTAGTATATGTGAATGGCACAAGCCTCATATGATCCAGAGTATTGATTTGGTACATTTAGGGTTTTTTGTTTTCTTTTGTTTGTTTTATGTTTTTAGTTTATGCCTTAGGACATGGTTAATGTACAAGAGTTGCTTAGAAACCAAATTTTAGTTGAATTGGTGACTTTTTTTTAGTATCTCCAGCCAGCACTCTTCTCATAAAAAGCCATGACTCAGTGTGATTTCTGCTTCTGTTGCATGGATCATTATATACATTAGGTGATGTTCTTTATCTCCTAGGTGTAGGAGTATTTCCCTCACAGGATCCTGTTCAGCCCAGAATGCCTCCTTGGATTTACAATGAGAGTTTGGTTCCAGGTAAAAAGAGCTTTTTTGCCAAAGATTCCTATCTGGATACTTTACTTCAAATGTTGTAATGTAGTTGTAAGTGTTTACTATTTAGTGGCTACAGAATATACAGAAGAAATTGTAACTATTTTTTCTGAAAGAGTACAGAAAATTAAATACAGCTAGTGTTTATGACTGCCTCATATATGAAATAACTACATAAATGAAGGAAAAGTCTTTTGCTGTAATGTTTTAATGACCATCATATAACTTTTATTTCTAAAAGGTTGTCTTAGATTTACTATGTCTTAAAAGACACTATCAAAATATAGCATCACCAACTCAGTGGACATGGATTAGAGCAAACTCTGGGAGATAGTGAAGAACAGGGAATCCTGGTGTGCTGCAGTCCACAAGGTCGCAGAGTCAGACACGACTTAGCAACTGAAGCTTTTAAACACACACATAATTTCCTAGTGGACTTCCCTGGTGGTCCAGTGGTTAAGAATCTGCCTGCCAATGCAGGGGACATGGGTTCCATCCCTGGTCTGGGAGGATCCCACATGCCACAGAGCAGCTAAGCCCGTGAGCCACAACTGCTGAAGCCCGCATGCCCTAGAGCCCATGTTCCGCAGCAGAAGAAGCCACCGCAGTAAGATATCCGCCTGCAGGAGTGAAAACCCGGCACAGCCAAATAAATAAACACAAACTTAAAAAACATATGTTCGTATGGTACGCCTACTAACCTTTAATCCGTGTGTAATGCTATATGTAAAATTTCTTTTTAAACATTTTTCTCTGTCTACCTTAACCCTACTTTCATCCATCAACTCCTCTAACTAGGGTTGCCAGATTCAGCAAATTTGCCTACAGAACATCCAGTTAAATTTGAATTTTATATAAACAGCAAATAATTGTTTAGAATAAGCATACCCCATGCAATATTGGCATCCTGTATTTATACAGCAACCCTACCCCTAAAAGTTTCTCCCATTTTGTCCTTGGAAAGTCCATTTTATTGTGAAAGACTCCCCAGTGAACCCTTCCTTTTCTCAAACACTTACTCTCCTCTCTCACTTCAACTGTAACTGTGTCTTCCTCTGAAGGCTCTGTTCCCAAACACCTTACCCGATGATGTTTTCTCTAATAGCCTCTGATTCACTGGGACAAGAGAAAGGGGATACGGGTATAATTTGTGCTTCCCACTGCTATTAATTGCAGATTAGTTCCACCATCATTACTCTACAACTTCTTTTTTAAAATCCAAAGCATCTGCTTATACCTCCTCTGTCTTAACTGCTGTTACTGTCTCCTAGTGAGAAGACTCCCTCTTACCTTTAACCCAAAATCTTCATCTGTAGAACCAAGCTCCAGCCTCTCTTCTAAGCTCCAGACCCTAATTGTCTGCTGGACATTTCCACTTGAATATCTTTATAGCAGCTCAAGTCCTTGATGTGGCTTCAGTTCTGTTAAAGCAGTTTGACTTAGGATTATTCATGTATAAGCATCAATGACAACAAAAAAGGTGAATTATTTGCAATATGTTTACATTTGTAATCTGGTCTTTCCTTTAATAGATGCCTATAAGAAAATTTTAGAAACCACAATGACTCCAACTGGAATAGACACTGCTAAACTTTATCCCATCCTGATGTCATCTGGACTTCCCAGGGAAACTCTTGGACAGATATGGGCCTTAGCTAATCGAACCACACCTGGAAAACTGACTAAAGAAGAACTTTATACCGTTCTTGCCATGATAGCAGTAACACAGGTAGACATTCTTTCGAAGGTTAGGTTTATACTTTCAATATAAACTGAGAGAATATAAATACTTTTTTTCTACAACTTATAGAACTCTTTGGACGTTAAAATTTAGGTTATTTTCAGGATAGAGTTCTTCAGAATGTACAGTTTATATGATATGCATGCTAGCACAATACACTTTTGTTTAAAGACTTTAATATATTAAAATTCTCTGACCTAACTGTAATCCTTTTGAGCTTGAAAGTTAGTAATAGATGAAGTTACTCTCTCTGTCCTTTGAAGTCCTTATCTAAAATTCCTTAGATATAAAGTGTACTCGGCCTGGCAGCCATTTTTCTCATATTACAAAATCATTGTAAAGGATTTGATTAGAGTGAATTAACCAAACTTGTCAGAGAGTGAAAATGTCAGAATGAGTGTGTGTTGGCCATTTCTTTGCTAAGTATTAGATTTACATTAACCTTATAACTTATTTTCTTGTGTCAAATTCCTGAGTTTGGGAAGAGTCAGGAGTAGAACATCTCAGGCCACAGATTTTACATTTAGATCTCTGTGTCAGATTTGAGCTGTATGTCGTTTGCAGTTTCCTGAATTGTTCCCATTTTCCTCGTGTTCTGTGTAGAGGGGTGTTCCTGCCATGAGTCCCGATGCTTTAAATCAGTTTCCAGCGGCTCCTGTGCCAACGTTAAGTGGCTTTCCTCTGACTTTGCCAGCTGCTGTGAGTCAGCCCACAGGGATGCCGTCCGGCCCTGCAGGGCCCATGCCCCTCACCCTCGGCCAGCCAGTCATGGGCATTAACCTTGTTGGGCCAGTCGGGGGAGCTGCAGCCCAGACTTCCAGCGGCTTCATGTCCGCTTACCCTGCAAATCAGGTAGATGAAGAGGCTGTGTGTATTCCAAGTTATCTCTGAAAGTGAATCTGAGCAAGTGTGTTTTCCAAGAAATGTAGAAAAGATTGCTGGATTATGATGGACACTGGCAGTGGAAATTAAGCAGTGTTAAAACAACACAACATTGAATTTTTCATTATTTAAAAAGCAAAAGAATTTCTGAAGCCTTCAGATACTTGAATTTTGGCTAAAAATGTGTAGTTCTTTATCATGTGTATTTTAAACATCAAGTTTAATAAAGCTAGTTAAATACTTAGGCTGTTTTTTTGAAAAAGCTACTAAGCCTGATTAAGATGTTTGCGTTTATTTTTCATTTCTCAGTTTAGCAAAAAAGATTTTTAAACATACTTATTTAGTGTTAGTAAAAATGTGGGAAAAAGGATTTTTTGGTACAGCCTTTTTGGAAGGCACGTTTGGCAATAGCTATCAAAATTCTAAATATTCATGTCTTCTGACCCAGCAGTCATGCTATTAGGAATCCATCTCACAGAGCTAGTAACTCAAATGAGCAAAAATATATAAGAATACTTGTTGTAGCATTGTTTGTTAGAGTGAAAATTAGGAATAGCTGCATATCTATAAATCAGAAGAAAAATGTTAAATAAGTTTTGGCTTATCTATACATTGGTAAACTATTGGATTATTCAGATGAATGTGGTGTATGCACATATACTGCATGAAAAAGATGTCCATGTTAAATAATTTCATTTAAGTGCAAAACAGCATAGTATAAGCTTGTTTTTCAATAAAACAAATGAACTGTTAACAGTGTTCACTTCCTAGAGCATGGGATTATGAGTCAGTGTTCACAGTTTATACGTGTATGTGATAGATTAAAACAGGCTTATATCACTGTATCATATACAAATGTGATTTAACTGTTTCATAAAGATGGCAGTTTCTCAATCTATTAAATGTGATTCAGCTATTTAAAAATTATATAAATTAAGTTTAAACCAGCCTTTTACCATTTTTACAAGAGTATTTTATAAGTACTAAGCAGCATTCCTGCCTTAAGCAGTTGAGCTGATGTTATGTCTAAAGGATATTTTTCTGAAATTAGATATTTATACTGAAATGGGAGCATTTTAAAAGGTTGTCTTTGAGGTTGATGGTTAAAGATTTGTTATTTAGCTTTTTATTATTGGATGTTTTCTGTTTCAATGTCCTCTGTAAACCTAGGTGGTCAAACCAGAAGATGACGACTTTCAGGATTTTCAAGATGCTTCCAAGTCGGGGTCACTTGATGACTCATTCAGTGATTTCCAAGAGTTGCCGGCTTCTTCAAAATCAAGTAATTCTCAGCATGGAAACAGGTAAAAAAGAGTTGCATATCGTTAATATAGTATTTATTAATTGAGAAAGAGGCAGTCCACAATAAGAAGCCTAAGTATAAATAAAAGAATTACGACTCCTTAGTCTCATGATTTCTGGATGATCCCCGCTTTTATTCATACTTTTGTCCTCCAAACTTCTCTCCCCCTCGTCCACCTCCAGCTTCTACCGTTCCTCCCAGTGTACACCTACTTGACAGTATTTCTTTCTACTTGTGCTAAACCTGATTTATTACAACTGAGTGTATTTGTGCAAGGATGACTTTGTATTCTTATATTAGATTCAGGTCTTCAACTGCTGAAATGCTTTATAGACAGGGGTACATATTTTAACATGTTGCAATATAGTATATATTATTGCTAATCTATACTTTATACTAATACAGTATTGCATACTATCCACGGAAATCATTAGAAAATGAAATGAATATATATGTCAAAATGAAATATGAATAGACATGAAATATAAAAATTCATGTCTCTCTTATGTTTAAGTTGAAATCAATGGCTTTTAGGCCTTGAGATTTCTGTTTTGCATGAAAATGTTAGTTGCTCAATTGTGTCTGACTCTTTGTGACCCAGTAGACTGTAGCCTGCCATGCTCCTGTGTCCTTGGGATTCTCCAGGCAAGAATACTGGAGTGAGTAGCCATTCGCTTCTTCAGGGGATCTTTCTGACCCAGGGATCGAACCCAGGTCTCCTGCATTGTAGGCAGATTCTTTACCATCTGAGCCACAGTTGTGTAAATGTTTTCGATGTTTTATGTACTAGCTTAACTTTTAGGCACAGTAACTGATTCAGGATGTGGTCAACACCTTTCCATCTTTTTTTAAGACTTTGTTTGTTATGGACCATTCTAAAAGTCTTTATTCCATCTGTTACAACATTTCTTCTGTTTTATGCCTTTGTTTTTCGGCCACAAGGCATGTAGGATCTTGGCTCCCCGACCAGGGATTGAGCTCCACCTCCTGCATTGGAGGGCAAATTCTTAACCACTGACAGGCCAAGGAGTTCCCTCCATTATTTTTTAAAAATTTATTTACTTATTTTTGGCTTTGCTGGATCTTCATTGCTTCATGCGGGCTTTCTCTAGTTGCAGTGCTTGAGCTTCTCATTGTGGTGGCTTCTCTTGTGGAGCACGGGCTCTCGGGCACATGGGCTTCAGTAGTTGTGATGCATGGGCTTAGTTGCCCAGAGACATAGGATCTTCGTTTCCTGACTAGGGATCGAACCCATGTCCTCTGCATTGGCAGGCAGATTCTTAACCACTGGACCACCAGGGAAGTCCCTCCATCATCTTTTAAAAGTATTCATTAATAAATACTTCTTCCACCGAGTAGCACATATGAGGCTTTGAGTAAGCAGTGTGAATTTCTTTGGTTGTTTTGGGAACTTGTTTTTGTCATGATGCATATTCCCTTTTTCTTATATTCCTGTTTGTGCAATTTCACTTATCTTTTCTGTTTTAACCAATTGATTATCTCTTAGTCAGCACTTCCTGCAGACACTATAAGAAGAACTTAGGGATAGGCATTGTAGAGAATTATAAATTGGGGAAAGAATTATTTTCCTAAATTTTAGACTACATCAAACACTTGTAAATGACACATAGAAGAAACATATGAGTGATGTGACTGTAAAGTACTGGGAGTTCCAAGCCACACACGTATTATTAAACACATATTATTATGGTAAACACATAATCCTTCTTTCTCAGGTCTCTTCCTGTGCACAAATTTATTTATATATATATATATATTTAATATATATTTATTTGGCTCTGCCAGATCTTAGTTGTGACACGTGGAATCTTTAGTTGTAACTTGTGGGATCTAGTTCCCTGACCAGGGATCAAACCTGGGCCCTCTGCATTGGGAACTTGGAGTCCTAGCCACTGGACCACCAGAGAAATCCCACAGATTTGATCTGCTCTGCTCTTGTCTAGAACATGTCTGAACACCCAAGGCATCTCAAATTATCTGCATAAAACAATTCATTATAAAGCTAAATAAAAATTTGTTAAATCACATATCCAGTCACCTGATCAGAAACATGCTGTTTTTGACCCCTCCTTGCTCCTGCTCAGTGTGGGGAAAGGCCCTGTGTGACCTGGCTTTTGCTAGCCCTCTTGACTGTTGCTGTTTCCCCACAACTTATCTCCAGCCACACCTAAACCGCCAAACTGACCATGCTCTCTCAAGCTTCTGGCCTTTTACATCCTGTTTTCTTCCATCTGAAGCTCTCTCTCAAGTTAATTCTAGTTCCATGTCAAAAATCGATTTAATTCAGGAAGGTTTTACTAACCCTTCTCCATCAGTCCCTACCTCCAACATGAGTTCAGGGTGTCTCCTCCTCTATTGCCATGGCAGCTTGTGAATATCTGTTCCCTAACTGCCATTACTGCTTTACCTGACTATTCCCCCTCCCTTGGCTGTAGGTGCCTGATGACAGGATTTCATGTGTCTGTACGTATTACTTGGCCCACTCTGTGTAGTTCATAAAGGTTTGTTGGATGAATATATTGTAGTATGGAGGTTACAAACTGAATTTATCTAATTGATGATTCGTTCCTCTGGGAGAAAACTCTTCAGCAGATGAAATTGAAATTTGAGCATAGAAAGTTTTAAGATGGTACCCTGACTTGAACTACTTAGTAGGGTATTAGCAGTTTTGTGTGGCATTATCTCCATGTAATAGTTTACTGTCATGTATAGTCATACTTTGCAGGTTTTTCTTCTTCAATTCTGGCTTGACTACTGCTATGCTTTCCTTGTATGAAAACATTTGTTTATGTCTAAGAATTCACACTCAGTGTTTGTTTATTCATTCAGACACATTTACATAGCATCTGCTATGTGCCAGACATTGGGATAGTCACTGGAAATACCGAAGCAAAAGGCACAGTTCCTGCTCTAAAGATGCTTAGCTTTATCTGGGTATTTATATTGTCTAATAAAACTCTCTTAGAATTGCTCCTTCAGTCGTGTGTATGTTCATGTGTAATGAATTCCCTATCTTAATGATGATCTGTATTCCATATTGTGAATTATTTTAAAAGGATATTTGTTAAGTAATGAAATAAATAGTTAAGCCTAGGTAAGACCACTTTGGACAGTATTTATAACCAAAAAATAGGCATTGTCTGTCTGAGAAGATGGAAAGGCAAATAAAGTGTTAGAAATAGGCTGGAGCGGAGAGTATTGTTAGTCTGTGGGGAAAAAAATGACATTAGTTAAGAGCAGGCACTGGTTACGGACTGCCTTATGATCTGTGACATAATCTGTAAAGCGTTTTAGAAAGAAGTGGCATGGTGAAAGTGATTCTTGCTACTGTGTATGGGATAAATGCAGCTTCCATTGTAATTCTGTTGGGAGATGATGAGAGACGCTCTCAGTTTAGAGTTACAGGTATTGAGAAGGGTTTATCTGAGAAATTGGTTGAACTCAGTGTTGAACTGGATGTCAGAGTCCTGGAGAGCTGGCATGAAAGGGCATCTGAAAGGGAAAAACATCATTCATTTATCCATTTGGAAAATACTTGCCGTGTGCCAGGCACTGGGGAACCACATATGGTAAAACAAAGCAGACATGAGGTGCTGATGCTAGAATAGTTCAAAAGGATTAAGGCACATTGGGGTTTTGAGTTGGCTTATTTTCTTTTGCTTTTAATTTTTATTTATTTAAAAAATTTATATATCTTTGGCTGCGCTGGGTCTTGGTTGCTGTGCACGGCCTTCTCTGTTTGTGGCGAGTGGGGTCTACTCACTGGGTTCGGAGTCTACTCACTGCCTTCTTACTGCTGTGGCTTCTCGTTGAGGAGCACAGACTTAGGAATTGTGGTGCAGAGGCTTAGTTACCTGATGGCATGTGGGGTCTTCCCGGATCAGGGACTGAACCCGTGTCCCCTGCATTGGCAGGGGCAGGCAGATTCTTAACCCCTGGGCCACCAGGGAAGTCCTTCTTTTGCTTTTGAAATGGGTTTATTTAGCATGGTGAGCAACTAGGTAAAAAAGCCGCCTGGAGTAACTGTAAAACCTAAATGATAACTAGAGAAAAAGATAACTAGAGAAAACTTTGGCGACTAAATCATTTAAAGTCTCATCTTTCAATAGAATGCAGATTCTTGAATTTTAAAAAAATAGGCTGCTCTCACTGAGTGCCTTTCATTAGTATTAAACAATAGTAATAACCATTTCCATGTTTGGAACCTGAAACATGTTACATGACTGGCATAAACACTTTCTTGATGATTACAGATTTGGCCAGATCAAATATGTAGCAGGTGTCTGGTAGTGGAGTGAGATGACAGTATTTGGTAGCACTAACTCCTCCAGCACTGTGGGTGCCCATTAGCACGCCTGTGTATGAGCTGGGTTTTCACCTTGCTTGTAGGCCACTGATAAGAAGATTTAAATGACTGTGGGAAGATTTTTGCTCCAGGGCAAAGAACTCAATAGAAATCCATTTATATAACTTGGCGTGTATGGTGGTATTGAGTGACACAAAATAGTAGTGGAATGTAGTCATTCATATGTAAAGGTGGTTCTTCCAGGGAGCTGCCAGGGTCTGATAAGGAAAATAAAAAAAGCAAAGCTTTTGTAGTGTGTGTTTAAGCCATCCAAGAATTACCCACACAGATACTACTCATTACACTTTTTCCATTCAGCAGGGAAATGTGTCCACAGGCAAAAGTATCTTTATCTAATTTTGAAGTGATTGTTGTTTTGCTGCAAAGATAGCTTCTGGAACTTCTTGATGTGATCCTTGTAATAGTGCAGATTGAATGTATTAACTGTTACTGCTGCTTATCAGAGGTGGGAACTCCTGCTAGTAAGCTGTGTAGTGTGATCAAGAGGGACAGTTTGCATCTTGGTTGAACAGCCTTTCAGAAATAGATTTTTATCTTAACTATTCCGCCTCTGCATTCTGAACCCATTTGAGAGAATAATTTACATGAAGGTTAAACTACTGGGTTTACATACTTGAGCAGTTCGCTTTCACAGATTTATGGATCTAAATCTAAAATTGCAGGTGGTTGTTGTATAATAATTATTTCTAATGCCACTCCAGTGGGTTTTTTCTTTAATTAATTAATTTTTTGGCTGTGCTGGGTCTTCCTTGCTGCACAGGGGCTTTGTCTAGTAGCGGAGAGCGGAGGCGACCCTTGGTCGCAGCGCACAGGCTTCTCACCTCGGTGGTGTCTCGTTGCAGAGCGCAGGCTCCAGGAGCGCGGGCTTCAGCAGCTGCAGCACTCAGGCTCTGGAGCGTGCGCCACACAAGCTTTGCTGCCCCGCGGCGTGTGTGGAGCCTGTGTCCCCTGCATTGGCAGGCGGGTTCTTAACCACTGGACCACCAGAAATCCAGTGGATTTTATGGCTTAAAGATGGTTTAGATGGTCAGCATAGATCTGACCCCTCTTCACACAATCAAGGAAAGAATTACTGCTTGAATGCTGTTTCAGTCTATTTTTTTCAAGGAAAAAAAAAATGTCTTTGGTCATATGTGGTGTACATATATAGTTTCTTTAAAGCAGGGAGCCACAAGTTTTTACTAGGTATCTGTGTACCATTTTAACTCTAAGTTCTTCCTTGATGACATGATACGGAGACAATGTTCTAGTCATTAAGAAATATTTCTTTTTCCCTTTTAGTGCCCCTTCTTTGTTGATGCCTCTTCCTGGAACTAAAGCATCAGCTTCAACGGATAAATATGCTGTGTTTAAAGGAATTGCAGCTGACAAGTCCTCTGAAAATACTGTTCCCTTTGGAGGTAAAAGCAGTTCATAGATTCATGAACCTGTGAATGTAAATCTTAGTTTTTAGTGGTGACCTTTTATGATAAATGTCCTTGAGTTGTGATCTCAAGGTTCCTAACCTTAATTGAGCTTCTGTCTTTTCATCATAGAGCCTGGTGATAAATACAGTGCTTTCAGAGAGCTCGAACAGACAGCAGAGAGTAAATCTTTGGGTAAGTTTTTGATTCCTTAAATGGATGAATTATTTCATTGTTTAATATGAGATTTTTACGACTCTTTCAGTAACATCCCAAACGTTCTTTTATTTTACTGTTTGTGGCTGTGTTTTTGTTTTGTTTTGTGGCTCTGGAAATTACAAGGAAGCGAAATGTGGTTCAGTTATTGGAAATTATTTTCTAAAAATTAGGGCAGACCCCAAATTGATGCAATTTCCTTTGAAGACAGTGCATTCCCTTTCACTGGAAGCCTTCAAGTCATGTTAGGCTCCTGTGGCCAGTTTCAGTTATTTTAACGTTCGATAAGACTGGAGCTGTTGGCAGTGCGGCAATCTGTGGACTGTGCAAAAGGCAGCAGCAACCAGTCAGTATGCCTCCAGGTTTTCAAAATTAGCTGTCATTTAATGAGAAGAGTGAGAGGGGTTTGTGTGCCTATGTGGTTCCCATCTCTAATAGAAGGACTTAAATAGAGTGGAAGGGAATTTAGAGTGATAATTTGAGAGCCATATATGTAAAGATTGTAAGTTTTATTTGTGGCAAAATCCTGGAAACTTCATGTGTAGGATTTAGATAATCTATAGGTCAAATGATATCCTTCAAAGCTTAACCCACGCATGCTGTGAAATTCATATCCTCTACTGAGGAGTTCTTCCTGGGGACATTACCACATTCTACCATTTTGTATTTGGACACTCAAACTTGGACCATCTTTCCACAGTCATTTGGTCTAACCATCTCTCCAAGTAATGGGGTGGGTTCGGGGAGGTGAAGGGAATTACAAGAAGGATAAGGTGTACATGTGAAATTTAAACTATCAATAGAAAGTATACTGCTTAAATATCTCTAAAAATATTCAATATTTTACAGCTCTTAGGTTCTAGAACTGTTTCCTTGGGTTTCATTCAAGCCTTTAGAATGTAATAGCTTTCTTCCTCAGTGCTAGTATTAGGTACTAGGAGTACAAAGATAAACCCAGAGGAACCGTAGGTTTGTTGATGTGGCATTTACTCCTAGTGTTGCTGTCATCAACTCAGGGGCCAAGGCAAGTTTGGAGTAAGAGCGTGGGCTAATACCACGGCTCTCTCTATACTCTGGTGTTGGTGGTTGTGTGATGCCTGTCGTTCCTGGGAAACGCCGCGGCGCCCCACTGCTTTCTCAGTACCTTCCTGACAACTCCCAGACGGCTGTCGTCATGCTTTCATTCCGGGCTTATCTTTAAGGCTCTCCATGTAGTGATGCCAACTTTGTTCATTTGGGGAGAATATATTTTAATTCTACTCTTGTTAAGAATACACTGGACTGCAAAAATTTGAAGTAAAACAGGAAGATGATTGTGTGACGTTTAATTAACCCTCCTTGAAGGTCATCTGACTCATGGAATGAAACTGTTGGCTTATAATACTTTTGCAGTTGACTAGGGCTCTCATGTTAAAGGCGAACTTAGTAGAAAACTGATTAGGTGGATTGATTTTTTTTAATATTTAATACAGAAGGTAGTAACACAAAGGGTTAAAATATTATTATCAGTCAAGTAATCAGTTTTGTGTAGAATTTAGCAATTTTACTTCAGTAGTTGTCATTTGATTATATAACCACTAAAAAAAACAGTTGGACTGGCTTCATTACTGTTACTGCAGAGGTGTAGTTTCTTAAGTCCAAATGACTGAGTTTAATAATATTTCCTTTTTACTACCCATATAGTTTAAACCATAAACTTAAAGTAGATGCAGAAAATACACTATATAGAGAAGTGACACTTTTTGTTTAAGTTTTAGCAAATAATGATATCTTTTGAAATGTTTTTAGAGCCTAGAAAGTAGCAGTTAGGGAAACTTAATGAGGATTCAGAAGTGGACTGAAAAGGTAGCCACGAAGTCATATGCTTTATGCACCTCCTGATAAGCAGGCGTCCAATGACTGTGACTGATTCATTTGCCCAAAAATCTCCTGTGTTTTTGAACATGTAAACCCACCCATGTTTATTTCTTTTTAACCCTTTCACCCAGCTTACATTTCTAGTGGAAACATTTACAATTCATCAGTAAGTTTAGTTTGCTGTGGTGATTTCTTTTACAAGATAACCAAGCAAAACTTGTCAATTTCACAAATATTTTAAAGCAGCACGTCAAAAATTTAGGCTGTGACAAAATTGGCTGCTTGTTTCCTTTTTATTTTACAGAAATAAATATTATCAGTGATATACTTGCCTAAAATTCTAGGGCAGTTTTTTAAGTTTCATATCTGCTTCTCCTGTCAATTTGTGAAATTGACTTTAGTTTTACTAATGGTATGTATGAAAACATAAACTACAGAAACTCTGAATGCTCTTCCTATCTTTCTAAAATTTCCCTAGTAATGGTAAACAGGTTTCTCTGTGTTGATAAATTATGCTGGTGGATTGGTTAAGTATCTCAGATTAGGAGGAAAAATAAGCTTCCATTATTTTCCATGCTTTTTTTCATATGATATATCAAAATATATATCATGTTACAAGCACAGAATATTTAAAGCCTATATTATTTTCATGATTTTCAGAATTATATTTTGATTTTATGTACATTTTTCTAGTTTATATGCTTCTTTATCTCATTTTTATGGAAAAATGTGATTTTAAAAAGTAGATGAGGAAATTAAAGCTTCTTGTGTTTTAGTTTATAACTCTCCAGAATGGCACTCATATTTTTAAATAACAAGTGACGTTACTATAGCTATATTTATAATTGGTTTACCTCTGGCTCTCATTACCTGGTATAACCTGATGGCTTTTGTGGGCGATCTTCAGGTGCTATTAGAAAATGGAAATTGTTTGAACGTCCTCATGTCACACCTGAGTGATTACACACTCTCCTGTGCTTTAGTCGCTCAGCTGTGTCCGACTCTTTGTGACCCCATGGACTGTGGCCCACCAGGCTCCTCTTGTCCATGAGGATTCTTCAGGCAGGAATACTAGAGTGGGTTGCCATGCCCTCCTCCAGGCGATCTTCCCAACTCAGGGATTGAACCCAGGTCTCCCGCACTGCAGGTGGAGTCTTTACCATCTGAGCCACCGGGGGAGCCCGCGTGATAACATGACTGTGAAAACAAAGAACAGAAACCCTACTGAGAACCATGACCCAGACTTTTACCAGTATCTTAACTGTATCTGTTTAATTATTTCTGAGAAATACCTTAGTACCTATTTTCTCTAACTAACAAAATAAATTGTCAGTAACTCTATCTCCAGAGTAGCCCAGTATAAAATAAAGTTTAAATCCAACCCTCAAAATTTTTAATAACAGAATTGGTGTTCAGATCCCTTTGAATTTTAATAAGAACAAGAGCTGATTGGTACCGTGAGATGGCTGATTTCAAGAAAACCCCAAGTACTCATAGATTTTTTTTTTTTTTGTAAGATTCAGTTTATTTGTTGCATGGCGTGGGGAGAAGCTATCAATACCTTATAATATGCCCTGAGAAAAAATGCTTTGCAAGCAAATAGATGCCTTTTCAACCTTTTCGGGGAATATTCTAGTCCAGTCACCAAATTTCCTTCAAATTAATGCCTCTGTATACTTCAGCAAAACCACATAGTATCTAACCATAAGCTTTAAGTGCCTAACTGAGCAGAGTCTTGTATATCCTAAATATTTGATGCAAGATTCTTTGTAATATTTCATAGGTACCGTGATTTTTTTTTCCCTGATTGATCACTGTGTTACACATTTTATCTTTGAAGGGCCATGATTTTAATATACCCCTCTTCAGGAACCTCCAGTGCCCATTTCTTATTCTCCTGGAGGCTTGGCTGCGTAGCCATAGTGAGGAAACATCCTGAGAGCAATGCTTTCAGCCAGTCGAAGGCTCTGGTACAGACTTACACGCTGAAATGAGAAAATGAAAATGATATCATGTGTTCAGTTTGATTTTTATTTGTTTCTCTATCGCTAGCCTTCAGTGTGGATACAAAAGGGATACATGGTGTAAGGTATTATCAAACTAATGATTAAATAATGTGAAGCCCGGGAGGCAAACGTCTGTAATGTGCTTGTTCTTAACATGTTTTGCATCATGTGCCTTTCAGCTCGGCATTCTTCTGTATTTGGTTATTTTTTCTTTCAGGAGAAAACTTTGCAGAATTCAGATCTGCAGGGGCCGACGATGGCTTCACTGATTTTAAAACCGCCGATAGTATCTCACCACTAGAGCCACCAGCAAAAGACAAGCCTTTTCCAGCCACCTTCCCCTCAGGAGCTACCCAGCAGAAACCACAAACACAAGTGAAAAATCCTCTGAACTTAGCAGATCTAGATATGTTTTCCTCCGTTACTTGCAGCAGTGAGAAACCGTTGTCCTTTTCAGCTGCATTCAGCGGATCCAAATCCGTTTCCACACGACCCCAGCCAGCAGGGTCTGCAGCACCCAGTACAGCATTGGTGTCAACTAAGACTGCTGGTTTGGCTGATGATTTTGGAGAATTCAACCTTTTCGGGGAATATTCTAGTCCAGCCTCTGTCGGGGAACAGGATGACTTTGCAGATTTTATGGCTTTCAGTAATAGTTCTGTTTCATCAGAGCAAAAGGCAGATGACAAATATGAGGCGCTTAAAGAGGAAGCTAGTCCTGGTCCCCTGACCAGCAGCACAGGCATCGCAGGGAAGAGTGGACAAAACTCTGCTGCCTCGTCCACGAAATACGACGTCTTCAAACAGCTCTCTCTGGAGGGATCTGGACTAGGTGGTGAAGAGCTGAAAGACAGCACTTCTTCGGGCAAGAGCGATGATGATTTTGCTGACTTCCACTCCAGTAAATTTTCCTCCATGAACTCGGACAAATCCCTGGGAGAGAAAGCGGTGGCTTTCAGACACACCAAAGAAGACTCTGCTTCGGTGAAGTCCCTCGATCTCCCTTCCATCGGGGGCAGCAGTGTCGGCAAGGAGGACTCAGAAGACGCACTCTCTGTTCAGTTTGACATGAAACTGGCTGATGTGGGAGGAGAGCTTAAGCATGTCATGTCTGATAGCTCTTTGGATTTACCGACAGTTAGTGGCCAGCATCCTCCTGCCGCAGGTGAGGAATTGGTGAGATTGCTCTGGTGATGGTGACGCAGATGTCAGAGGTGGTTCTGTGGGTGTTCATTTACAGAAGAGGAAGGCTCTGGCTCTTAACCTTTATGAATGTCTGATAATTAACCTCTTCATTGCCGGTCCCCTTAAAGCAGTGTTGCTTTTGATTCTCTGGCTACTCGGATATGTGGTTACCGTGAATACAGTGAAACTTGGATAGCTAAAATAGTTTGACGTTTGAAACCTGACACCAGCTTGGTGTTCGAGGCACATCAAAATCCACTGCTAAACGAGCCGCACATTGCCAGAAATGTTATAAAGACATTGGCGGTGTCAGTCATGTCCCTCTGTTTCTGTGAGTGAGGTCAGGGTTTCCTCCTTTTTTCTTCTCCGGGTATGTTTGTCAGCTGCCCATAGAGTATTCTTTTTGGTTTGCAGAAACCAACTCGTGTTAGGCCAAGTAAGTAAAAATGTCTAGCCAGTGATCTTGCAGTTTGCCACATCCCTACAAGAGAAGAGGGCAAGAACTTGTGTGTGGGCGCCCTGCGTGCCAGGGCCTGGCACGGAGAAGGGCACCAGGTGTTAGTGGAATTCAGGTAAGGTTTTCAGTGCTAGTGCTATGACCAGAAGTATTAAATTGTAACAGACCTTAGACGGTAGAATAGGGTAACTGCTAACTTCCTCAGAAAACGTTTGAGAACATCTTAGAAGGGAACCCTGTTTAAATTCCATATGGATTTACGTGTAGCAGTTGATTCTCTGTCCAACTTCCTGTCAGAAAGACTAGATTCCCAAGTGTCCTAGTGTTTATTTTGTTTTGTTCTTTGATATATATATAGAAAGATACACCTATTTTGTGGCCTTTAATAATGAGAACTATCTCAGCATTACTGTATTATTCCAGAAAAATGCATACATGTGTGAAGGGTTCATTGTTGTTTAACCGGAGAGAGACACACAAGACACTCCCAAGTTTACAGATTCAGGCAGAAGTTGTAAAGTATGACGGCTTTTGCATGCATCAAATTGGTCAAGTCAGAAAGCAAAATTACATCCATCCTTTGGCTATTGAGAGGTTGGAAATGGTCTTAAACAGGGTGCTGAATCGGGAGCAAGGTATTGGAGGAGTGCTGTGTTCCATGGGCTCTTTGCTAAGGCCTTTGCCAAGTGCAGTGGGCTGTCTGCAGGGCAACTTGTGCCCCTGCTGTCTACTTGTTTTTTTTAATGTACTTTTCTTCAGATGTTTTTCTTTTCTTTTTTCTTTTTTGCTGCTCTTTGTTTGCTGGAGAGATTCTGTTTCTCTTTTTTGTATGAGCTGCTTAAGTTACAGCAGTTGGTTGCAAAGCGCTTTGTTTTCTGAACAATAATAGTGACTTTTTATTTTAAAATCTCATGACATGTACTCTAGCCTTTTGGACTCTGAAGTTATGAATTAGAAGCTATTTTTCTGAAAGTGAGTCTCTATTCTTTCACAGTGCCAAACTAGATGTCATTATGAGATGAGTCTAATCTGGGCTTGGGGTGTCTTTTTTTTTTATTTCCCATTTTGGGAAGGGAGATTGGTTTCGTGACTGAGCTTGTTCTGATTGACCTGTTAAAATAATCTTCTGTGCTCATGTCCTTTTATGTATGTTTGGAACATTCCCAGCTTGGAACCTGTAATGTTCAAGCTAAGTTTCTTCAATTTGAGGACATTCTTAAAAGCAGATTGTTCTCTCCTTTTGATCTGTAAACCTCCTGTCCGAAAGGAGCAGTATCCCTTTAGAGTGGTTGTAAAAGGGGTTGATGTCTGACCAATGAGCTGTATTGTTCTTGAGCAGAACTGCTGCGTGAATGTATTGGAGAAGGTAAATGACAGAGACTTCTCCAGTGCAGTTTGGTTTTACATTATCCTCATCTTGACCACAGTAGCTCTTGCTCTCTCAGATTGTGGATTAAAAGGTACATTTTGTTGGAGAAATAAGAAGTGAGCTGATGAAGAGAGAATAAGACCTAGTAGTTTATCTCTGGACCTTAATCCTGTTTGGAAACCCTAACTTAACTCTGAAGGGGATACTGTCTCTTTTAACTCCTGCTATGATTCTTTGTATGGAAGGTAGATAATACTAATAACATTGCCTGATTTCTCTGCGTATTATTACATTTAACCCTTTGAGCCCTTGCTGCATATAATTTCAACTAGGCTGCTTTTGTCCCCCGCCCCCAACCCCACCCCCACTAAATTGAATCTCTCAGCACTAAAGCAGCTTGATGTGCAGTCATTGAGATCATCTGGTTTCGTTGGCAGCAAGAGCTGACCCTCTTTGTGACACTGTCAAAGGGTTAGCAAGACTTCTGTAGCTCCCTACTTACCTACTTGTAAAGTAGCTCTTCTTTGACATTGAAAATCTTTGTATTTTAATCAGCGCCTTATTATTATTTTTTGGCTGCTTTTCTGATGTCTTTTTTTTTCAATTGGGACATTTTCTGTGTGAATGTGCCTTTTCAAACTTGCTTTGGTATATTCCTCTGCAAATACTGATCTGCATGCTTATTCTGATGACTTTTTTTCCAGCTCTTCTGTATCACTCTCTTTTGTGATCTGTAAGTCCTACGTTAATAAATAATTCTTTGGCATATTTTGAAAGTGTGGGGATGTGTGTAATTTATACTTCTCCAGGGTTAGACCAAAGTAAAATACCTGGTCCATATCAAATTTAAACCCTCCTGTGGTTAGAGGGTTTTTTCCTTTTTGTTTATTTTGTTTCCTCAAACACCTTTTTCCTAAGAAAGTATTGGTACATTTTAGCCTTCTCTTATTATAATGCCACTGACATAACTGTTTAACATGGCATTGGATTAAAATATAACTTAAAACATTTAAAAAGTATAAACCTTACATTATTACATGTTAGAAATTTTATTCCTTACCTCTAGTGACAAAACTGAGTATATTTATTGCTTTGTAAACATCTTGGTGGCTGCCTCAACTAGGAGTTAAACTGAGAAGAGAAAGGAAAGACGTCAGTTTAGTGTTGGGGAAAGAGGGCCACATCTGTCAATAACTGCCACTGCTGCTGCTGCTAAGTTGCTTCAGTCGTGTCTGACTCCGTGTGACCCCATAGACAGCAGCCCACTAGGCTCCCCCGTCCCTGGGATTCTCCAGGCAAGAACACTGGAGTGGGTTGCCATTTCCTTCTCCAGTGCATGAAAGTGAAAAGGGAAAGTGAAGTCGCTCAGTCATGTCTGACTCTTCGTGACTCCATGGACTGCAGCCTACCAGGCTCCTCTGTCCATGGGATTTTCCAGGCAAGAGTACTGGAGTGGGGTGCCATTGCCTTCTCTGAGTATCTATAAATTAAATTATCAAATGATATTGAGATGGACTTCTGAACAGGGTATATGTGAACCAAATTTAAAATGATAGTCTCTGCAACAGAAAGTGTTCTTGTTAATACTAGGGAGTCTCCAGGACTGGATTTGATTTGAGTTTGAAGTTGGGTACGTCATCCTCTAACTGTAGAGTGCATTACCTTTCCAGCTTCAGAATGTATTATGAAGCCACCTTCCTTTGGTCTTTTTTAACTTAGTCCATGAGGCGAGTTCTTAGCTCTTTGCATTTTTAAGAAAAGAATTTCTTTTTTTAGAAAGACCCATGAAAGTCAGCCACAAGAGTAAGCCAAAATTTTTTTTTTTTTTTTTTTTACCATTTTGGAGTATAATAGTAGGGAAAAACTTTGGGGAAAAGGAGTTATTTGCATGGTTTTAATTTTTTTTCTTATATTTTGACACTTCCTTTTAAAAAATTGAGTCAGAAAGGAAATTAAACCATGGAAGGTGAAGATTTTGAATAGAATTCCTGAGAGATTACTTGCAGTACCTGAAGTATGCCATGTGGGGGGGGGGGGGAGGCACGGAGATTGCATATTGAGACTAAGAAAATGTGGGTCTACACTTCAAAATATCATGTTTTCCAGAGCATAATGCTTTAGCAAGTTGAATAATACTTGGTTTGCAAAACCTTGTGTAATCATATTATGTTTTAATTATAATCTGTGCTAACTAATTTGGAAGAAAGATTTTGGTGTAGCTTCTATCTAGCAATATCTGTTGCCTTTTGTTTAGAATTTTCTCATGCCAGTCTTTTGGCTTTGGTAAAGGAATTCTTTTGTCAGTGGAGTTTAGTGGTAGAATGGTCCATCTGGGGCTGCTTTAACTCCTTTCTCCTTTAAATCAGGCCGCAGAAAATGAACATAACTGTGCATAAAACATAATCACATTCATAAGTGGAGCCAATTAATAAAAGTAACACTACTTTTTAGGGAGAAAGTTTTGATAATACATATAACAGTATAAACTTAAAAAGATTTGAAGGACTGTATTCTCTTCTGTAAGTTCCAGCAAACCAGAAATACTATTTTGTTTATCCCCATGCCAGGTAAAGTGAGATGTGGTTAGTGCTTGACTTCACACTTCAGTATCTGAGAAATTATTCAGGTGTATTTATATTTTACAATTGCTCTGTTTTTCTCATTAAAATCCCTACTGATTTTTTAAAAGTAGCTGATGAACATGGTGATAATTTTGTCAATATCAAAGAAGCTGGGCTAAATCCTAAAGTAACTGAAAAAAATCAAGCCATTTTATTTTTAAAGAGCTTCCAGCTTCGTTTTTCCATCAGTTGCATGCTTTTCATAAGTTGTTTTGGAAAATGTTGGCCCATTGGCTATATAGGGTCACTATATATGGGGTGATATACTTAGGAGGTTTTCCTGGGTGCTGCTCTCTCCCTTGCGTGGCCAAAAGGCTCCAGTTGTAATTGCCATCTTCTGTGCTCATTTAATGTTTTTTTAATGATGACCATGTCCCACTGTTTGTCTTGGCACTGTTCCATGGCCTTCTGCCTCCTCCAACTGAAAATATCCATAGGATTACCTTTTTTTTTTTAATTGAACTTAAAACACCAACCCAGAAGCCTGCAGGTGCTTACTGATAGCCTGACAGCGCTTAAACCTTAGATTTACATGGGTCCGTACAGATGAAGAATGGTAGGTTTCTATACAGGTTAGAAAATACTGGAAGGCGATTATACAGCAGCATTTTATGGCCTGTCATGCTTACACTGTGATCACTTTCATTCCTGTTTTCTTTAACAACACCGTCTGGGTGTTTGATACTTAGGACAATACAGTCAGACCAGGTTCTACAGGTAACAGAGAATGTGAACATGACTGATCTCAGAAGGAAGAGTAAGACCAGAAATGGACAGAAGTTTAAGTGTATAAATATTTCATGATTTGCTTTGGTAAAACAGAGTTTGGACTAAATCAGTATTGGAAATTCCTTACTCCAATCAATGAACATTTTTATTGCCAGTTAAACACTGAGGAGTGGTGGAATTTGCACATGTATCTGTTTTTTTTTTTTTTTTTTCTTTTTCTAAATGCTTTTCTCAGAAGCTAGTAACTCTTAATCACCTGGGCACATGCTTAGAGTTTTAGAAAAGATCCATGGAAAACAGTGTGGACTTCTGCATTCTGTAGTAGCAGCTCACATTCTTTGTTCCAGGAAATACCTTGTTCTCATGTATAACATCCATTCAGATGGGATTTGAATAGAGGTTATGGGAGAGACTGATGGGGTTACTTGCCAGCATAAGCAGGAAATCCATGTCTTGATTTGAGACCCATGATGGAAAGCAGATTGTGTAGTTTATTCCTCTGGCTTGGTAATAGGACATTGCTAGTTGCAAACAAATACGTATATTAAAGCACACAATTTGGTGCATTATCTGTGTGCAATTGCAGTTCAATCCAGCACAGCCGAAGAGTTTTCCAGCAGAATTGAAAATACAGTAGTGATTCTCTATTCCTTTTATTACATCCATTCTGTTTTCTTTTCCTTTTTCTCTTGCAGTTTTCAGAATTCAGCTGTCAAATTGAAAACTCACCTACAGTAACTTCAGTGGTTACAATATCACTCATGTTGTAGGTTTTGCAGAATATTTAATGTTTTTAAGACCAACATACAGTAATACATATCGTTTGATTGCTTAGAAAACAGAACTGTTAATGTGGGAAATGAAGAATTTTCTTGGTTTAACCTATTCTTAGTGAACTGATTTACCACATTAAAAAAAAATGGTTTACTAATATTCACCATGCCAGGAAATACAACTCATTTTTATATTGCTTATAAAGTGCTATGGTTTAGGAATTCAGTGTTCTCATGTTCCTTATGTAATAGCAGCACTTCCTTTTGTGTCCAAATGAATTGCACTTTAGCAACTTATTTTTTTTTTACACTGTCTAGCCAGTAAATAAGTGAAAGTAAAATTTAAAAATCAGCCTTGAGGTTTAACTTTCATATATCCTGTATAATTACTCTTCATTATTTTTTAGAATACAAAATATTTCCATTTTAGTCTTTTGTTTGGTCATTTCTGTGAGTTGTTCCAAAAGGCAAAATGTTGTGTTTATCATTCATAATAAAAATAAGATTTGTTGAAGACCTTAAGTATTACACAAAATACTTGAAAGCTCTTCAGCTAAGGTATTCCCTTAGTGTTTATAATGCCTTTTACCTGATTATAGTACAATAATTTCTGGGGGTTTTTTTAAACTTTTTTTTTCTTGTTGCATAATTGCACAAAAGGATCTTTTTTTATTACCATAGCAACTTAGTTGTGGTTGAACAAGAGCTTAACTTTTTATTAAATGTATCTTTGGTCTCTATGAAAATAGCTACCAATTTAGTAGATGAGATTCTAGGAGTAGTTCATAACATAGCTTCTTCAAAGAGCTTTCTGGTAGGATCTAATAAAATTTTATGTTGTGACACATCCTTCTGAATGAACCCTTTGCAGACTCAGTCATCTTGTGTTTAACTGCATCTGCCTTCTGATTGAATTTCACTTAATTTGAGTCAGGGAACCCTCTGATCCCTTTCAGTGGTGGGGAAAACAAACACTACAGCCAGAGACTAAGAAGGCATTCTGTATAAAGTCTTGTTTCATTCATTCTGAACTGTACGCTTTCACCTAAATCTTTTCTTCCCCTCCTGTTTATATTAAGTTAGTGCCCTTTTCCTAATAGGACTGAGAGAGAAGCTTGGGGTGCACTGTTGGAGGAGCAATGTCAGGAATCCCTTCCCTCTGATAAACCAGGCAGCATCACTGTGTAAGAGAAACGGAGAGGCCCAGTGCTGGCTCACCTGTTAACTGAGTTATTAGAATCTGGGTCACAGAACTTTTCAAGCGTTTTCCTCACAAGCCCCGCTTTTGGTTGTTGGAGAGGGAGTCTTGCATTTGGCCTTCTCACCTGGTCGACAGTGACCAAAATGAGACCAAATGCATCTTGGACAGATTGAATGGACCATAGTGCTAGAAAGGTGGCTTCTCCACGTCAATGTGACTCAGCCCCAGCTGGTTTGGCTTCAAGAAAATGGGCAAGAAATTCTCTCTACCAAGACGACCAAAGTGATGGGTTGACTTTTCACATTTTACTTTCAAACGATTCTATGTTAAGCCCCAAGGCAGGCAGCTAAATTTCACAGTGAGGCTGGTGGCAGCTGTGCTGTGTAATAATTGCTGTGCTGCTCACTAGGCTCTGTGAGACCGCCCTGGTGGCTCAGAGGGTAAAGCGTCCGCCTGCAGTGCGGGAGGCCCGGGTTCAGTCCCTGCGTCGGGAAGATCTCCTGGAGAAGGAAATGGCAGCCCACTCCACTATTCGTGCCTGGAGAGTTCCATGGGCGGAGGAGCCTGGTGGGCTACAAGTCCAAGGGGTCGCAAAGAGTTGGACCCGACTGAGCGACTTCACTTTCACTAGACTCTGGGCTGGTCCCTTTACACACACTGTCATTAATGTCACAACACAGCCCTGCCACGTGCCTGGTCTTTTTCTTTTTTTTTTTTTTTTTTTTTGCATATAAGCAAGCCAAAGTTGAGATATTAAATAGCACGCCTAGTGTCACACAAGTGGTAGGTGGCGCAGCTGGGAGTTGAATGCAGGTCTGTCTGAATTAAAAACCTATATTCTTTTTGCTGTTTGGTGCCACCTCTTAAATTATTTAAATATATATTAAGCATGTAAAATGAGTCTTCTGCCCCAGCGTTTCTTTCTTTTCCTTTTTTAATGAGGCAGTTACACATAGTTGAAAGAGAAACGAGCCCAGGAGGACCCAGACTTTGATTCTGTTTGTTTAGAGGCAAAAGTTAGCATAGATTGATTTTTTTTTCCCTCATACTCCATAGCTTAGATTGATTTTTTTCCCTCATACTCCATCACAGCAGTATGACGTCCATAGTGACCAAAATAACAACTGGGTAAGTAACTACTTAATTAAAATCTCATATTTGGCCTTGCCTAGACAGAAACTCCTAGTAATTGATGAAAAGTTAGCTATAACATTTTTGTTTAACTTTAGTTTCAAGATAGTCTATTTTTAATTAGTGTGTCATATACATTTCTTATGAGCATGTTATAAATGAACATGTTCCAGTGAAGTCAAAATGTAAGAGACTTGTTTGGGCAGGGAGTGTTGTAAATACATATTCAAGTTTACAAGTGAATGGACATTTTATTAAATGACCCTATCCTTCTATCAAACAGTATATACATTGGTGGACGAACCTCCTGTCTTTTTTTTTTTTTTAGGAACTGTCGTATCGAAAGAAAAGGACTCCTTGTTACTAAATATAAATGCCAGCTCAAGGCTAATGTGGGTTTTTAAAGATCAGATTTTACAGCCCAGCTCCTTTAATTTTAGTA
Source organism: Odocoileus virginianus (assembly GCF_023699985.2). Lineage (NCBI taxonomy): Eukaryota > Metazoa > Chordata > Mammalia > Artiodactyla > Cervidae > Odocoileus > Odocoileus virginianus. The sequence continues at coordinate 12,837,464 of NC_069690.1, read as the reverse complement.
CAAGCTCTAAATTTAGTCAATTCCAATATCACATGAAACTAATCAAAGACGCTAGACATTTTGCTTCTGCAGAGTTTAGGGCATTTTGCCTCCGTGGTGAGCTTGCCTCTAATTGTGGGGTCTTATTTCCCTTTCAGATATAGAGGACTTAAAATATGCTGCTTTTGGAACCTACAGTAGCAATTTTGCAGTGAGCACACTTACGAGCTATGACTGGTCAGACAGGGATGATGCCTCTCAGGGCAGAAAACTGTCCCCATTTGTCCTCTCAGCAGGAAGCGGAGCCTCGTCAGCCGCCTCAGTTCTTCACAAGAAAGAGACTTCATTCGGCAGTTCCGAAAACCTCACCGTGACATCTCTCTCCAAAGTCACAACCTTCGCCAGCGAGGATCCCCTTCCAGAGACCACCTTTCCAGCTTTCGCCAATTTTAAGGACGTGATCCCACAGGCCAGCGAGCCAAAGGAATATGAAAGCGGGGACTTCAGGGATTTCGCCAGACAAGACCTGCCTGTAGGCGAGCGGAGCCACGAGGCCGTGTGCCTGAGCCCGGCCTCCAGCAGCGCTTCTCACGACACCACCAAGGAGTGCGCAGATGACTTCGGAGAGTTTCAGAGTGAGAAGCCCAAAATCAGCAAATTTGACTTTTTAGTGGCCAATTCACAAGGCAAAATGAAATCCAGCGAAGAAATGATCAAAAGTGAGCTAGCAACCTTTGACCTTTCTGTTCAAGGTGAGTAGCTTTCAACACAGATTTTACACCATGGTTTCTTCCACTGCGTTTAAGTGTTAGTTCTTTCTTAGAATAAGAAGTTGGTCCCTCGGTTAGCAGGAAATCTGTTTTCCAATGTTTAAAATCAGAGCCTGTGACAAAGGACTATAAAAGAGGGTTTCCCTGAGACTGAACTGAAACCAGTACTCATCAGATGACAGCTTTGGGGGTTAAAATTAAGTGCAGCACATGGTCAGTTTGTTGGCTTGTTTTGGGGAGAAGTGTGCTGTGTTAGAAGAGCCAGAGAAATGGTTTGACGCCGTGTGGGCCAGTGAGTTCTGCTCTTGATCCCTGGCTACAGAGTTTTATCTTTTCATCCTGAGGTGCCATGTAGTACCTGTGGATCTGGGTCCAGTCTGCAGACCTGTTTTGATTGACCCACACTGAAGGATTTCTAATGTGTAAAGCAATTGCCAGTGCATAAAAACCGTGACACTTCACAACCTGGATTTCTGGCTTTTCTTGGAAAGGCATAATGTCTGGCAGTCCTAGGCCTGCGTTCCCACGTCTTGATGACCAGCGGGAGCTGAGTCGCATCATCCCCTCCCGCAGACGATGTGATTCCCACCACGTTTCCCTCCAGCTAACCTGCTTCAGTCACTTCCTCTGCCCGCCTGCCCTCTGAAGGCATTTGAGTTTGCCCCTTTGGTTTTAATCTCACCCTGACAGAAGGGCTCATTGATTTCTGTTCATTGAGAAGGATGGAGGAAGTCAGTACCAATCCACAGGTGATGACTGGAAAAGCAGCCACACTCTTGCACACTGATAGTTAGAAAGACCCTAGTCCTCCAGACTCCAGTGATCCCACGCTCAGAATTATGGAAGTATTCTGACAGATAAAAGAAGCGTAATGGAGAAAATTAAAGGCAGGGGACTCAGGCACGGGAGAACAAGGGAAAGGGTTCAATGTGTTGCTTGCCAGACAGGCCAAATGAGAAGTATGGTTCTGACCCCTTCCTGACACCAGGATCTAGAGAAGAGCGTCGTGTTAGCAAGGAAGAGCCTCTGCTTGGATTAAGCTGAGTAATCAGCACCTTTGTGCCATCCATCTCCCCCAGGATCGCACAAGAGGAGCCTAAGCCTTGGTGATAAAGAAATAAGCCGCTCTTCTCCTTCTCCGGCTTTGGAGCAGCCTTTCAGGGACCGCTCCAACACACTGAGCGAGAAGCCTGCCCTGCCCGTCATCCGTGACAAGTACAAAGACCTGACAGGAGAGGTGGAGGTGAGCGGGCTCCTCGTCCCCGGGGGCTGAGCACCCAGGGCCCCGAGAGAAATCCTTGCCTCAGTCACCTGGGGGAACGCAGGGCAGACCATCCCAAGGCCTCGAGCATGAGATGTGTCACTAAAGTGAGAGCATGGTGATCTTAGCCCTGGATGAAGATTCCTCCTAGATGTGACATCACTGCGAGTAGTTAGTGACCCTAAAAGTGGAATTATTCCTGAGACCTTGCAAGGAGGGAAGTGTTTCTTCAGGGAGTTCTTTTTGAGCATGTGGACTTTATCATCTTAGTGGTAAAACCTCAAAAGGTGGTGCTAGGGGTGGGGGCATGGAGGACTTCCTGGAAGCCCAGTAGTTAAGACTTTACTGTCCAGCGCAGGGGATATGGATTCAGTTGCTGGTCAGGGAGCTAAGATTCCACATGACTCATGGCCAAAAAACCAAGACATTAAAAAAAGAAAAAATCAAGAAAAAATCAGAAGCAATATTGTAGCTAATTTAAAAATTGGCCCACATTAAAAAAAGAGAGGGCAGATGTGCTGGATCCTCTCATGGTTAACGTTCGTCCCATGCTGCTTCCTCCTCCAGCCCACACTCTTAGCATCCTCCTCCCCATCCTTGTCAGACCGGCGCTCACTCGTACATATCACTTCCTGACTGTGGAGCAGGAAGCTGTGGTTTGATGCTGGCTCTTGTGCTAGACACCTATGTGGTGCATACCTTTAAAGAAGCTTCCACTATTAATGGAACAAATGAGGCAGTGTTTACAAAGGGAATCCACTAAAAACCATTTCCCTCTGGTTTACAAGAAGCATGTTTAGAAGTTATAGTTATCAGGAACTATCAATAAAAATCATCATTAGTGGGTTCAGATGATCAACTGCACTTGGATTAGTGGTTTTCATAGACACGGACGTAAGTCTTCAGGACTCTGACCTGACAGAAGTCACAAGTAGGACTCCAGGCTTGCCCACTTGACCCAGTTCTTTTTATAAATTTCACAGGAGAATGAGAGGTATGCCTATGAATGGCAGCGGTGTCTGGGGAGTGCTCTGGAGGTGAGTCTGTCTCTTCCATGTGTTCACACGTCCACATATGCCTCTTGTGTCATCTTGCCTTCTGGGTTCCTTTGGATGGACTCGGGGCGAGCTCTGCCTCGATGGACTTGCTCTAGAGGACCTGTGTGGAAAGTCACACGTCTTCAGTGAGGCTTCTTTCCCACCTATTGTGGCAGATACCGCTCACTTGACTTACGGTGCCCTCTCTGTCACTGAGTTAAAGATGTAACAAAATGTAACTCTGCCCAAGTTAAAATAATATTTAAGCTTAAGAACCTTTGTCTTTTCACTTCCAAAAAAACGGAGGCTTGGTTCGTCAATGTCAAAATTAAATTCTCAGATTTGTTTCAGCATAGTCATCTACATACATCAGTCAGTCATGTGTTTTCATACCTCCCAGCTTTCCGCTGGGTTTTCTACTAATAGTAAACTGCTTTGTGATGACTTCCTGGTTATGTAAGGTGATGTGATTTCATTTCTTTGTAGGTCATTAAGAAGGCCAATGATACCTTAAATGGAATCAGTAGTAGCTCTGTATGCACAGAAGTAATTCAGTCAGCTCAAGGCATGGAATACTTATTAGGTATGTGCTTTCATATTTTACTTCTTCAAAATCATGACACTTTGGAGGCTTTTCAGTTGTCCCTATGTCAAGTAGTTTAATCTAGATCTCTCAGGCCTCATAGGACTTCACTAAGTAGCTTCTGCTTTTATAGATAAGACACTTAAATCCTACTGAGGAACAACTATTTGACTTAAGGTCTCTGTGGCCAGGTTTCCCAGTCCTTGTTATACACAATGTAAAGTCACGTTACTGGTTTATCAAAGAGTCTGAACTAGATGAGGCATTAAAATTAAATCATTGGTTTAAAAAAGAAAATTAAATTATTGGGGCCCCAATCAGTTCTACCATGCTCTGTTGAATTCTGCCTTTCTACCCCTTACTAGCCTCACAGATTCCGTAACTTCCTGGCTGGCTTCAGCTCTCACACATCCCAACAGAGATCTCACAGTCCAACATGAAATCTCAGTCCCTGTCCTCCTCAGTGGTCGTCTCCTGCTCAGGGTTTGCCTGTAGCCAGAACCACAGGCACTAGACTGTTCCTAACCTTCAGACCTTTGCTCAGATGTCACCTTCTAAGGTCTTCTTGCCCCTCTTACTCAAAACCGTGTTCCCTCTCCCCACCCTGTCCCTTGCTGTCCGTCTCCCCACTTGATTTTCTCCCTAGCCCTGTCACATTTACTATCTTAAATATTTTACTTTCTATTATTTGTATCTATTATCTGTCTGTCTCCACTAAAATCCACCTCCAAGAAGGGGGAGATTTGGGTGTGTTTTGCTTCCGCCTGGGTTTCCATCACCTCACCTAGTGCTGGGCACACAGTGGTCACTGGCGTATACTGTCTGGGTGAGTGCCTCTGAAGGGCTGTGAGCTCTCCTTATTCCTGCCCTCTGCTCTTGTTCCTCTTTCCTGCTCAGACAGGCATAATTCTGCTTCATAAACAAATGCTCACCAGCTCATGGGGTGCCTGTCCTTCCCTCTAGTAGTTTCCTGGTATGAAAGATTGATCAGAAGCCCCCTCACTTGGCTCAGAGTGGGCTGCAATTCCTAACCTTCCCCTGGGGAAGGAAGGAAGGACAAGCTGCAGTGCTGTATATAGGCTGAGCGTGTACCACTGAAGACCCCCTGGCATTCTTCTAGTTCTCTCTGGAACAGGCTGGGGGAGGGTTTGGGTTATGCCTGGCAGCTGTCCTTAGTCTTTGGAGACCTTGGCATCTCTCATCCTTGCTGGAAGAATTCAGCCGTAATTCAGAGACCACAGGAAAAGAACCATCCTGTGTCGTTAAGTGTATAAAAGATACACATGAAGCCACAGACTTTGTAAATCTTTGGGCATTCAGAAGGGTGAAATATTTCCTAATTACAGGCAGACCTGGGAGATATTGGGGCTTCCCTGATAGCTCAGTTGGTAAAGAATCAGCCTGCAATGCAGGAGACCCCAGTTCGATTCCTGGGTCAGGAAGGTTCCCTGGAGAAGGGACAGGCTACCCACTCCAGTATTCTTGGGCTTCCCTTGTGGCTCAGCTGGTAAAGAATCCACCTGCAATGTGGGAGACCCGGGTTTGATCCCTAGGTTGGGAAGATCCCCTGGAGAAGGGAACGGCTACCCACTCCAGTATTCTGGCCTGGAGAATTCCACGGACTGTAAAGTCCATGGGGTTGCAAAGAGTTGGACACAACTGAGCGACTTTTACTTTCACTTCACTGGGAGATATTGCAGGTTTGATTCCAAACCACTGCAGTAAAGCTTATAGCTCAGTGAAGCGAGTTGCATGAATATTTTGGTTTATGACTGTAGTCCATTAAGTGTGCAGTAGCATTATGTCTGAAAAACCTTAAATTAAAAATATTGATTAAAAAAGGCTAGCCATCACCTATCTGAGTCTTTAGCAAGCCATAATTTTTGCTGGTAGAGGCTCTTGCTTTGAAGTTGATGGCTGCTGGCAGATCAGGGTGGTAGTTGCTGAAGGTTGAGGTGGCTGTGGCCATTTCTTAAAATAATGAAGTTTGCTTCACCAATGGACTCTCATTAATGAACAGTTTCTCTATATAGTATGCAATACTGTTTGATAGCATTTTACCCACAGGAGAACTTTTTTCAGAATTGGTGTCAATCTTCTTGAAATCTGTGCTGCTTTATCAGCTAAGTTTATATAATATTCTAAGTTCTTTGCTGTCATTTTAACAGTCATCACCAGGAGTGGATTCCACCCCAAGAAACCACTTTCTTTGCTCATTGTTAAAGATTTATCATGAGATTGTAGCAAATTAGTCACATCTAAAGGGTCCACTTCTAATTCTAATTCCCTTGCTACTCCCATCATGTCTGTGGTTACTTCCTCCACTGAAGTCTTGGAAGAAGACTTCATGAGGATTGGAATCATATTCTTCCAAATTCCTCTTGTTGATACTGTGACCTCTTCCCGTGAATCCTAGATGTTCTTAATGACATCTAGAATGGTGAATCCTTTCCAGGAGGTTTTCAATTTACTTTCCCGAGATCTCCCAGAGGAATTACCATCTGTGGCAGCTATAACCTCTCAAAATGTATTTCCTAAAGACTAAGACTTGAAAATTGAAATTATTACTTGACCCATGAGCTGCAGGATGGATGTTCTATTATTAGCAGGCATGAAAACATTAATCTTGTTGTATGTCTTTACCGGAGATCTTGGGTGACCAGATGTGTTGTCAGTGAGCAGTCATATTTTAATCTTTTTCTTTTCTTTTTTTTTTTCTGAGCAGTAGGCCTCAACAGTGAGCTTACAATATTCTGTAAACCATGTTGTGAACAGATGTGTTATCATCCAGGTTTTGTTGTTCCACTTATAAAGAGATCACAGGCAAAGTAGATGTAGCATAATTCTTCAGGGCCCTAGGATTTCTGAAATAGTAAATGAGCATTGGCTTCAGCCTAAAGTCCCCAACTGCATTAGCTCCTAACAGGAAAGTCAGCCTGTTCTTGAAAGCTTTGAAGGCAGGCATTGACTTCTCCTCTCTAGCTATGAAGGTTCCTGGATGGCATCTTCTTCCAATAAGAAAGCGATTTCGTCTACATTGAAAATCTGTTGGTTAGTGTAGCCACCTTCGTTAATTATCTGAGCTAGATCTTCTGGGTAACTTGCTGCAGCTTCCGTATCAACACTTGCTGCTTTACCTTGCCCCTTTATGTTATGGAGATGGCTTCTTTCCTTAAGCTTCATGAGCAACCTCTGCTGGCTTTAAACTTTTCTTCTGCAGGTTCCTTACGTCTCAGCCCTCATAGAACTGAAGAGTCAGGGCTTGTTTGGGATGAGGCTTTGGCTTAAGGGAATGTTGTAGCTGGTATGATCATCTCTCGAGAGCACTCAGACTTTCTGCATATCAGCAACATAAGACTGTTTTCCTTTCTTATCATTTGTGTGTTCCCTAGAGTAGCCCTTTTGATTTCTTTCAAGAATTTTTCCTTTCTTTCGAAAGTTGGTTAGGTGGCACAAGAGACCTAACTTCTGGCCTATCTTGGCTTTCGACATGCCTTCCTTACTAAGCTTAATCATTTCTAGTTTTTGGTTTGAAGTGAGAGACATAAGACTCCTCTTGGCCTTGAACACTCAGAGGCTATCATTGGGTTGTTAATTGACCTAATTTCAATGTTGTCGTGTCTCAGGGCATAGGGAGGCCGGAGGAGGAGATGGGTGGGTGGAGCAGGTCAGTGGAGCAGTCAGAACATCTGCTGCGTGTTTCATGGTGCCCCCAGACAACTACAGCAGTAACATCATAGATCACAGATCACCATAGCGAATATGATGATAATGGAAATGTTTGAACTACTGTGAGAATTACCAAACTGTGACAGAGAAGCAAAGTGAACAGATGCTGTCAGGAAAATGGTGCTTACAGACCTGCTTGATGCACAGTTACCACAAACTTGCAGTTTGTAAAGAAAAAAAAAAACATATATTTGTATCTAGAAGCCACAACAGAGGGAAGTGCAGTAAAGCAAGGTGTGCCTTTGCGTTATAGTGATCTTGACACTGTGATTCTTTTAAACTGTTAATGTTCCCATTTTCAGTGAGTATAACTGTATTTCCCAAATTCAAACAGATGGACTCATAAAGAAGCCAGAAAAAAAATAGCTAACATTTGGTTAATGACTGCTGTTCTAGGCCTTTTATAATTTTAACCAGTTTAACCCCTTCAGCCACCCTTTGAGAAGGTACTGTTACCCCAGTGTTACAGATGAGGAAACTGCGGTACTGAGAGGTTTGCTCCCTGCCTGAGGTTACACAGCTAGGAAGCGGCAGAGCTTGGACTCGAATCCACGAGGTATAGCTCTAGAGTCTGTGCTCTCACCAGGGAGTTTATCCTGCACCGTTAACAGTTGATAGTTCCTGGGCTTCCCTGGAGATCCAGTGGTTAAGACTCCACGCTTCCCAACCTAGATGTCTATCAGCAGATGAATGCATAAGAAAGCTGTGGTACATATAGACAGTGGAATATTCAGCAATTAAAAAGAATGCATTTGAATCAGTTCTGATAAGGTGGATGAAACTGGAGCCTATTATACAGAGTGAAGTAAGTCAGAAAGAAAAACACCAGTACAGTATATTAATGCATATATATGGAATTTAGGAAGATGGTAATGATAACCCTATATGCGAGATAGCAAAAGAGACACAGATATAAAGAACAGACTTTTGGACTCTGTGGGAGAAGGTGGGATTATCTGAGAGAATAGCATTGAAGCATGTATGTTACCATGTGTGAAATAGATGACCAGTCCAGTCGATGCATGAGACAGGGTGCTCGGGGCTGGTGCACTGGGATGACCCTGAGGGGTGGGATGGGGAGGGAGGTGAGAGGGGACTTCAGGATGGGGGACACATGTACACCCATGGCTGATTCATGTCAGTGTATGGCAAAAACCACTATGATATTGTAAAGTAATTATCTGCCAATTAAATAAATTAATTTAAAAAAAATAAATGAATACAAAGACTCCATGCTTCCAATTCAGGGGGTGCGGGTTCAATCCCTGGTAAAGGAAGTAAGATCCCACATGCCGGGGGTTGTGGGCCAAAGAAAAAGTTGATTGATCCCAAGGAGTAATAAGATCACATCTGTCGGGATGCAGCCCCTGTCTCACCTAGGATATCAGCCAGCAGAAGGCCACCGTGTCTTGTCGATCTCTTTCTCTCCCTCCAGCACCTAACTCTGTCCTCGCTCACCCCGTCAGGTGTTGTGGAGGTGTACAGGGTAACGAAACGTGTGGAGCTGGGGATAAAAGCCACTGCGGTGTGCAGCGAGAGACTCCAGCAGTTGCTAAAGGACATCGATAAAGTGTGGAATAACCTAATTGGCTTCATGTCCCTTGCCACACTCACGGTAAGCCCACGAGACAATTCAGCAGTTGCTTTCCTTGCAAAAACCTAAGCCGTAAAGCTGACTGTATGTTCCTTTGATTGGAGGATGACGGTCCCTACTGGACCTGGTTATGTTATAAAGGAAGGAGATCTTAATGACATTTGTGCTATTAGCTGAATAGCACCAGTTTGGTTTCCAGGCCCATTGTACCTAAATGAGAGTGTAGGAAAATATTCTCTATCTATATCCTTAAGTCACTGTTTTGCAAAGCATTGATTGGAGTTTCTCCCTTTGTGTTTCTAGTTTTTTCCCCGTTAGTGTCCTTTTAAAAAAAATGTTAATATTAATTCAAAAAGGTACCTGCACCTCAGTGTTCCTACCAGCACTGTTTACAACAGCTAAGACAGAGAAGCAACCTAAGTGTCCATCAACAGATGAATGGATGGAGAAGATGGAATACTACTTAGCCATGAAAAAGAGTGAAATTTAACCATCTGCAGCAGTGTGGGTGCACTGAAAGGGCATTATGCTAAGTGAAAGAAGTCAGAGAAAGACTGAGACAGAATAACGTCACTTATATGTGGAATCCAAAAAAAAAAATAAAACGAACTAGTGAATATCACACAAAAGAAGCAGACTCACAGATATAGAGAACAAACTGGTGGTTACCAGTGAGGAGAGGGAAGCGGGGAGGGGCAACGTAGGAGTAGGGGATTAATAGGTACAAACTACTATGTGTAAAACAAGCTACTAGGATATATGGTACAGCATAGGGAATATAGGCAATATTTTATAGTAACTATAACTGAAATATAACCTTTAAAATTGTGAATCACTGTTATATAGATGAAACTAATATAATATTCTACATCAACTATACTGCAAAAAAATTTTTTTTAGACCAAGTAAAACAGAAGACTGTATGAGACATCTTGTTGCTATCCTGTGGTTCATTGAGCCATTTTACTTTCTTAAGGTCTTGATTTGTTTTCATTTTTTCCCCACTGTGAATAGTTTTACTCTGAATATTGTTAAATAAATGGCTGTTTCCCCTTTTGATGGTACAGTTTCTGCCAGTGGACTTAAGAAATCAGAGTGCATGGTTGCACATGTACATGCATGCCTGCGTATAGCTGTTGTTCCATGTGTTATATGGATTTCCAGGTAACTTAGAGGCCAGTTGACAGCAGTACATAAAAGTATACATTTCCTTACATTGTATTCTAGCTTTGTCCATTTCTTAATTTAAAAAGTGTGCAAGCAATTCCCTGAAAGTGTTTTTTAAATTTCTTTCATTTCCCAAGGGACCATCTAAGTGTCTGAAATGATAATTTACTATTTTTATTTCCTTTGTGTGTAAGCTGATCATCTCTCTCTTTTGACCGTTTGGCCATATATTCAGTGAAATATTGTTATTGACCATACACATTTCATATTTGTAATAGATTTATTCACACACACACACATATGTGCATAAGATGATATCAGTTAATTTTTGCCTCTTCTGTTTCTTCCACTTTTTTTTTAATATTTCACTGGGAAAAGCTATTTTATTTTTATATATTCATGCAAATTCAGTTTGTCTCAGATAATATCCTTTATTTCACAATAGTCAAATTTATCTTCCTTCCACAGCTGGAATAAATGCGCAATTCCATTTTCTTTCTTTCTTTCCTCACACTGAACCAGGTGCCCCATTTCTAAGAGCAACCAGCTCTCTTTGTGCCTCGCTGCTGGGTGGGAGGACTGCACGTAGCCCAGCAGCCCGTCTGTCATCAGCGGCACGTCCTCACCATTGTCACGTTGCTTCTGGTTTGTAATATTAAGTTCCAAAAGCATTTGAATCATTTTGAAAATCTCTCATTTTATTCCCTTGGGCCATTTTTTGATTTATAACTTAAAATCATACTGTTTGGATAATTATTTCTTAAAAATACTATTGTGGCCAATACAATAAGAATTGAAGTATGCATATTTGAAAAGAAGAGATAGAATTGTCTATTTGATGAAGAAATGCCTCCAGAAAACTGAATTCAAGAGGTTAAATTTAATGAGTTTGGCAAAACTTCACCACATTCTCATATGTTAACAATAGGAATAAAATATAATAAAAATGGAAACCTTTTTTTTAATGTGGTAAATCATTCAGGCCCTTACCACTTCTGACTGCATAGCTGCAGTTACTGGCTCATTTTTTAATCCACAGTCAGTGTGTTCTAAACACCACTATCAGACGGGTCTTTCTAAAATGCTAATCTGATTGTGGCATTTATATCCCATTTGAAATCCTGCAGTGACTCTCCGTGGTCTTCAGGGTCAAGTTTAAACTCCTTAGCTCAGTGTGTAAGGTCTTTTCCATCACTTGGGCTGCCCTGGCCTGTCTTTCTCTGTTAGGTCGCTTTTCCCTTGGGACTGCGTCATTTCCCCAGCAGTCATCCCAAGAGGCCTCCAGTTAGATGCCCCCTTCCTGTGTGTCCATGGCACCTTCTGGTCAGGGAGTCACTTCCCATGCTTCTTGGTAATTGTGTCTCCTTATTTCTTGCCCACTAGCTTCTCAGCTTCTTAAGATGAGGACTGTGTCCCTTTTTCTTCCTGTTGGCTTAACTGAGATGTAGTTGATTTGGGGCTTCCCTGGCACTTCCAGTGCAGTGGACACAGGTTCAATCCCTTGTCAGGGAACTGAGATCCCGTATGCACAGTTCAGCCAAAAAGGAAAAATACAGTTGATTTCACAGTATTGTGTTAGTTTCAGGTATGTAGCATAGTGATTCGTTTTGTTTTTGTTTTTTTTTACACTTTATATTCCACATTACCTGACATTGGGTACACTTCCCTGTGCCATACAGTAAAATCCTGTCACTTAACTATTTTATGTAGCTCTCAGTGGTTTGTATCTGTTAGTTTCCTGTTCCTCTGATTTGTCCATCCCCCCTCCCTCTTTCCTCTGGTAACTATAAGTTTGTTTTCTATGTCTTTGGGTCCATTTTGTGTGTACATTCATTCATATTTTTTAGATTCCATATGTAAGTGATATCATATAGTATGTGTCCTTTATGTCTTTGTGTTCTAACATAGCGATTAGTGGGACTTCATATCTTTTGTTTTATATTTTGAACCTTACCTTTATTTTCAAACAAGATAAGCATTTTAAACCTCATTATTTTAATAACTGGTTTAAATTTTTTTAATAAATGGGTAAGGAAAATAAAGGGAAAATGAAGGTAGGAAATGTTAAATAAAGCCAGGGATGAAGTTGTGTGCAAAAATGTGTGCTTTTAAAGTGTTGGCGTTTGCTAGTGGTGAGCTGTACCATTGACCCTTTCCAGGCACTGATGTACAGAAGACGTGATCAGTTCCATGATTCACCGTGTTCATAACAGAAAAATAAACCTGCTACTCAGGAAGCATAACTATTCCTGGTACTCATACCTGAAAGAAACTTCTTTTATGGGTTCTTGTAGAGAGGAAACTAACATCATCTACATTATCTTCAAAAATCACCCTTTCAGTAAAGAAAGTAATAGGTTTCATTGAGTAGTTTCTTAGGAAATCTTTCCTTGTAGATCAAATGGCTTAGCCCCAGTAAGTGAAAGTCATTCCAAGTGGGGAGCAAAATAGATGAAATGGTAAAGGAGAAAAAAAAAGTGTGGCAGTTCTTACTGACAGTGGCCTCAAGTCTTTGTTCAGTAAAGAAAATAAATAAATCAGTGTGAAATACACCAGCTTCCAGTAAAGTCAGAGCAAAAACATGAAGTGATTCATAAAAGAGGAGGCACAGCTAATCAGTAAACAATAATTCAAGTTAAAACAAGGTGTGTGTTTTTTTTTACCTCCTAATAAACCCAGTTTGGGATTCGGTTTATTTATTTGAGCCATGAGCATGTTATTGTGGTAAAATTGGACTGCTTCTTAGGGAATTTATTAGGAATTAATTCATTAAGAAATTGGTGCCACCCAATGGGAAAGGTGTCTGGCAGCATGCTTTCCCTACCACCTGGGAATGCATTGAAGACAAGGACCAGGACCGCATGTTCGTCATCTGTCTGCTCTGAGCACGTGCCAGGCCCTGTGTCAACACCCAGTAAACGCTGAATGAATGAAAAGATTTACACACCTCCAGAGCAGCTGATTAAGTGATTCCCCTTTTTGGAAAATTCCCTAAGATAGAGGGTTCTACATACAAACTCACAAAAAGAAACAGCTCAAATGCACAAGTTGTTCTTTGTAAAAGTGAAAAATTGAAAATAACCTAAAACTCCAAGTCTGGAGATATGTAATTGTGTGAATCTTCATAGTAGGATGTTACATAGCCATTTTTTACAGGATTGCAAAGTTTGAAATAACACAGAACTGTTACTACAGTGCTGGAAGGGAATATGCCAGAATGGTAGTCAGGTTTGTGTGTGGGTCATAAAACCCTGGCACTTTTTGTTTGTTTTATTTGGCTGTGCTGGGTTATAGTTGTGGCACCCGGAATCTTTGATCTTTGTTGCAGCATGCGAGATCTAGTTCCCTGAGAGGGATCAAACCCTGGCCCCCTGAATTAGTAGCTCAGAGTCTTAGCCCTTGGACCACCAGGAAGTCCCAACCCTGGCGTTTTAAAAAAGTATTTCCAGACTCCAGTCACAAATGAAGTTGATTGGCTAGCGATGCACGTGGGTGCCCGTGAGGCTGTGAGATGGCGAGGGATGTCATAAAATCCAGTGTGTTTCCTTTGCACTGTTAGCATCAAAGTTCATCAGAGGCTAATTCATTTCAATGTATAACAAAAACTACTGTAATGATGTAAAGTAATTAGCCTCCAACTAAAAAAAAAAAAAAAAAAAACTACATTTCTTTACAAAAAAAAAAAAGTTCATCAGAGCCTCTGTATTCAGTCTCACAAAGGTCTCACCTCAACACCCATTTGTTCCATGTTTTTATAGCAGCAAGATCTACAGCCACACATTAGGAATATTCGGGTCTGGGTGTCTCCTAATTCACGCATCTTCTGCTCCTTACTCTCTACTCCTGTGGACCATATTAAGCCTAAACATCATCAGCATCATTAGCCAACATTTACTGAGTGCTTACTGTGTACCAGACCTTATTCATGACTCTTTACATGGATATAATGAATACAGCAGTCTTGAGGGTAGATGATAATATTCTACCCTGATTAAATGAAGAAACTGAAGCACAGCGATATTGATGAGACCTGGACTCAGTTTGAAAGAGTTCTAAGTCTGCTTTTTCAACCACAGTGCTCTCTTGCCTCCTTGAAATGGGCAAATTGGACAGGTGAAAGCAGAAAGGCAAAAGCCTTCTTGTAGAAGATGAGTTGTTCCGTAGGTTCGGGGTTAAAGAGATGAAACACCAGAAGTCTGTCTTGGCAGTGACTTGATGTAAACAGTCAAGTTATTTCCTGTGTACTTTTTCCCCGGTTAACATCTCAGGACTGCAGAGGAGCTTAAAGGAGTGCCCCTGCCACTTAGATTTTGAGCTGCTTTGTTTTGATGGCAGTTGGTTTCTTATTGTAAGTGACACTGAAGGCTAGAGTGCTATACAAACCTCTCTTCTGGTACTGTTAGGAAAAGGCTGCGATTGCAGGGCTTTTTTTTTTTTTTTTTTGCTGTGACTTCTTTAAAGAAGGATATCACAAAAGACCAAATGTGTTAAGCAGGTTCATTATGTATTAGCCCTTTTCCGTTTGGAGCAAAGGATATTTGGGGAGAATCTTAGCCTTGATTACGGCTCTGAGGGAGCTGCTGTCGGGGTGACTTGGAAGCCAGTTTCATCCTTGTACATCTTGCTCATGAGAAAGGCTTGCCTTCGAGATTCTGATTGCCCCTCCTGGGTTTCTTTAATTTTTTTTCCTTCTTTAATAAAATATATACTTAGTAAAATGCAAAAATCTTAGTTATACCACTCAGTGGTTTTGACAAATGCATGGCACACATAACCCATGCCTGGTCGAGATCCAAGATAGCCCATCTTCCCAGAAGCTTTCCTTACGCTCCATTGTTGTCTTCGCCCCACTCAGAGATAAGCCATGTTTTGATTTTTTACATGAAGGATGAGTTTTGCCCAGACCTATTTGAAGGAGCCATAGAATTTAGTTTTGTGATTTTGTGAATTAGTCACCCGCCTAGCCCGGGAGTGTTGCCTTCTCACTTAACGGTGGCTCTAAATCCCTCCACATGGCGAAAGAGGAGGTGAAGGGGAAGAGTGGCCAGGCATTCATGCCCTCCCCTTCAGACTCCCATAGGAACAGCCATTTCTAGCATCCATGTCTGGATCTGGATGCTTGAGTGACTTTACCTGGCTTTATTTTAGGCCCCAGAAGGATAGATGTCTGCCACTAGACAGCAGAGAAGTACATTGCACATTGTGGCTGCTGCTGAGTATTTCCACAGTCGGCCATGCTCTTCCAGTTATAATTGCTTTTTTCAGTAGTTAGCTGTGAAAAGTAAGCATTCCCTACTCATATTTCTCCTGATTATGTATACCATGACATTTGCTCTTGATAACTGGTAGGTCTTCGGTCCTTAAACTTCCCTGAGGGGCGTCCCTGGAGGTCCCCATGCTCTGTGCCTTATTTAATGAGCTGAATCACTTCAGCCAGGTTCTTTGGTTCCAACAACACTGATACAGTAGTTACTATTTCTTTTGCACCTAGAACCTGCTGGACATTGTGTTGTATTCCTTCTCATTCAATCCTGGTAATAATCCCATAAAGTCAGCATAATCCCCGGTTTTCCAAGTGCAGAAATGGGAGCTCAGAAAAGATGAAACTTGCCTGAAACTCACAAATCATGGATTTGAATGTAAATCATTTGCCTAAAACTACTTTTCCTACTGTGTTAGTCCCAGCTTCCAAAGTATTAAAAAATGACTTGTTTCTTCCCACAAAGACTCTATGGGACTCTGCATCAAAAGGAAACTGCATTACTTTTGCCAGGTGAAAAAGTTCTGGGTGCAGCAGTGACGCTTGGGCTAAGGGAAGCAGAGCGCAAGTCTCAACCTCCAAATTGTGGCTCCTTATTATTTCTTTAAGCAGGAAGTTACGCTAGCGGCAGAGTTTTACATGTCCCTTTCTGTTTAATGCTCCCGTAAGCCATGGACTAAAACTCCCTCTTGTGGCAAAAGCGTACTTCTGAGCGCTGATTGAAGGAACTTTTTTCTCAGAGAAAAATCCTCTCTTGTAGTGAGGTGACCGCTTTTTTTTTTTTTTTGGTCGCTGTGGATCTTTGTTGCTGCATGAGGGCTTTTCTCCAGTTGCTGAGAGCAGGGCTCCGCTCCAGTTGTGGTGCGTGGGCCTCTCCGTATGCTGGCGGAGAAGCCCCCCGTTCTCGTTGCCGAGCACAGGCTCTGAAACGCTCGGGCTTCGGTAGTTGGCAGCACGCAGCTTGGTAGCTGTGGCACATGGGCTTATTTGCTCTGCAGCATGTGGAATCTTCCTGGATCAGGGATCGAACCCCTGTCCCCTGCACTGGCAGATGGATTCCTATCCACTGTGCCACCGGGGACACGGATGAGTGAATCATTGAGGTTTTATCTCATGGTTGTGGATTGAAGTTCAGTAGGTTTGTAACGAAGACTTCAGTCCTGGAAAACAGAACTAATCTATTTTGCCATATGAAATCTATGAGAAGAGACAGGGCTGTTACTCTCCTGACCTCCAGTCAACTGAAAATCACCCAGTCTCTGTGATTCCACTGTTACCCTCAGTCTAATAAAATTCTTGCCTGCTTCCTTTTAATGTGAAATAAGCAAATGGAAAAAAATAAAAGAAAAAAATAAAATAAAATAAAAAAATGTGAAATAAGCAGTGAATTTCAGAGTACTTTCTGTTGCTGTGGCATGTCAGGTGAACAGTTTTTTTTTTTTAAATAAAGATAGCATTTTTATCATCTTGCCAATCTGCATAGTGTTTTAGAGACAGAATTTTCATCATGTCTCCACAAGATTATCTTTATTTGACTGAAGGTAGATATGGTAGACAGGATAACGCCTCCCCACACCCAAGATGTTCATGTTCTAAGCCCTAGAACCTGTGAATGTTTTACTTTAGGTGGTAGAAGGGACTTTGCAGATGTGATTACATTAAGGGTCTTTGAATGGGAAACCTAGCCTGGATTATCTCGGCAGGCCCAGAGGTATGACAAGGGTCCTTATAAGAGGAAGACAAAAGGACTTCCCCTTCTCCTCCTGCCTTCAGTCTTTCCTAGCATCAGGGTCTTTTCCAATGAGTCAACTCTTTGCATCAGGTGGCCACAGTATTGGAGCTTCAGCATCAGTCCTTCTTCCAGTGAATATTCATGGTTGATTTTCTTTAGGATTGACTTGTTTGATCTCCTTGCTGTCCAAGGGACTCTGAAGAGTCTTCTCCAACACCACAGTTTGAAAACATCAGTTCTTCGGCACTCAGCCTTCTTTATGATCCAACTCTCACATCCATACATGACCACTGGAAAAACCTTGCTTTGACTATACGGACCTTACTGGCAAAATGGTATCTCTCCATTTTAATATGCTGTCTAGGCTTGTCATAGCTTTTCTTCCATTAACAAGCATCTTTTAATCTCATGGCTGTAAAGCAATGTCACAGTCAAAAGAGAGAGAGACTGGCGGATGCTGCACTCTTGGCTTTGCAGATGGAACTGTGATCCACAGAGTGTGTAGGCAGTCTCTAGACACTGGAAAAGACGAAGATGTGTGTTCTCCCCTAGAATTCCCATAAGAAAAGCGGTGTTGACAACTCATTTTAGACTTCTGACCTCCAGAACTATAAGAGAATAGATTTTATTTCAGTCAGATTAAGTTTGGTGGTAACAAACACCACCACCACCCCCTCTAGCAGCGTGAAGCAACAGAGCTTTATCCCCGGCTCCTGTTCCCTGTCCATCCCAAGTTGGAGGGGCTCTATGCCGTGTCCTCCTCACGCCAGCATCTGGGTTGAGAGAGCTTCACCGCGTGGAACATAGCTGGTCGCCAGGAGAGGATCACGGGAACATGACAAATAGCACATTGGTCTTAAAGACTTCCTTCCAAAAGTGAGCATATTACTTATCCTCAGCCTCTTAACACCACGACAAGTCACACAGCCGTGTCTAATTCAGAGGGACAGAGAAGGAGAATAAGGCTATTGGTAAGGAATGCGAATTGCTACCAAACTCTTCTTCCTCAATAGTGATTTTCTTGGATACCGTTTTAGTAGTTTATTATTGGCTAAAGATTCAAGATTATATCAATGTATCCCAGCCTGCCTCTGGGACTTGTCAGTGCATACAGGTCAAGTATAATATCGCTGGTTTTTAATCTTTGCTAAATACATGGCACACTTGCCAATTAAAGTAGGTGACACACACACACAAAACAAAACAAAACAAAAAAAAAAGTAGGTGACACAATTCAAGGTGGCCTGTAGAGGGCGTGCCTCCTTCTAGAATTAGGGCCCTTTGATCCGTGTCACACTGTTACTGTGGACTGCAGTAATCCCCTTGCCAATAGATGTATATTTATAAACGTTAATTTTGTCATTTGAAAGACTAATTTGACTACAGAGTAATTTAGGCAGAGCCTTATGATTTTCGCTGGAGTTTACAATATGACCTTTTCATTTGCTTCTTTTATTCCTTTGGTAAACATATATTAAAAGGTTTTTATTAACTTTTTTTTTTCAGGATTTAGTTTCCTTGGGTTCTAATTATTTCTCAAACAGGCCTTCTTCAGTAACATGATAAATGTCTATAATGTAGATTACAGACAGGCTACTGTGTTTTCAACCAGTTCAAAGAGCATGTTAGATTTTATTTATCAAAGTGAATATTGTGATCATTTAGAGTATTCGATCCTTTCCAGCGCCCTTTTTTTTTTTTTTTTAAATTTTTATTAGTTGGAGGCTAATTACTTTACATCATTACAGTAGTTTCTGTTATACATTGATATGAATTAGCCCTGGATTTACATGTATTCCCCATCCCAGTCCCCCCTCCCACCTCCCTCTCCACCCGATCCCTCTGGGTCTTCCCAGTGCACCAGGCCCGAGCACTTGTCTCATGTACCCAACCTGAGCTGGTTATCCGTTTCACCCTAGATAATATACATGTTTCAATGCTGTTCTCCTGAAACATCCCACCCTCTCCTTCTCCCAGAGTCCACAAGTCTGTTCCATACATCTGAGTCTCTTTTTCTGTTTTGCATATAGGGTTATCGTTACCATCTTTCTAAAGTCCATATATATGTGTTAGTATATTGTAATGGTCTTATCTTTCTGGCTTACTTCACTCTGTATAATGGGCTCCAGTTTCATCCATCTCATTAGAACTGATTCAAATGAATTCTTTTTAATGGCTGAGTAGTATTCCATGGTGTATATGTACCACAGCTTCCTCATCCATTCGTCTGTCCAGCGCCCTTTTTATTTATCTGTGAGGATCCTAACACTGGTTGAAGGAGAGAGGGAGGGCATGTGAAATTGTTGCCATTTTACAAAGGACAGAATTGGACGACAGACAAGGGACAGTGCCACCTGCTTCTCGGTTTGACCAAATAGGTCATGATCGCACTAAGAAAGAAAAAGAGTTATCCTCTGACTTTGGGCCAAAGTGGAGTAGGTTCATACAGTTGAACCTTCTACCTCCCTTTCTCTTCTTTGAGAACTATCTATCATACTTCCTTCCCTATGTGTGATCTGAATGGATTTAGCTCAGGTTAGTTTGAGATGTTTGTGGAAACCTGGCACATTCAAAAGGAATGAAGAACTATCATATATAATCTACACAGTTTCCTGGTGAGAGAAGCCCTTTTTTTTCCCCTGGGAAAAAATAATATAGTTATGCAAATACAAAGACAGTATGGTGACTCCTCAGTGGCTCAACCTAAAGTAACTATGGAACATGTAGCCATTATTTTATCATCAAATTTGCCGTTATCCTGGTCATCTCAGTATTCTTGAAGAAAAACCGAAGCCAACTTCCTAGGCTCCCAGATCCGTCACTATCTGGATTACAAGCGCTTGTCTCTCTCACTGAAGCCACCCCTTGCATGATCACTCCGGACTGTGTTATCAAGCATCCAACTGCAGAGCCTGGGCAGTCTAAACTCAGACATGTTTCTGAGCCCAACTTGGTAACTTAAGACCTTTCTCACTCTTGATTTGTTTCTGATTCTCAAGACAGGACAGTTGACCCTTTTACTTTGTTCCTATTGCCTCCCTTCATCCTCACTTCCTTTCCCATGTGACAAAGCATGTTCCTTAGCATTTGAGGTTATTCCTGTCTGTCCAAGGACAATCAACTGTCCTGGTTTGCTCAGGACCAAGGGATTTCCTCAGAGCTAAGATGGGAACAGTCATTTTTTAGAAGTCATTTATTTATTTTTGGCTGTGCTGGGTCTTCGTTGCAGCGAGTGGGGGCTACTTTCTCTTGTCCAGGTGGCGTCTCTTGTCACGGAGCACAGGCTCCACGGGGTGCAGGCCTCAGTAGTTGTGGCACATGGGCCTCATTGCCTTTTGGCATGTGGGATCTTCCCAGACCAGGAATTGAATCCATGTCCCCCGCGTTGCAGGTGGATTCTTACCCACTGGACCACGAGGAAGTCCATAAAATGGGGCGAGTCTTGCACAGACCGGGACGTTGGTCACCCTAGTCCACTGTTTTCTTATGTGGAGATACTATATGATGGGGCTGCACACATCTCTTCCCACCCCTGTGTTCAGTGACACTGCACTGGTAGCTCAAAATCAACCATGGAGGAGTGTTTATACCATGGAAATCCACAAATGCTTCAAACTAGGGCTTGACATGTTGATTTTCTAGATTTAAAGTGATACAGAGAAAATATTAATGTAGGTTAAACTTAAAGGTATGCTCTTTGTGTAGCCCTTATGTTGTGAGTAGAACCAAAAGTTGGGTAAAGATTCTACAGCATTCAAAAACTATTATCTGATTCAGCAAAGAAGTCACTCACGTATTTGACAGACACATGAAGTTCCAAAGTGTGTCTGAGTGGTGACACTCTAGCCCCTGTCCTTCACATCAGACATGACCATTTACATCAGAGGTAACATTCTTCCAGGAGAGCAGGCAGAGGTTGACTGTTGCTCTAAGAGTTGGGCAAAAACCCAAGAATGCATTTTGTGAGAATAAGATAGTAAGGGGGTAGGCGGGTGGGGGAAGAACTTCCTTGGCAGTCCAGTGGTTAAGACTCCACTCTTTCACTGTCAGGGCAGCTAAGATCCCACATGCTGTGCGGTGCAGTTTAAAAAAAAAAGATACTATATGAAATTTACAATAAAAGGATGGTATATTTTATTATTTGTAAAATGTGTGCTGCACATTCTTCATATCAGTAAAGTTTATAATAAGCTTACATACATGTGTGGGTTTGTGTGTATGTATATATTTACATGCATGCATACCTCTTCCTCTTTGGAAAGACAGTTCTTAATTGAGCAGGGAGGGAAGCAGTTTTGTCCCAAAATTAGCCAGGGATTCTGCTAAACATCCTGCATGCAGAGGACAGACCCCGCAGCAAAGATTTAACCAGCTTAAAATGTCAGTAGTGCCAAGTTTAAGAAACTCTGCTCTAGGGCATATATAAGAAATATAAATTAGTTCAGGTATACCTAACTTTTACCCATTAACAATCCAAAATCTTGTTTTCTTGATTAGATTTTTATATTGGAGTTTAACTGATTTATAATATATTGATTTCTGCTGTAGAGCAAAGTGGCTCACTTATATATATATATACATTCTTGTTTTAATGTTCTTTTCCATCATGGTGTCTCATAGGATATTGAATATAGTTCTCTGGGCTGTACAGTAGGACCCTGTTTATCCGTTCTGTGTATAAAAGCTTATGTCTGCTAACCTCAGCCTCCCGCTCTGTCCCTTCCTCGGTCCCCCCTCTCCTGGCAACCGCCAGACTATTCTGTCTGTGTTTCTGTTTCATAGATAGGCTCATCTGTATCATATTTTAGATTCCACATGTAAGTGATATCATATGGTATCTGTCTCTTTTTCTTTCTGACTTCACTGAGTATAATAATCTCTAGGTCCATCCATGTTGCTACAGTGGGCATTATTTTGTTCTTTTTCAGGGTTCTTTTTTATTGCCTTGTATATATATGCCACATCTTCTTTACCCATTCATCTGTCAGTGGGGGTTTCCATGTCTTGGCTATTCCAGATAGCGCTGCTATGAACGTAGGGGTGCATGTATCTTCCAGTTATAGTTTTGTCTGGGTATAAGGCCAGGAGTGGGATTGCTGGATCATATGGCAGCTCTCTTTTCAGCTTTTTGAGGAACACCCACACTGTTCTCCATAGTGGCCACACCAATTTACATTCCTGCCAACGGCGCAGGAAGCTTCACTTTTCTTCACACTCTCTCCAGCGTTTGTTATTTGTAGACTTTTTAATAATGGGCATTCTGACTGGTGGGCGGTGGGACTTCACTGTGGTGTTGATTTGCATTTATCTAATAACTAGTGATGGTGAGCATCTTTTCATGTGCTGCTGGCCATCTGTATGTCTTGTTTAAAGACGTGTCTGTTTAGGTCCTCTGCCCATTTTTTGATTTGGTTGATTTGTTGTTGAGTTGTGTGAGCTGTTGATATATTTTGGATATTAAGCCCCTGTCAGTCACATTGTTTGCAAATATTTTCTCCCATTCTGGCTTTTTGTTTCATTTTTCTGCTTTGTCTTTTTGGTTGTTTTTGTCTTGTTTTATTATTCAGTGTATTTCATAATTGCAGAATAACTTACACACAGTGAAATGCTCCTATCTTAAATGTATGGTTGGGTTAGGTTTGACAAATGCACACGACCATGTAGCCCATACCCGATCGGTACATGGAGTGCTTCGTCCCCCGCTGAAGTTCCCTTTGCCCCTTCCCAGTCCTCTGATCTGAGTCCCGAAACAACCATCTATTTTCTGTAACTTTCCATTATCCTAGATTTGCCTGTTCTGGAACCTAATATAAATGAAATTATGCACTGTATATGTTCTTATGTCAGCTTCTTTTACATTGCGTGTTGTAAAAATTCATCTGTCTTGTGTGTATCAGTTTGATCCCCTTTTATCACTGTATTTCATTGTATTAATATGCTATGTTCTTTTAAAATCCATCTTCTTGTTTATCAATACAAGCTGTTTCCAGTTTGGGCTAATATGAATAGAGCTGCTGTGAACATTTGTCATACAAGATTTTTGTTAACATGTTTGCATTTCTCTTGGATAAATAGGAATTAAAAGCTTCATATGATAGATATGTATTATAACTTTTAAGAAATTAGCAGCTTTAATCTTTAGTCTACATATTCCATATTTCATACTTTTTTTGCTAAGGAATAAAATAACGCATATAAAGAGCCTAGCTTCCTACTTAGGATAGGTAAGGGCTTGACTTAATAGCTGTTATTATCTTGGGTTGGCATACAAGGTCGTTCAGGTTTTCCTATAACATTTTATGGAAAAACTCTTAATGAACTTTTTGGCCAGCGCAATATTTACTCTCTCTAGCCAGTAATGTCCAGTTCCCTCTTTCTGGAGCGCTAGACCTGTACATCCATCTGCCTGCTCATGTAGCGTCAGAGCTCCGCTGTCCCGCAGGCAGCTTTGGCTTGGCTTGTACCAACCTGGACTCTTCTCCCCCATCTCCACCCCCAAACTCGTTCTCCTCTCACACGCCTCGTTAGGGTGGATCCTCTCAGATGCCCAGTCCTCCAGGTCTGTTGATCCTGTGGCCTTAACAGCTCCCCGCGTGTCCATTTCTCTCCACTGTTGCTTCCTCTGTTCGGACCTTCAGGACCTGTCTCCTGGCTCACTACAGCAGCCTTGGAATGAGACCCAGTCCCCCAGCTCATCGCCTGCACTGCAGCCAGAGGGGTCTGTCCCGAGTGCAGACCGCATCCTGTCAGTATCCAGTGACAACCCTTCAGGCTTTCAAGGATGAAGTCTCAGCCCCACATATTCCTTTCAAGGCCTTCGTACTTCAGGGTCATCTCCTCCCTCTGCCCACAAGCTCGGCTCCCACCCCTAGGTTTCTCCTCCTACCTATCTGCTTAGAGGCCTTTGCCCATGCTGCTTATTCTACATAAATACCCTCCCCCCATCATCCTGCCCCACCCCTCCCCCAGCAGACACCCCTCAGGACTCAGCCCCATGACTGTAAGTTCTAGGACGTGTTCTCTGCCACCCCACTCCTTCCCCTTGAGTTGGGTCAGTGTCCCAGCCCCTCCGCGCTTTGCTCTGACCCTCGGTTCTTGACTCCTAGTGTGGCTCTCATCACACAGTGTCGCCCAGTACCCACCTCGCCCCAACCCTAAACTGAGCTTTGAGGGTAGGGACTGTTTCTCACGCATCCTGACATCCCCAGGGAAATGGAATGATCGTGCTGGCGGAGGTAGAGCGCTCACTGAATTTGCTGCTGGACCTGCTGGGAGGCGGGATCAGAGAGCCGAGCCGAGCAGCGTGGGGAACTGCTGTCTCCTTACCCGTTTGTCTTGTCCTCGCAGCCTGATGAAAATTCACTGGATTTTTCCTCTTGTATGCTCCGGCCTGGGATTAAAAACGCTCAGGAGCTGGCTTGCGGGGTGTGCCTCTTGAACGTGGACTCCAGGAGCCGGGTAAGTCACCGCCTCCCCCCACACCACTTCCAAGGCAGAGCACGTCCCCAACAGGACCCGGGGCACAACCCCAC
This sequence comes from Odocoileus virginianus, assembly GCF_023699985.2. Taxonomy (NCBI): domain Eukaryota; kingdom Metazoa; phylum Chordata; class Mammalia; order Artiodactyla; family Cervidae; genus Odocoileus; species Odocoileus virginianus. The sequence goes on along the minus strand of NC_069690.1, from coordinate 12,812,820 downwards.
CTGGCCCAGAGGCGGGGAGCCGATGAGGTCCCGAGGTGGGACCACAGAAGCAGAGACTCCTCCCAGGGGCGGTGCGGGGAGCTGTTGCAGGAGTGGATCAGGTCTTGCCTCTCTGTGGAGCGGGCTCGTTTGCCTTCTGCCTGCAGCCCCCTCTGCATGCAAGGTGGCACGGGGGAAAGGGTCGAACTGTAAGGACTTGTCTGCAGGCCAGAGGCCCCGTGCTGGAAATGTTGTTGACCTTATGGTTTCAACATTATTTCAGAAAGAAGAGAAGCCTGCAGAAGATCATCCTAAAAAAGTATGAACCACTTACTCGTTACCTTAGTGTCTCCCATCTTAATTTTGAATGTGGAGGGCAAATTCAATGATTCCACTGTCATCCTGAACTGTTCCAATCACGGATGCTTTGCTGAGTCCTTTCCATTCCCACAGTGTCTGATTCAGTCAACTAACGTGTCCACGCGGGTCACTTCCGTCTTGTGTGCATGCTTTGTGGCTCAGTATCGGCTTCTGGTGTGGCGGTTATTTTCCTCTGGGAGGAACACGGTAACAGAAAGGGTAGCTTCTGGAAGACCAGGTCATCGTGACACAGGAGGAGGTTAGAGAGCTTCAGCACTTGGCTGTTAGCGGACAGAAACAGATTTGGGGAGCTAGGGAGGTTAGAGTTTTGTTTATTTGTAGACGTTTAGAAAACACCCCAGGAAGTGGTTGAGGTTAGGCCTGGCTGGCTATAATTTACCTGCAAGCATTTTTGATTTGGAAAGCATTCTTCGGTGTTTGGTATCTTTTTTACAAGACCTGTACCTATTTGGACATTTTAATGATGTCAGTTCGGCTCTCAGCTCCCAGTGGCATTAGACCCATTTTAATCTGAGTTTTCTCTATGATAGGGCCATATGAGCCTCCAAGACCTCAGGGATGGCATGTAACAGTCAAATGCCAGCCTCAGGGAAGGGCTTCCTTCTTCACAAAGAGATCAAAGTGATCGGCGCTTGGCTATTTTCGTTCCCATGTCATGACCCCTGCCAACCCCCCACAGCCTCTGTGTGCCTTTTCTAGGAAGGATTTGGCCTCCTTTTGCTGAAACTGGGTTTAACAGTAAAGATTTTTTTTTATGCCTTTAATTAGCGGCACAAAACTTCTCTCACTTGAATTCCTGTAGCCACCTGCCCAGCTTTTGTGTGTGCGCCAGTCTGGCCTCAGCCTCTGTGTCCTGGAGCGGGGTCCCTGCCGGCTGCCGGTCAGCCCGGGCGTGGAGGGGGCCTCACCACTCGCCCCTCGTATCTGTTTCTTCCTGGCAGGCGTTCAACTCGGAAACCGACAGCTTCAAGCTGGCCTACGGGGGACACCAGTATCATGCCAGCTGTGCCAACTTCTGGATCAACTGTGTGGAGCCGAAACCTCCCGGCCTGATCCTGCCCGATTTGCTCTGAGAGCGCCTGACTGCTCCTCTGTGACGGACCCAGCTGTGTTGGTTTTTTCCACCACACCCCCTGGGGTGACCGGGACCAATAAACGGAGTGTGAGTGCTGTGGATCCCCCCACCCACCCATCAGGAGGAAAGCCTCAAGAGGTGGGGGGAGGGGCTGTGCAGCGTCTCAGTCTTTCCCACAGACGACCTTTGCCCCCAAGTTCCCAGGGCCAGTCTTTGGAATTTCAGGTCAAACCACCCTACCCAAACTGCACGTGGCACCAGAAGTTTGCTAATTTATCTCTAGTTCTCTTAAGATGTTTTAAAATATGGACCACAATTGCCTTTATCTGAGGAATAATTAGCTGCTGCAGCATTGAAACTGTGAAGAATTAACATTTGAAGAAAAATAAATTCTTGCTCTAGGACTGGAGTCAGAAGGATTTTGAGCCAGTGTTTGTGTATCTGGAATACTTTCTGTTCTGTGAAGTAGAATGCATTTAGCCACATTTAGTGTGTTAATATCTAAGATGAATATAAAGGGAGAAATTGTGATTAAACAGATGTTCCTTTTATAGAAAAATTTCTGCTTCTCTCCACTGGACAACGGCAGGTGGGTGAGGGTAGATTTACCAACTTTAGTGTCGCGACAGAACCAGTTCTCCACTCTGTTGGTGCATTTATAAGACTGTCAGCTTTCAAGAAAACTTTCAAAGCACACCTGGGGACTTTGCAGTGGAGAACGTTCATTTCGACCAAGACCTGAATCTTGGTCTATCTGGATGAATATCGTTGCCCTTGGGGGGTCTTCACTGAAAGCCTTGTGTACCTCACACACAGACTGTGAACATAGTATTTTTTTTCAAACAAGGTTTGGAAAGGCAGCTGAATGAAATCTCTTTGCAAAGGCCTCTGTCCAGATTTCCAAAAACGTCTGCACAGGGACCAGTCCGTTTCTCTGAGAGAGACCTAGAAATTGGACTGAGAGAGACCAGGGTTGGACGGTGGAGCTCATGGCCCAGCAAGAAGAAGAAGAAGGTGTGTATTTGTGGTGGAGGCACGTGACTTAGAAGCAATGGCAGGAAATTGTTCAGAACCAGCACTGAATTTTAGGAGGAAAAGGCTCATGCTGTCTGTTGTGTGGTGTTTTTTGTTTTTTTTGGGTTTTTTTTGCCTCACTGTGTAGCTTGTGGGATCGCAGCTTCCCTACCAGGGATTGAACCTGCGTCTTCAGCAGTGAAAGCATGGAGTCCACACCACTGGGTCACCAGGAACTCCGTCATGCTCTCTGGTATAGGGAATTTTCTTTGCCGCTTAAACCGAATGCATAAAATCAGGGGGAAAAAAGTCAAGTAGTAAGGACTGTGTTGTTCCTGGGAAGAACACGTCAATCTAGGACACACATTTCGGTTGTGAATTATGTGCTTATGAAGCAGTTTTGAACTTTGTGTGGTTCACTTTGTGTGGCTTAAGCTCTCTGACATAGTTTTTGTTTGTAAACTGGAAAAGTTGGTTTTGTCTGTATAATTGCTGCTTCACATAATTAATTAGATCATTTTTCTCTCCTCAGGACAAAACTTGGGGCAATTCGATTTTGCTCCATCTTACATCTTTTACTTCCACCCTCCCCAAAAAAGGTAGAGAACGTTTTCATTCCTGAGCTGTTGAGGCTTCTGCTTTACCTGGCTGCATGCCAGGATGCACAGACAAGTGTTGATGAGGTAAATCTGTTTTTTTCTCATCTGCTGCGGATGATACCATCTCCAGCTGCTAATAACCAGAACAGCTGTCTCTGAGTTGTTACCTTTGCCCTCCACAGGGCCAGTGGGTGTTAGTGATGACACAAGTGGGCCGGTTTCTAGTAAACTTTGCCTGGGGCCCCTGGGCTCCACTTCAGCCTGAGCAGTGCCTTGTGTTTCGACATGGCACCAAAATTCAAGCAGCCTTCTCGTTGGTCTTACACATTCCATGATAGACCATGGTCACCAATCTACCTTTGCAACAAGAAACGTCTCCCAGTTTGACAGAATTTCCATGGCAGAGACATTTTTGGAAACGCTGTGTGGACTGTTATTCTGTCACAGTGGTCCATATTGATGACAGTGCTCACCTGTTAACTAGATAGGTTTCCATTTCTAGATGTATTCCAGAACGCCTCAGATAAAACTCGTAAGTATAGTTACTGCTGACTTTAGCAAGTACGATAGGTTTAGTCACTTCATGGGAGGTGCCAGAGGAAAAATACAGCAGGCATCAACGAAAAGCCTTTGCTGCAGAGTATTCACTACTTTCAGTATCTTGTTTAGTATTGGAAATGCTTTATTAGATCTGCCAATAAAGATTTGGGGAGTGTCGAATACTGTCACGTTGATTTTCTTTACGCAGGTTTTTTTTTTTTTTTTACGCAGGTTTATTAAAATGAGTCAACACTGCATCCAGCTTCACCTCAATGCTTGTTAGCCGAGAGCCCAGTGTCCTTGGAAACAGTAACCAAGGTTACTCACTTCCATACAATGCGTTGTGCAGGCTGCTGCTCCCCTTGCTTGAGTGGCGATTAGCAAGCTCTGTTCTGGTGGTGTATTTTGCCTTTAAATGTCTGATGGCTCACTGTGCAGTTTTGTCTGGACATGCTTGAGACAGCAGCAGCACAGTGTGGATCAGGGCGTTATCTATGCTTTGCTTTTCCTGCGGCTCCTGGTTAGCAGTTCATAGAGGTTGCTTATTCTAAATTATCTGAACATATTTGGTGTGCATCTACGTAATTTATTTACAGGTGCCTTCTAACTGCTTTTTCTTTAATGACTAGTGTGTTCTTAAGCTTAGAAAAAATGACAGGGCCTTTATGCTATGGATCACTACAAAAATTCCCGATACCTTCGAGGCCACACACCTTCCTTTGTGACTTTTAGCTAATAAACTCTGACATTTAGATTAGAAAGGTGTTAGACTGCCTAAGCGTTAAGAATTCTCTTAGCTACGTCCCAGCATTGATGTTTGCCAGGATTTCTGCAGAAAAATTTTCTTAATTACAGAGAACATCTGTCACCAGGTGTTTTCCTTCTGTGTACAGAGATAATTTTTGGATGTTTCTCCAGAGACCACCAGAGTGCCTTCATATTGTCAGAGCCCAGCCTCCACAACCGTAGATTGTTTTGTCTTCTGATTGTATTTTTGATCATGTGCTGCCAAAGCATTTATGGGTTGCTCTGATTTCCCACAGAAACTATTAATTTCATTTTAATTTTCCCATGCAGACAATAATGGCACGTTTTTAAAGTGGGCAAATTTTAAAATTAGAATGCAGAGGGAGACCACTGCCACAAACCAGGTAAAATCTGAAGAATGTGATTTATATAAATAGGCAGCTACTGGCATTATCTGTAGGGCTTCTTGCCACACAAACCCAAAAGCTAGGCAATTGTTCTATGGATAAGCAGGCTACAACCTACCTGGCAAACGAAGTAAAAGCAAGCTGCTGCTGGGACAAGTGGCTCTCCTAGAAAAGGAAGGAGCAACCCAGGCACTCCCAGCGGCTTCCCGGGGGCATGGACTAGAGACACTAGCAGAAACGTGTGCCTGTTCCCTGTTGTCTTATCAGACTTACGAGGAGCAGTGACATTTCCAAGTTTCAACAAAGGAAGCCATTGTGTTAGTTTATCATTTGTGCTGAGGTCTGGCTTAGGGCATTTTTGTGTAAGTCAGTAAGCAGGCAAAGGGGCATACCTTTTGTTAAAAAACAATTTCTTTCATGGAGGACTCACCGCATTGGTGCCCTCCAGTTACCAAGAGATGCTGTTTCTCTACTGTCCCAGCATGGTGGATGATGTTAATATCCGCCCATCTGCAAGGATGGGAAATGCTGACATGACTCAAGGGGATGTCTGTTTTAAGTAGCATTCATAATTATCACAGGAGCCATACCCTTAATGGTTGCTCAAAAGCTGTCTTTTGTCCATCAACACACACACACACCCTGAAATTCTCATTAGTAAAAATTCCAATATGTTAAGCAGATGTATTTATTAAAAATAATGCTAATATACTCCTGGGGCACATTGATTCCAAGAGGGTGTTTGCAGCAGATTGCATTATAATTATTTAACAGCTAAATAATAAAGGCTCTTTTTTTTTTTAAACTTACAGAGTCACTAAATAATAGAAGGAAAGGAAAGAGTAGGGCTGATCCAGTGGAGACTGATGCTGGTATCAGTGTTCCCTAAGCATTTGTTTGGTCGGCAGCCTGGGCAAAGCCTGTATCTAAAGGGTTAATGGGGGTCCGAAGTGATTTTTGCACTGAGCTCCTCCCATGATGCCAAGAGGCAGGGGGTTGAGAGCACAGCAGAACCAAACAGTTTATTAAACTGTTGAAATTGTTAAAAATGATTAAAAGCCAGTTCAAGATTTTCATAAACACTATTCCAAAATGTTAGTTTTAAAAAGGTTAGTAGCAATGTGAGCATTCCCCATGTCTTCCTCCCCTCCGCTCCCTCTCTCTCAAAATAAAACATGAACACCCAGTGTAAAAAAACACTTCAGGGAGGAGCATTTGTCCACCACTTGGGAAGAAAGGTGCGGAGGGGAGCAGACGGCGTGTAGCAGGCGCTGGCACTGCTCGAGGGGCTGCTGCTGCGGGATCCGGTGGCTCAGATCCCCCAGTAAGGCATCAGGTGTCGGGACTCCTTCTCGTAAACGTCTGGCACGATGCCGTAAGGTGTCTGTACCATTTTAACTGTCGACTTTCCAAAGAGCTGGCGCTCGTAGTCTATCAGCTGCCTCCAGAAGCCGACGTTGGGCCTGATGACGGGCCTCCGGGCTTTGACCCAGCTGTAGGCCTCCAGCAGGCACACGTTGTGAAACTTCATCAGGTACGCGATGCAGAGCGTGGCCGAGCGGCTGACGCCCGCAGCACAGTGCACGAGGGTGGCCCCGTGTTTCCGGCTCACGCTGTGGATCTTGTCGGCCACGCTGTCAAAGTACAGTCCGATGGGGGCGTGAGGCATGTCAGCCAGAGGCACTTTAACGTATTCAAACTGGGGCCAGTTGAAATTGGGGATCTCGATGGTAGCGTTCACAATGCAGGTGATGCCGCGCGCCTGGAGGAGGTGCCGGTTGGAGGCTACGCTGCCTCTGCCCAGGAAGAGCGAGGAGGTGATCTGCGCGATGCCTCCTAGGTCTCCCTCGGAAATCATCCGGGGGGCCATGAGAGTCCGGGGGAGCGTGCTGTGACCTCTGGAGCTCATGAAGACGCCAGCAATCACACTTGCATCGTTGGAAGCAAGACCAGAGTGTGCTGTTTTCCTCCACCAAGGAATCGGAAGTTACAGCTGCCTTCCTGCAAGATACAGGTATCCATCAGTACTCTCAACGCTACTGATTCATCACAGCCTTCTATAGTGTCTGCGGAATGGGATGGTGAGAGGATTGGAGATGGTAATTTTCTATAATAGCGTGTTCTTCCCAGGATGGAGACAAATCATTTTCATTGATTATCAGGAAAGGTAGTCAAAGATGCCAACATGCAAAATGAATGTAAAATTCAGCACACTGGTGATTTTTTTTTTTTAAGGCACTAAAGAGAAAGTCTTTCTATTTTAGGGAATGTTAAAGACAGAAACAAGTGCAGCTAATCCCTGAATAACAGCTTTGTGGGGTCCTGCTCTTACTGAGGGGAGTGGTGTTCAGTGGTAATTAGGAAGAGATCAGAATTTCGGATCCCACTAAGGCTGTGCTCTATCATATATTCCTGCCTACCTCCCACGGCTATGATGACCATATTTTCATAAGCCTAATTCTAGACATAGAGATCTTACAAAAGTGTAAAAATGATACTGCTTTAGGTACTGTATTCCAATGAATGGGCTTTGTGGACTAAAGAGATACTGAATTGGATCAGTTATAGAAAGGCCAGGAACATATGGTCACCTTAGCTCTTTATAATTTAAAAGAGCTAACTATCATATTTATTATTTGTGACATCTGAACACCTGTACTATGACATTTCCATGGAAACAATCACAGGTAACTTCAAGGCCATGGTAGCAAAAATTCACTCATCTAAGTTAATGAGCATTTTAGCTGACCTGACCCTGGATGTGGCCAAATACACTTTCCTCAGCCCAAGATTTTTCTAATCTCCAAGATGTATCGCCCGCCTGGTTTAAGATGTGTGTTGGAAATAAAGTTTAACAGAATGTCTATGTAGTCTTTCACACCACTTTAGTCTGTGCCCTGAGAAGTGTGCATATCCCCCACCCAGGGCCCCGTAGGGCTGCCCAGCGTGATTCCAGTCAGAAGAGCATCCCCGGTCCATAGACAGAGGTGGCGCTGGGGCTACTCACTTGGGAGGTGTCTGGTTCCTCTGGAGTCCCGGGTCTGGAAAGTCTTAAGTGAGGGAGTGCTGACCAGACTGGATACAAATCAGATCTGTAGAAAGACAAGGAGGTGGGAACGTGGCCACTCATGAACATCCAAAGAAATCCTCCGGGTTTTACTATGAAACTGGGTTTGACTAGAACCAATGTTCACCGCAGCACTGTTTATACTGGCCAAGACATGGAAGCAACCTAGATGCCCATCAGCAGACGAGTGGATGAGGAAGCTGTGGTACATATACACCATGGAATATTACGCAGCCATTACAAAGAATTCATTTGAATCAGTTCTAATGAGATGGATGAAACTGGAGCCCATTATATAGAGTGAAGTAAGCCAGAAAGAAAAAGACCAATACAGTATACTAACACATATATATGGAATTTAGAAAGATGGTAACGATAACCCTATATGCAAAACAGAAAAAGAGACTCAGATGTATAGAACAGACTTGTGGACTCTGTGGGAGAAGGCAAGGGTGGGATGTTTCAAGAGAACAGCATCGAAACATGTATATTATCTGGGGTGAAACAGATCACCAGCCCAGGTTGGATGCATGAGACAAGTGCTCGGGCCTGGTGCAGTGGGAAGACCCAGAGGGATCGGGTGGAGAGGGAGGTGGGAGGGGGGACCGGGATGGGGAATACATGTAAATCCATGGCTAATTCATTTCAATGTATGACAAAAACCACTGCAATTTTGTAAAGTAATTAGCCTCCAACTAATATAAATGAAAAAAAAAAAAAAAAGCTAGGAAGTGGAAAGCATATTAAATACATCTCCATGTGTATTTAAAGAATGGGCCAGTGAGACCTATCAACCTGGGACTTCCCTGGTGGTCCAGTGGCTAAGACATCATGATCCCAATGCAGGGGGCCTGGGTTCGATCCCCAGTCAGGGAACTTGATCCCACATGCTGCAACTTATGTACCACAGCTGAGACCCAACACAGCCAGGTAAACATTTTGAAGAAGAAAAACTATCAACCCAAGTCTCAGCTTTTTGTTGATATTTTTCACACCATGGGTTACGTGTTGTTAAGTGCACGTTTGGCCATGGTAAAGATAAGTTTTTGAGAGGAGGATTCAGAGACAGCATATTGAAACGTAAGGCTCTGCTCATGGGGCCTGCAAGAAATGCACAGGAAGCTCAAGTCTCTCCCCTGTGCCAGCAGCCAAGCCAGCAGCGTGGGGCTGGGTGCAGCAGCCAAGCCGGGTGCCGGGAGCCAGCCAGCTCCACGAGGAGCAGCACTGCAGAGGTGGCCTCAGCCATGAACGTCAGCCCCAGAGGTGCTGGTGCTGGAGAGATCTGAAGTTGCTTTCGGTTTGTTTTCTTGTCCATGTTGGCCCTCTGACTTACTCATTTATGCAACCATATGAACACCAATCAGCATTATTAAAAACGTGATCCTCCCCGAGTCACATGCAAATCAATGAAGTGAGAACACAGCACACACAAAAATAAACTCAAAATGGCTTAAAGACCTAAATAGAAGACATGACACCATGAAACTCCTAGAACACAGGGAAAATAGTCTCTGACATAAATAGTACCAGTGTTTTCTTAGGTCAGTCTCCCAAGGCAATAGAAATAGAAGCAAAAATAAACAAATGGGACCTAATCAAACTTACAAGCTTTTGCACAGCAAGAGAAACCATAAAACAAGAAGACAGCCTACAGACTAGGAGAAAACATTTGCAAATGATGCAACAGACAAGGGCTTAATTTCCAAAATACATAAACAGCTCATACAACTCGTAACAAAACAATCCCAACCCAAAAATGGGCAGAAGACCTTAATACCAGACACCACACGGCATACGGATGACCAGCAGGCACATGAAGAGATGCTTATTGCTAATTATTAGAGAAATGCAAATCAGAACTACAATGAGGTACCACTCACACCAGTCAGAATGTACATAATTTAAAGGTTTACAAATAAATGCAGAAGGGGGTGTGGAGAAAAGGGAGCCCTCCCACACTGCTGGGGGGTGTAAGCTGGTATGGTCCCGACGGAGAACAGGATGGAGGTTCCTCAAAGCACTAGGCTGAGTCACCGTGTGCGCTTAGTCACCCAGTCCTGTCCGACGCTGTGACCCCCCAGACTGCAGCCCGCCAGGCGCCTCTGTCCATGGGGTTTTTCAGGCAAGAATACGGGAGTGGGCTGCCATTTCCTCCTCCAGGGGATCTTCCCCACCCAGGGATCAAACCCAGGTCTCCTGTGTATCTGCTTTACCTGCTGAACCATCAGGGAAGCCCAAGAGTTATCCTGTGGTGTGTGGTTTAGTCACTGAGGCATGTCTGACTCCAGCAATCCCACTCCTGGGTATATCCAGACAAAACTAATTTGAAAAGATACATACACCCCAGTGTTCACAGCACTGTTAACAACTGCCAAAACATGGGAGACAGCCGAGGTTGCCGGATAGATAAAGGTGTGGTAAACACACGCTATGGAATATTACTCAACCATAAAAGAGAACTAAATGCCATGTGCAGCCATGTGGATGGACCTAGGTATCATCACATTAAGTGAAGTCAGAAAAACAGATACCATATGATATAACTCATATGTGGAATCTTAAAATAGGACACAAATATATCTACAAAACAGAAACAGATACAGAGAACAGACTTGTCACAAAGGCCGGGGTGTGGGGGAGGGAAGGACTGAGAATTTAGGATTAGCAGATGCAAACTATCAATATTATATATAGGCTGGATAAACAACGTGGTGCTACTGCATATGCACAAGGAACTATATTCCTGTGATAAACCATAATGGAGAAGAATATGCATATAATGGAAAAAAGTTTGTTCCCCTATTTGTCCCTCTGCCTTTCCCAGGTAACTATTACACTTAATTTTTTCTTTTTTTTACAGCTCTGTGGAGGTAACTGACATACAATTTGATGTAAAATGATGAGTTTTGACACACATACTCAAGACACCATGACCTCAAAATAATAAACATATCCATCACCCCCCAGAATGTCCTCATGCTCCTTTATAATTCCTCCCTCCCTCACCTTCCAGCCCCATTCCCAAGCAACCACTGATCCACTTTCTGTCACTATAGTTTACATTTTCTAGACTTATACAGTGGACTCATTCCATATAGGGTTTTTCTGTTTGGTCTGGCTTTCACTCAGCATAATTATTTTCACATTCACCCATGAAACTGTGTCTATTAATATGTCATTCCTTTCTTTTTATTGCTGAGTAGTATTCCATTGTGCAGATATTGTTCTTTCATCTATTGACACTAATTTTAGACTAGCACAAGTGAAGTTGATGTAAACATTAACGTACAGGTATTTGTGTGGATATACACCTTCCTTTCTCCTGGTTAACTACCTAGGAATGGAAAGAGAAAGTCTCTCAGCTGTGTCCGAGGCTTTCTGCGACCCCATGGACTGTATAGCCCATGGAATTCTCCAGGCCAGAATACTGGAATGGGTAGCCTTTCCCTTCTCCAGGGGATATTCCCAACCCAGGGACTGAACCCAGGTCTCCCGTGTCACAGGCGGATTCTTTACCAGCTGAGCCACCAGGAAGTGGAAGGGCTGGGTCATAGGACATGTGCATATTTAACATTTTAAAACAGGTTCTAAACAATCATGATAGCTTGCAACCCATGGGGCAGGCTACCGTAACCCTCCCCAAAGACCTCAGAGGGTGAGCACCACCTTCGCCGTTCCCCTCTGCCATGTTCCACAGCACCCGTGTGCGCTGCCCTGGACGCTGCGGCTGCCGCCCACCCCGGGGACGCGCCTTGCCCACCTACTCTGAGGGCAAACACGACTCTGGGCCGGCTCCAGCCCCGGGCGCTGCTCAGCTGTCAACGCGCCCAGTCTCTCTGTGAGACGCCTGTCTGCCTGTCTGGGAGCTTCGACCTAAGGGGCCGCTTCTGCTTCGGCACGCTCTGGGGACGGGAGCAGAGGTCGGCAGACACGATCTTTTGTTCTCCCTCTGTCTCACTCCAACTCTCTGGTATCTTCTAGAAAGGGACTTGTATACTCATCCGGTACCCCAATTTCTGTGACTGTGGCCCAGGGAACACCTCTAGATCGCCGGGCTCTGGTGGACAGTGGGACTTAATGCCAGTGGTCCCACAAGCCTGCGAATTTACTCACTTTAAAAGCTGGTGACTGAGACCTTTCCTGATAGAACTCTTGACAGTTTGGGGCCCACCTGCAACTACTGGGAGTCACTAAAAATAGGCTACTCAGACAATCACAAAGATTTTAGAGACAACCAAAACGTCACTCCTCCAAAACTGGGAGAGGTGGCTGTTTTATCCAATGGCCAGAAACCAACAGAGCCCAGGAAGAGGAAGCAGAGGGCTAGGTTCCAAACGAAAGAACAAGATAAAACCTCAGAAAACGTGTTTACAGAAATGGAGGTAAGTGATCCACCTGTTAAAGAGTTCAAAATCATGCTCATAATGATGCTCACTTGAGAAAACAATGAATGAACGTCAACAAAGAGAAAATACAAGGAAATACCAAAAAGAAATCACAGTTGAAGGACACAATAATTTAACTGAAAAATACACTCGAGGAGTTCAATGGCAGACTAGATGACATTAAAAAGGATTAATGAACTCAAACACAGGGCAGTGAAACTCAAGCCAACAGAGCAGTGAAAAGAAAAAAGAATGGAAAAAGTGAAGATTGCTTGAGGGTCTTGTGCGATAACATCAAGCAGACAAACATCTACATCACGGAGTCCCAGGCTCCCCTGGTGGCTCAGACGGTAAAGAATCCGCCTGCCATGTGGGAGACCCGGGTTCAATCCCTGGGCTGGAAAGATCCCCTGGAGAAGGGTATGGCAACCCACTCCAGTATTCTGGCCTGGAGAGTCCCCACGGACAGAGGAGCCTGGTGGGCCATAGTCCATGGGGTCGCAAAGAGCTGGACACGACAGGGCAAATAAGCACAGCACAAGAAGAAAGAAAAAGTGCTGAAAAATTCCCTAACCTAGGAACAAAAACACATTCAGGTCCAGGAAGCTTGGAAAGTTCCAAACAAACCTCAAAGGGACCCATACCAAGACATATTATAATTAAACTGTTGAAAGTGAAAACACAAGAAAACTTTAATAAAAGCAGAAGAAAACAAGTAGGTACATACAAGGGAACCACCAGAAGACTATCAGCAAGTTTTTCAGCAGAAACTTTCCAGGTCAGAAGGGAGTGGCATGATATATTCAAGATGTTGAAAGAAAACACTTCCAGACAAGAATACTCAGCAAAATTGTCATTCAGAATTTAAAGAACAAGCTTTCCAGACTAGCAAAAACTAAACCGGCCTTACAAGAATTAAGGCAACTTTCTTAAGCTGAAAAATAAAGGCCACTAAGTAGTAGTGGGAAAATATATGAAAATATAAATCTCACTGGTAGAGGTAAATATAGTACAATTCAGAAAAATAAAACATAAAGGTAGTATGGATGAGTTACTCATAAAGCCAGTATGAAGGTTAAAAAAATACACTAGCAAAAATATAATAGTTAAGGGATATACAAGATAAAATGGTGTAAAACGTAACCAAAAAAAAAAAAATGTGGGGAATGGAGGAGTAAAAATGTGGAGTTTTAGAATGACTGAAACTTTGACTGTTAATAAGTTATGTGTAACCCTCACGGTAATCATAAAGCAAAAACCTGTTCATGGGAGATTCACAAAAGATCTGAGAAATAAAGAATCTAAACATGTCACTAAAGAAAATCATCAGGACTTCCCTGGTGGTCCAGGGGTTAAGAATCCACCTGCCAATGCAGGAGACGTGGATTCAACCCTGCTCCGGGAAGATCCCACATGCCGTGGGCCAGCTACGCCCGTGGGCCACAACTGCTGAGCCCACCCAGCAAGTACTGACGCCTGAGCGCCCGAGAGCTGGTGCTCCACACGAAGAGCGGCCACGGTGGGAAGCCGCACGCTCAACTGAGCGCAGCCCCTGCTCCACAGCCAGAGAGAGCCCTCCGGCAGCAGTGGAGGCCCAGTGCAGCCATAAATAGATAAATAAGATCATCAAACCACAAAGACGGAGAGCAAGAGAACAGAGAAACGACAAAATAGTCAGAAAACAGTTAACCAAACAGCAGTGAGAACATACTTCTCAGTAATTACTTTAAATGTAAATGGACTAAATTCTACAATCAACAGAAAGTGGCTGAATGCATTTTTTTTTTTAAACAGACATGCTGCCTACCTCTGATGTAAGGATACAGACTGAAAGTGAGGCTGGGAAAAGATATTCCATACAAATGGAAACCAAAAGAAAGCTGGGGTAGCTATACTTAGACAAAATAGACTTTAAAATAAAGAGATAACAAAGGGCATTACATAATGATAAAGGGGGGTGTCAACAAAAGGATAAAACATTTGTAAATATTTCTGCACTCAATATAGGAGCATCTAAATATATAAAGCAATATTAATAGACCTCAAGGGAGAAATAGACAGTAATGTAATAATACAGGACTTTATACTCCATTTTCATCAATAGATCATCCAGATAGAATATAAGTAAGGACACATCAGCTTTAAACAAACACATTAAACCAGGTAACTTTAACACATATATACAGAACATTTCATCCAAAAGCAGAATACATATTCTTGTGAAGTGCACATGCAACAAGACAGATATATGATCCAAGACAGATCATATATTTAGGCCACAAAATAACTCTTAAACTTAAGACTGAAATCACATCAAGCATCTTTTCCAATCACACCAGTCTGAAACTAGAAATCATCACAAGAAGAAAACTGGAAAATTCACAAATAAGTGGAGATTACACAACATGTTACTGACCAACCAATGGGTCACAAAAGAAAACAACAGAGAAGGCATCCCCGTGACAAATGAAAGTGGAAATACAGCATACTAAACTCAGGGGAGACAGCAAAAGCAGTCCTAAGAAGTTCCTAACGATAAATGCCTGCACGTCAAGAAACAAGATCTCAAGAGTCAAACTTGACACTTCAAGGAGATAGAAAAAGAACAAAGTCCCAAGTTTGTAAACGGAAAGAAGTAACAAAGACCAGAGTGAAATAAACAGAGACTACGGAAGATAAGAGGGACTTCCTTGGTGGCTGAGTGGCTAAGACTCCGAGCTCCCTGCTGCTGCAGGGGGCGTGGCTGTGATCCCCGGTCAGGGAACTTGAGCCCACATGCGATCCCACACGCGGCAACAGGAGTCCAGATGCTGCCACGAAGACCAAAGATCAGGTGCTGCAACTAAGCCCCAAAGCAACCAAATACACATTTTTAAAAAGACAACAGAAAAGATCAATGAAACTAAGAGGTCACTCCTTGAATAGATAAACAAAATTGGCAAATCTTTAGCTAGACTCACACACACAAAGGACTCAAAATCAGACGTGAAGGAAAAAGTTTCACAACTGATACACAACAGAAATACAGAGGATCATTAAGAGACTACTAGTCATTATACACTAAGGCTGAATCATGAAGAAATAAAAAAGCTGAACAGACCAATAACCAGGAAGAAGATTGAATCCCTCATGAACACCCCCCCACGACCCCGTGCCACCAATGAACAAAAGTTTAAGATACAGACAGTTTTTCCGATAAATTCTACCAAACAGTTTTTCCAATAAATTCTACCAAACATTTACAGAGTATGTACCAATCCTCAAACTCTTCTAAAACACAGAAGAGGAGCAAACACTTCCAAACTCATCCTACAAGGCCAGCATGACATTAAGACCAAAACCAAACAAGGACACCACAGGAAAGTTACAGACCAGTATCTCTGATAAACCTAATGTGAAAACTCCTCAACAAAATATCAGCAAACTATATGGCTGAATACATTAAAAGGATCATACACAATGATCTGGTGGAATTTATCCCAGGAATTCAAGGATGGTACAACATCTGCAAATCAATCGGTGTAACACAGCACAATAGTAAAAGGACAGAACCATAAAACTCAGAAGAAAACCGAGGAGGTAAGCTCCTTGACGCTGGTCTCAGTAGTGATTTTTTGGATTTGGCGACAAAAGCAAAAATAAACAAGGAGGACAACAAAGTAAAAAGCTCTCGCACAGCAAAGGAAACTAAACAAACGAAAAGGCAGCATAATGGGAGAAAACCTTTGTGAATGATTTGACCAATAAGGGGTTAAGATCCAAACTATAAAAAGCGCATGCAATTCAATAGAAAAAAAAAATCACATTTTAAAAAGGGGAAGAGGGTTATTTTCCCACAGAAGAAATATAGATGGTCATCAGGTACATGAAAAGGTTCAACATCACTAATTATCAGGGAAATACAAACCAAAATCTCACTTCACACTTTTAATAATGGCTGTTATCAAAAAGACAAGAAAGGACAAGTATTGGCAAGGATGTGGAGAAAAAGGAACCCCTGTGCAGTATTTATGCAAATGTTAGTTGGTGCAACCACTACAGAAAACCATATGGAGGGTCCCTAAAAAGTTAAAACCAGGATTACCACATGAGCTAGCAATTCCATTTCTGGGTATTTACCCAACAAAAATAAAAACACTAACTCAAGAAGATAGATGCATCCCCATGTTCACTGCCAAGACATGGAAACAACCTGATGTGCCCATGCATGGCTGAATGGATAAAGAAAATGCGGTATTATATACAAATACCATGGAATATTAATGAGCCATAAAGAAAGAGGAGATCTTGCCATTTACAACACAGATGGATCTTGAGGGCATTATGCTAAGTGAAGTCAGATTTATTGCAGAGCAGCAGTTACACATGGAATCTTAGAAAAAAGAGCTCAAAGCCACAGAGAACAGACTGCTGGTTCTCAGAAGTGGGGATTAAATGGATGAAGAGGGTTAAGAGAGACAAACTTCAGTTTTACAGTCAGTCTTGGGGATGTGACATACAGCATGGTGACCATCATCAGCGCTGTACTGCATATTTGAAAACTGCTGAAAGAATAATCTTAGAAGTTCTTGCCACAAGGAAGCTTTGTTCCCTACGGTGACAGACTTCCGTGGTGACCACTGTGCAGTATATACAAACATGGAATCATTACGTGGTCGACCTGAAGCTGACGTGACGTTCTGCAGAGGTTCTCACACGTGGCGAGCATCAGAATCACCTGGAGAGCTTGCTGAAGCAGCCTGCCAAGCCCCGGCCCGAGTTCCTGACTTAGTGGATCTGGACAGGGGCCCGAGAGCTGTCATTACTTCCCAGGTGACGCCGCCCTGCTGCTCGGGGGACACCGAGCACCCCTGCAGAGGCGATGCTGCGGTGCGCCGCCCTGATTCCCCTTCCAGACTGCGGCACTCCGTGTCTCCCCAGGAACGGCCCTTGCTCGCTCCAAGGGAGTGCCTCCCCCAAGCTTACCAGCCCTCGTGTGGGGCCCGCATCGGCCGACCAGCACCAGAGGGTCGTGTGTAGGTGAAATCACATCAAGAAGACAAACAAGGAAGCAGTTATGTGAGGAAATGAGCGTGGACCTGAGTCTTAGATGTACATGGAAACGGGCAGAACTTGGGGAGAACAGTCCGTCCTGCAGCAGAGCGCAGTCTCATGCGGCTTCCAAGTCTCCCTGGCAGAATCCTACTAGTTTAAAAAGCAAAGTCACCACATGGCTATAAACACACCGAGGAAGGCTTTTGAACTGCCGGTGATAACTCCATCCTCAATGTGGAAGATGCTAATCAAATTTCCAACCAGGTCATCCAGTTACTGTCTGATTAAGAGGGACTCATGTCCTGCTGTCTCCCAAATAATCACCCTGTTTGGGAAGCCACTTGCCCTCCTGAGGCTGGGGTCCCAGGCTCACTGGCCCTTTCAGCAGAAAGGTCTTCGTCAAGGGCCGTGGGTAAGGGATGGGTGGGCTGAAAGCCTAGCTCACTCAGTTAGCTCCTCCTTCCCTGGGCAGTGAGAGGGTAGTTGGGTGCTGCAGGGAAAAGCAAGCAGATTGTGAATCCTCAGGGCAGAATGCAAGCGAGACAGACAGGATGCTCCCTCCCCGCTGCTGCGAGTCAACCTCGTGCCAAAAACCTGCTTAAAATGCCAAAGCCGAGTCCAAGGTTCAGAAAAACAACTTCTGCCAGAGATCACTCAGAGGGCACGGGTATTCAGATGCTCCTCTGACCGAGCCTCCCAAGCCCTTCTCGCAGAAGGGCACAAGGTTCGGAAACGGTGAGGCGATTTCAGCTGGGAGGGCACAAGGCGAAGGGCTCTTCACGAGAAAAGACCCCAGGCGTCTGGGCTCCTGGCTCAGGCCCACAGACGGCTTCACGCTGCCCGCGGGGGTGGCTGCAGTCTCCTCGCCCGCCCTTCCAGCGCCCCACACCACCAGTGCCTTCCGGACATGAGAGGGGCCTCAGCTCAGCCTAAGCAGACCAAAGGCCCCAGACAGAAAAGACTGGCCCAGACAGGAGGAGCTGCTCCGGCTTCTCCTCCTGCCCGGGAGACGGAAACAGGGCCACAGACGGCGCACCCTCCAGGTCCCAGAGAGCCCTCCTGATGGCAGAGGCGGGGACCCCCGCAAGGAGCAGGCCCCGGGAAGGCAGAGCAAGAAGCCCTGGCCTGCTTTATGTCTAAGATTAGCAGATTCTGATCAAAATGAATAAAAGAAAACATGGGTGTGACATCAACTCATGGGTGTATCAAAATCAACTCAGTGAATGTGTGCAGGGAAAACCGGATATCTACTGGGAGAGTACCAGACTGACCACGTTTGGGGGATCAGGGAGTCCAAGGTGCTCTCTGAGGGGCAGCACCGCTCCCACTGCAGCGCCCGGGTCTCTGGGACAAGGATGACCAGACAGAACGCCGCAGAACGTCCACGTCGCTGTCCATGGTGTTCAGCTCATTCACTGATGTGCACAGCGCTCAGCTGCATCTACTTCTGAGAGGGAACAATGCTTTCTGGGCCAGGAGACTGGGGGTGAGGGGAAGGACGAAAAAGAGGAGCTGCCCTAAACCAACCCCAGAGAGTTGTTTTTTCTTAGCAAGTTGTAAGAAATGTCAGGGATGCTGCTGCTCTCTGAATAATGAACATCAAAGGGCTAACTGCTAAACAAAATGCAGAATGAGTGCCTGCCTAGGGGGCCGGTAATCTCAGTAAAGCATAAGCTGGTAAGAACTGCCTGGTCCCTGTACTGGGGCACTCCTGGAGGTGGACGCCAGGATCTAAACCTGGAGCAGGTGCAGACTGGCGACCTGGAGTCAGTCTTCACAGTACCCATCCCACTGCCACAGAGCTACCTTTAAAAAAAAATCAGGACAAGAAGACCACTAGAATCAGGAGTTAAAGAACGGATCTATCTACAGCTTTTTCTTCTTCTTTTGAATAAGCAGAAAAAAATGGCCACAACAGTGCCAGTGATGACCCTTTAAAATGATCTAAGATATTTTTGGCTTTAGGAGTTTCAAAGATCTGTAATATATACTGGAGGCCTATACTTTTTATTTTTTTAATACATGAAAAGCCTCTGCAATCACATTTTCTTCTTCCATTAAATGTCTACTTTCCAAAAAAAAAAAAAAAAAACAAACCCTTAAAGTCATCAACCCCTGGAGAAGTATTCTTGCCTGGGAAATCCCATGGATGGAGGACCTTGTGACCTGCAGTCCACAGGTTCGCAGAGAGTCGGACACGACTGAGCAACTTCACTTCACTTCACTTCAAAGTCATCAAAATAGAGGCACTAGCCTACATTGCTGTAAGTCAATAAATACTACTTTTCTCATTATATTTCATTATTAAATCAGAAATGTGTTCCATTGGGGGGACTTCCCTAGTGGTCCAGGGACTAAGACTCTGTGCTCCGATGCAGGGGGCCTGGGTTTGATCCCTGGTCGGGGATCTAGATCCCACGTGCCACAGCTGAGAGTTCAAATACCACAACTAAAGATCCCATGTGCGATAACGAAGACCTGGCGGAGCCAAATAAATATAAATATTCAAAAAACATTAAATAAAAGAAGTGTGTTCCACTTGGCGGGGGGGGGGGGGGGTGAACTCTTACAAATAAAAATCACAGTGTGGCAAAATTTAAGGGGAAAACATTTTTTTCTGATAAAACATTGAGAATAAAATTCAAATAAATACTGAGTTGCATTCATGTTAAAACGAAATAAAAGATATTCACAAATTGTTCTCACTTATCTGGAGAGCTAAATTTGGAAAGCTAATTTGCCAAAACATCTTAGATTGGGAGGAGGGGTTGTTTTTGCTTTTCCTGCCATATAATTTAACTGATGCGATGGCTGGGAAGAGGATAGATACACATAACACACAGAGAACTAAGGAATCTGAGGATCAGCATTTTGATAGTTTGGCCACAGATATTCCCCTACGGTGTAGCTGTAGAACAACTGCCTGTGTAGTCGTGGCCTGGCTGACATCTCGATATCCTCCAGTGGACCACCAACCAGCCTGAGAACCGAGCCTAACAAAGGCTTATCATTTTAAGACACTAGCCAGCTGCTGGGTGAGGAACAGACCACAGTCCAGAGGAAGACATGAGCAGTCCACTTGATGAGAGCAGGGGAAAAGCATGCTGATGGTGACAGAGACGCACAGACTTCAGAAGTTTAGCTCCACCGATAAACTCACAGATTCTCATGTTGGAAACAGAGAAAGAAGAGACTATAAATACCTACCTATAAAAGGTGAAAGTATGCATGTATGTGGACCAGGGGCAACCTGTTCCCATTTGGAACTGAGTTTTTTAATTTGGTCCTCATCCCCCTGGATGTTTACGTTATTTGTCACTCATTCACACAACAGTATTTACTGAGTTCATGCCACGTGTTCAACACTATTCCAAGTGCTGTTGGGGACTGTGGCAGAATGCATTTGCCAAAAATGGCCACATAACACCCTGCATCCCATGTGACCAACTCAACCAAAATAGTACAGTAGAAATGACGCTTCTGAGGCTAGATCGTGAACAAGCCACACACCTCTCCTCGATCTCCTAAGACGTGCTCTTGGAACCCAGCTGCCATGCTGTGAGGCAGCGCAAAGAAGCCAGAGTCACCATGTGGGGGTCACTTGTGGGAGTTCCAGCCAGCAGCCGAGCGGACATCCCAGCTAACAGCCAGGATCAACTGCTAAATATGTGAGTCAAGTCACTTCAGTGATTCTTGGGACTTTCCTGGAGGTCTAGTGGCCAAGACTTCACACTCCCAATGCAGGGGGCCTGGTTTCCATCTCTGGTCAGGAAACTAGATCCCACATGCTGCAGGTAAGTCCCAGTACAGCCAAAGAAATAAATTAAAAAAATTTTTTTTAAAAAGACACCCCAGTGAATCTAGCTCCCAATCATCAAGTCACCTCCAGACACTGTCGAGCAAAGACAAGTTGTCCTCACTACATGAGGTTCAAATTCTTGACCTACATGAATCTGTCAATAAAAATGACTTTTACACCACTGAGTTTTGGAAAGGTGTGTTATGCACCAAGAGTCACCAGAACAGGGATATAAGGTACCAAGAGACATCACCCTGTGCAAGGATTTTATCATCTTTAAGAAGTGACACAAGATACACATAGAAAACAGGTGAGTAGCAATAAGAGATAGGCTAACATTAAGTGAATTTAATGAGTGGTGCAAACAGTGGGTGCTGCAGCAATGCAGAGAAGGCACAGGTCAAGACAAAGTAAAACAGTCAGTGGTGCTGAAAACCTGAGCTGTTTCTCATGCAAGTGTCTCAGAGATTACACTATCATGCTTTTTCTCCAACCCATTTAAAGCAGGCGCCGTTCCGTTCTTGCTTTGCAAGAAGTCTCCCTATTTGGAGATTCCAAATGAAGAACACCAGCCCTTTTCTATAGCCCCTCACTGCTCACAAAATACGGTCCAGGGCCCAGGAGCCATCAACCTGGAGAGCGAATGCAGAATCTCGGGCCCCATCCCACACCTGCAGAATCCGATCCTGCAGCTTAACAAGATCCCAGGTAAGCTGTATACACACTCAAGGGCCAGAGGCACAGGTCTCATCAACCTGCCTCCGTGGGTCCCGCAGGACTCACTGAGGCAAACTCGAGCGCGTTTTGTGGAAGCCACACGCGCATGCTCAGCCTCTCAGATCAGTATCACTGTGCTGCCACGGCTCCCAGATGAGGAATCAGAGGTGAATGGACACCAAGAGGCTTCCCCAGACTCTGCACAGAAAGTGAGTACCCCCACTGGGGCCAGAACCCCTTCTCCATGAGTGGTTCATCTCTTGATGAGTCATACAATCCGACCACAACAGACTGACTGACCTAAAGACTACCAAAATGTACATCTCACCAGGGAAGAAAACAAAAACTACAGAAAGACAGAAATTATGGGATGTAAGGTCGGTCTGATTGTGCTTTATCTATAACATGGATATTCATCTAAAATATCCCAAACCGCTAAGTGGTATGAGACAGTCTTTGGGTGTGAAAAATCTAATCAACTTGAACCAAGGAAATGGGTGCAATATTTCCACAATCACATTTAAGCTTGCTTGGTAATAACTGGAAACCAATTTATGCCACAGCCTATACAAATAATACTTTCAAATCTTCAAAGAGTAAGGGGCAAAAAGTAAACATGAATCATAGATTCCTGGTTAGCTGGTAAACTCTGACTTCCAAAGGTTAGAACACCTGCACCCACAGTGCTCGGCTGGGCTGTGCTTAGTCACTGCGTTGTGCCCAACTCTTCGCCTGCCAGGCTCCTCTGTCCACGGGGATTCTCCAGGCAAGAATGTTGGAGTGGGCTGCCATGCCCTCCTCCAGGGGATCTTCCAGGTCTCCCGAGTTGTAGGTGGATTCTTTACTGTCTGAGCTACCAGGAAAGCCCGACCCACAGTATTAAAAAGAAAAGAAAACAATCACACATCAGCAACTACATCCAACCTAAGTATAAGGTTGCCTCAAAATTCCTTGAAAAGCAGAAGCATGAAATCTCAGGTCCATTCACAAATAAGATTTCAGTACTTAGAAGTTCATTATTAATTTAAAGAAGACAAAAATGAATTTAAAAATTAGAACAAAGTTCATAGGACTAAGAGCTCAAGAGTGAAGAGTTGAGCACTGTGATCATCTAACCATTTGACGTCTCACTGGATATATCAACATCTTTAAAACTCAATCTGTTCTTAAAAAAAAAAAAAAAAGGAATTAAAATGTGACCCTGTAATTCTAGGAAAAAAAAAAAAAAAACCCTCAATCTGTGAGCCTCAACTTTCTCCCCACAGGGAGTTCTTTTTCATACTCCTGGCCAAATTCCACATTTTTAGTACTTTTATACCAAATTAACTTCATTTGTAAACTACTGATGAATTAACCTCCCATTTTTCTTTATAAATCAAAAGTGACAGTCGCTCAGTCGTGTCCGACTCTTTGCGAGCCATGGACTGTATAGTCCATAGGATTCTCCAGGCCAGATTACTGGAGTGGGTAGCCTTTCCCTTCTCCAGGGACTCTTCCCAACCCAGGGATCAAACCCAGGTCTCCTGCCTTGCAGACGGATTCTTTACCTCAGCTGGTAAAGCGGCATCTATGAGAGTTCTGAGCTGAACAAGATAACCAGGTTAGGTCTCTCGCATTAGCTGGAGGGAGGGAACCTGATAATGCCACATACACCCCTATATCCCTGCCAAAGGACAGCAGGCTTCCCAAATTCTGAGGGCAACTGGGTGTCTGAGCCTTTCTGGAGCAAAGGGAGAAATCAAATGTTTAGTTAAACAGGAATCAAAGAACACAGTATCCTGAAGTTATTCCCTTGGCTTTACCTGTCTCCTGAAGAAATAATCTCGGGCTTCCCTGCTGGCTCCATGATAAAGAACCCTCCTGCCAGTGCAGGGGACACGGGTTCAATCCCTGGTCCGGGAAGATGCCACATGCCGCGGAGCAACAAAGCCCAGGCGCCACAACCACTGAGCCTATGCCCCCTGGAGCCCGTGCTCCGCCGCCGGAACAGAGGAAGCCCACGCACAGCAACCAAGACCCTGTGCAGCCAGAGCTAAACAAAAAACAGTCTTATACAAAAAGATACTACACACAGTTCTTTGCAGATTATACTACTAACTACTAGTCACATGCTAATGAGAATCCAGGGGCCTATGAACCTCATTCTGGGTGCGTGCTCAGTCGTGTCTGATTCTCTGCGACCCCATGAACTGTAGCCCGCCAGGCTCCTCTGTCCATGGGATTATCCCAGCAATACTGGAGTGGGTTGCCGTCTCCTTCTCCAGGGCATCTTCCCAACCCAGGGATCGAACCTGCGTCTCTTGCGTCTCCCGCATTGCCGGGCGGATTCTTTACCACTAGCGCCACCTGGGAAGCCCCCCGAACCTAAACTCTCCTCTTGTTCAAATCAGGGGCCGGCAAACTGTAGCAGGCGGGCCATGTCTGGTCAGTCATCTCTTTCTCTACCGCCCATGAGCTAAGAATGGTTAATACATTTCTAAACCGTGAACAGAGAACTGAAAAGAACAGCATTCCATGGCACACAAAAACTGTAGGAGATTGAAACTTCAGTGTTCATGAGTCAAGTTTTTACTGCAGCACAGCCACACTCATTCGTTACATATTAACTACGGCCTTTTTGCATCACAAGGTAAGTTTAAAACAGCAAGTTAAATAGCTGCAACAGAAACTGTGTGACCCGCAAGCCTAAAATATGTACTATCTGACCCTTCATAGAAAAAAAAAAAAAAGAACTGCCTACCCCTGAAATTATGTTATAAAGCCATCACAGTAGATGGCAAAGAAATCTTTTTCCAAGTGGCCCTAAGGAGCCTGCATGAGAATCCTGAGACTCACCGGACTGCCGGCTGGAAGGCTCCGGCGGTGCTCTATCCGCTAGGTCACTGTTTACTAGTCAACAGAAGCAACACCCTCTTGTTAGAGTTTTTTCCTGCCACTCCACAAACTCGAAGACCTAAGGAGTCAAAAAGACCTGCCACGGCCCACTGACGATGGAACTGTTCTGGGACAAGGCACCAGTGGGCCCAGCAGCTGCACGTGAATTTCAAAAGGGCCCTTCTGTCCACGGAGGCCTCCAGATGGTAGCGGAAAGCTGACCAAACTGGATGGGAGGTCACTCTCTGTCAACATAAGGGCAAGAATGGGAAGTGATGAGGTGAGCGGGGAGGGCCCTGACCTCAGCACCAGAGCTCCTCCTCCTCCCTGCAACAGGGGGAAAACACAGTTCCTCTGTAAATTATATCCTTTAGAAAAGGGTATCAAAAAACACAAATAAGATATCTCTTCCATCACTAAAGACTAAGAGGTTCTGACTCTACTTTTCATCTTCCCCCTATGGTATCTTTTCTTAAAAAATTCTAATTTATATATAAGCAGTTTTTAAAAATTATAGTTATTTTAGAGAATCTCAGGGGGAGGGACCCTTTATTTAGTATATGAGTGAAAAAGTATGCATGATTTGTAAAGACTGAAAATGGACCAACTTAGCCATTTTCCAAAATGCCTTACAGAAGAAATAAAAAAGTATTACAAATCTTATATTCTTGTGTGTGTGTGTGCTTAGTCACTCAGTTGTGTCTGACTCTGTGATCCCATGGACTGGGATATTTTCCCAGGAAAACACTGGAGTGGGTTGCCATTTCCTCCTCCAGGGCATCTTCCCGACCCAGGGATCGAACCCAGGCCTCCTGCACGGCAGGCGGAGTCTTTACTGCTGAGCCATCGGGGAAGTCCTGTTTTCTTTTTTTCCAGATGCTAGTTTATCAGTTAATTTCATGGTGACAGTTGAAGGGTGTTTTCTAAACCCACAGAACTATAAGTCTGCCCCTAGGGCAGAAAGAGACTGTTAGCAGATAATACCAGGTACTGCTAGATGCTCAACACACACCTGGACTTAATAATTTAATAACTGTCCTGCCATGACCTCCCTCTCCTCCCTCCCTCTTTGTCTCCCCTCCTCTCTCTCACACACACCAGTTTTAAATCCAGCTAGCAACACCAAACACAAGTGATCCAAGTTAACCCAGCCAGCAACTGGTTACTCAGAGAGCAGGAACTATCAAACCCAGCTGTGAACTACCGCTACCGTCCAGTACAAAGGGAGACCTCGAGAAACAGACGTTTCAAAGACGGTAAAAGCATCTCTTCTTGTAGCAAAGAAGCTGTGGTTCCTTTGGTATTGCCAGGGAACTCCCGCGTTGGTGCCTCTCGGGATCTGCACGTGTACACAAGCATGTGAGTAACAAGCCTCCCTCAGACGGTATTTTCACAAGGACCAGCCTGGGTTCCTGCACACGTCACATGCTAAGCCTGCAGGTTCAGGGCCGGGCACCAAGCAAGTCTTCTCCAGCACGACGCACCTCACCACCGTAAGGCATCTCGTGGCCCAAGCGGTAAGTCTTCCAAAACCTTTAAAAGACTACTAGATACTTCAATTTCTAATTTCTAATGCTTCCTTTTGCAATATTTAAATTGCCCTATAACTACACATCTATCTAAGAAAAAACGATCTTTAGAAGGATTCTATTGTGTATTGCTCAGTCACACAGAGTGGAAAACCATCTCTGGCGCTGGGTGTTATGTGAGTTCAAATCATACAATTAAACGTAAGTATATAAAAATACAGTGGTACAGGAAGGGCCAGGGATCAAATCAAACCACCTCTGTGACACTCATTCATTCAGTCAGGAAATATCCAAACATACTGTGGTTAAACAGCAAGCACAGTCGGTTATAAATTCAAGGCTGACACCACCGGAGGAATGTAAATTGGTACAACCACTTTGGAAAATTGGCCTCAGCTAGTAAAGCTGAGGATGCACGCGTCTGACACAGCAGTACTCAAACTGCCCTGCGCAGAAATAACCCAGATGTCCATCAACAGCAGACGACGAACAGATAACTGTGAGGGAGTCATACAAATGTGAACCAATTACAGTCACAGGTGACAACATAGACGAATCTTAAAAAACTGTAATGCAGCAAGAATTTAAACCAAAAAATCATATACGTGTGTACATACATATATGAATGCATATATACACACACTTACATATATACATATATGAGACATTGGCTGCCACCCCCAACAAAACGATTTACAAGAATACCTACTTTGATTCTACTTGCATAAAGATGAAAACCAGGCAAAATGAAACTGTATTGTCTAGGGATGAATATTTAGGTGATAGGACCTCCCTAGCACTACAGTGGATAAGAATATCCATCCACCTGCCAACACACAGGACCCGAGTTCAAAGCCTGGTCTGGAAGATTCTACATGCCTCAGGGCAACTAAGCTCGTGTGCCACAACTACCAAAGCCTGCATACCAGGAGTCCAAGTTCTGAAACGAGAAGCCGCAATAAGAAGCTTGCACAACACAACCAAGAGGGTGGCCCCTGCTGACTGCAGCTAAGGAAAGACTACACAGGGACAAAGGCCCAGAGCAGCCAAAAATGAAATAAACTAATTAAAATACACATACATTCAGGTGATAAAAACTATACAAAAGAAAGGAAATGATTCTCACAAAAATGAAGCTAGTTACTGGCTAGGTTTCCTCTAGAGGGAGGAGAGAGGTGGTCACTGGAAGAGTGAGTTCCTGACCTGCAAGATGGTTACAGCTGTGTTTTCCTTAAAATAATTAAGTTATCCATTTATGTTTTATACCCTTTTGTGTGTTACTATTCACAAGTTAAGAAAGGTTAAATAAATACAATGTTGGTTTTCAGGAATTCAGAAGCCTTACAATTCTGGCCAATCGGGGGAGAGACTCCTTCTGCTTGGAATATCACTACTGCCCTGTCAGTTTCATGAGGTCAGCGACCTTATTTGCCTTCTACCCCAGTATTCAGCACTTAACTTTTCATATAGCAGAAGTCTCAATAAATGTCTAACACATAAACCCATAAACTCTTTTTTTTTTTTTGGCCATGCCCAACAACTTGTGAAATCTTAGTTCCTTGATCAGGGACTGGACCCAGGACTCAGCAGGAAAATTGCAGGGTCCTAACTACTTGACCACCAGGAAGCCATAGACTCTGATGTGAATTTTGTTTTAGCTCAAGTATCTTCTGAAATTACTGATTTGAACGGTTTTCACGGAAAACATTAACGTTTTCCTTTCTCTGTCTTCACCCCAGTGAGGCTTTCATAAATAACTAAAGCTATCATCTTAAACGCTCGCTAAGTTTACACCCAGGACTGTTGCTTCAGCAACTCCCTTCGCCTTCCACTCCCTTTTACACCTCCTCATAAGCAAAGACAAATACATGAAGTTTTTTTTTTAATGGCAAAGTTTTCCTTTGCAACCAAGAGTAGCGCCAAGGATCTTAATGATTTAACTGTTTTGAAGTTCATTTGCCTATTGTCTGGAGAAAATACTACCAGTGCTATCAGGGTTAGTAAAACTTAACAACCAGCTGGACTAAAAACACATAGCTACCTGTTCTAGACAGAAACCAAGTGTCTATAAGCAGGACAGTTTTAAAGTTAATACTTACAAATAATAAAATAAAAGTTAAAAATGTCACTCAGAAAAAAAAAATAGAAAAGCTAGAAGTTTTCAGACTATGCAAACCAGAAAAAAGAATCATTCTGTACAAACATTCAAGAAAATGCTTAGCAAAGTCTGAAAGAACACACATAAACCAATAAAAATATACACAGCGATTACTTTGGGGACAGATGCTGGAAAGAAAGTTTTAATCTTATCTGTAAAGTTTTAATTTTTTAGAACAGAATGTTTAATTCTTGTGGTACTGGGGAAAAGTCTTTGTAACCCACCTTGCCTTAAGATAAAATCCCAATCGCAAAAGAATCTAGCAAACACAGATTCCTCTTTAAGAACCAACATTTTAAAATGCTAAAGTTTTAAAGGATTTCTTGGACTTACACACCTGGCCAGTTGTGTGTTGTTGTTGTTTTTTTTTTTAAATAATAAGAATATACATTTATACCATTGTATTAAAGAATATTGCAGAAATCATATGTACATTCAACCACTGTGAGAGTTAACTGAGAACTCAGCATAGACACGTTGGACACTGACGTTTAAAAGCCTTGGAATGAAGGAAACTGTCTCCCGTTTTATGGGGGGAAAGCCAAAAATATCAAGCATCTACCTCTCCTCCCCCAAGCGTCAGAAGATGAGTCAGAGCTGGAGGCAGGAATGGGGCCCATGTGTCAAGCCACTCGTGCAGGAGGCCTTCCCACCTCCACCAGGCAGCCCTCTGCCCCCACCCAGGTCAGGGTCCCTGCTCAGCCTGTACCTGGCGTGAAGGCTCAGAGGTCTCCAGTGAAGGAGAGGCAGCTATTCCTTCTGAGGGGTGCCTCCTTCCCTGCGTTTGTAAAGGCAACCCGCGAATGGCGGCCTTTAGGAGTCCACAACAAGGAACAATCACGGAACACCAAATGCAACTCAAGAAAAGCGGAGCTTCCAGACACGTTCAGGTAACTTTGGAAAGAATACAGCACCTTTGTTCCTCTGGCTGAAAGAGCAGGAAACACGGAGAGCAGCTATGACTTGTCTGGTATCACTTCACTTTGTGACACCGCCGAGTCCCAAGCCTGGAGATGCTGACAGTTCCAGCCTCTGTGGCTTTTAACTGCTCTGTACAATCTCAGGGAGTCTGCTCCAACATTCCATGACACTTCTGACTAAGAATCCCTCATGGACTAGGAATTCCAGGAACTCTGGTCTATATTCCTTTCAGATGAGTAAAGAATCAGGACTTGACTTTTTGCCTCCATGTTCACATCTGTAAAATAGGATGGTACTGCTTTTTACCTACCTCCCTCATAAAACTACACAGAACTAGTTCACACATGCTAAATGCCCTGAGGGTCTTCCTGGATGAAAAGAACAAGGTACTTAAAAAAAAAAAAAATCCCTACACAGTAGAACTGCATTTTAAAGTCACACCTCCTTCCCTTGCCTCTGGGATGCCCAGTTACCATAACACTAGCTGGTACCATGGGCAACATCCACCTAAATAAAATATACAATCCAGCGAAGGCAGCTACATACAACATGCAACTAACTCCTCTCGCACACAAACAAGAACTCAACTTCGCTTTGGAGCAAGGGTACTTAAGAGAAATAAAAAGATAACGCTGGCACTGCGCACACCAATCCACCACCGTAGAGAAACCCTCAAGTTGAATACTCGGCATTGCTGAAAGTCAAGTTGCTTCTATCACTGCACCAGAAACCTTCGGAAGAGGCAAGAAGCCGCCGACGCTCCCGAGGCTCGGAGCGGGCGAACGGTGGCGGCGGGGCGAGGAGGCAGAGAGAGACCATGGCTGGACCGGGGAGCAGAGGGGTCAGGGAGGGGGAGGGGAGCAGAGAGGATGCTCGCGAGGAGCCGAGGGCCGGGACCCGGGCCCAGGCGCCGCCGCAGCAGGAGAGCAGCCCGGGTGGGCGGCCGGGGTGGGGGGTGCTCCGAGCGCCCGCGAGGCGGGGCCAGGCGGGGAGGAGGGGTCGCGGCGGAGGGCGCCGGGCCTCTCCTCTCCCAGCCGGCCAGAAGATGCGAGAAGCGCCCGGGAGCAGGTGGGGGACGCAGGCACAAAGTTTCTGGAGAACCGGCTCGCGCGGGCCCATGGCCGTCCGCTCCGGCCAGGGCCCCCAGGGCCCGCTCGGCGCCAAGTCCCGCCCGCCCGCTGTCCCCCGCCCGAGCCCGCGGGCCCCGTACCGGCTCGCCCAGGCTCACGGCCAGCGCTCTTCTCTGCTGCGCGGCTCCCGGCGTCTGCGGGCTGGCCGCCGCGCGCGCCCCTCCTTCTCTCCTCCGCCCGCGCCCGGGGCGGGCCGCGCGCACGCTCGCTGCGCCCCACCGCCCTCTCCCGGGGGCGGGGCCGGCGCTCGGGGCGGGGGCGGGGCCTCGGCGCTCGGGGCGGGGCCTCGGCGCTCGGGGCTGGAGCGGGGCCTCCGCGCGAGAGGCGCGCGGCGGGCTCCCGGCCCTCAGACCCGGGGGCGCGCGGAGCCGCAGGCGGCGCGCGTGCGCACTGTGCGCTCCGCCGCGAAGTCTGGCATCCCGCGCGCGCATCCCTGGTACCCTGGCAGACCCCTGCTCAGAGGACCCCAGCGGTGTCCCCGTCTGTGTCACAACATACGACCCTGCTGTTTCCCCACTTGAGCGTCTTCCTCAAACTAGGTTTTGGCAAGGGCCCAGGGATGGCGAGCTAGGGTACTTTGTGGATGTGAGAGAGTTAAAGGCAAGAAAACGATACAAATATAAAAGGTGTGAAGATTGCAGTTAGTGACTAATCTCCTACCCCCACCTTCCATCCTGCAAGGGGGAGCCCGGAGTTGGGACCAAAGAGTGAAGAGAAAATAAATCTCATGGCAACTGTTGGCTGAATTTTGCTTGGGCAGGTATGGGCAGTTTCCAGAGACTGTGGGAGGCTGTGTTGTCAGAGACTCGGGGCTATGTGCTGTGCTGTGCTTAGTCGCTCAGTCGTGTCCGACTCTTTGCGACCCCGTGGACTGTAGCCCGCCAGGCTCCTCTGTCCATGGGGATTCTCTAGGCGAGAATACTGGAGTGGGTTGCCATGCCCTCCTCCAGGGGATCTTCCCAACCCAGGGATCCAATCCGGGTGTCCCGCATTGCAGGCGATTCTTTGCCGTCTGACCCACCAGGGAAGCCCAGAAGTGGCTATAGATGTGGCCACCTTTTGCCTGCCCCAAGACCACCAATCCACTGTCTTGAACCACAGGTACCACCTGAGTTTCCAAAGACCAAGTCCACAAGTTGTGCCTCCAAGGCAGGGCTGAGGGTCTCCGGAGCGCAGGCTGAATGCATTAATTCATTGAGGGCTTATTTGCTGTGTCACTCTTGAGGGTTTTTTTTTTTTTAATGTAGGTTTGTCCATCTATAACTTGAGTAGATGCAGAGCGGATATTCAATACAACCCTGCTCTGGCAGGTGAGGGGAGGTATAAAAAACTTCCTCGAGGCTGGGCAGTGAGTCAGGCTCCTAAGAGTCCCGACTCCACACCCAGCCCTTTACTCACCAGCTCCAGCTCCTCACCGGTGTAAATCGTTGGCATCAGAGTTGCTGAACAGTCAAACGAGTAATCATAGTTTTGGGAGGAGGGATGGGTGAGGGAAGTGAACACAGCGCTTTGGGTTTACATCCCACTCTCCTAACCTCCTGCCTCTTCAACCACAAGCTCTGAGGCTTTTTCATGCTCTTTCTGATCTCCAACCAGATTCCGAGTCATTCCGTGGGTGCAGGAATATCCAAAAATTCTGTCTGCTTTCCAGACAAAAATATAACGTCAAAGCCATTTTAGTGATCATCTTAAGGGAGCTAAAAAGGCCTAGAATGGAAAGATGTCTAGTTTTCCCGTCATAAAGAGAGAAAGCCTTAAAATTAAGTAAAATTAATCTTTCCAAGAGAGAACAATGCAGAATCTGATTCAGGATAACACATTAGGAGTTCAAGTCTTGCCTGGGGAAGGCATCTTCCCAGTACCAAATTGTGCCACCATCAACTCATCTAGTGATTTATCTTTGACATGCCAATACCAAAATAGCATAATCTCTAATAGAAACGATTGTATGCTGCTTTCCTGTTTCTCTCCCCCACCCCCCCAGTCTTTCCTTCAGTCAATTCGGTGACTCAGCAGCACGGATAGATACATCCCTCTTCAGATTCAAGCTTGTTTATTACACAGAAGGCAGGCTTCCAGAACAACTCCTTGGTGACAAGGAGCTGGACATTTTCACACATTGTAGAACTAAGCCTACCATGAAGAATCAAATCCTCATCAGGGAAGAGGAGGGAGGAGGGCTAAAATAAAGTTTGTGCTGAGTGTAATGTATGTGTAAAGATCTAGAGATTAAGGAAAGTAGGAAGAAGTGCTAAACTCAGAAAGATCATTTAGTGACTGTACATATATGCCTGTGGGTAGGGAGGTGCTTTAGCCCTTTACAGAATGTGGAAATGTGGGCTTACAGAGGCCTCAACAAAAAAATGCAGCTGAAGGTGTTGTCTTCCGGACCAGCACTGTCGGATAGAACTTTGGGGGCTGGAGATGACCCGTACTGCACTGTCCATTATGGCAGCTGCTAGCCTCACGTGGCTTTTGAGCTCTTGAAATGTGCCTAGTGTGACTGAAGAACTGAATGTTAAATTGTAATTAATTTTAATCAATTTAAATGTAAATAGCCTCACGAGGCCAGTGGCTTCCTTACTGGGCAGCACTTTACTAGACTATATATAGGTACATTTATAGGTGTCAATTATTTTAGATGTAGGAACGTCTTAGAGATCATCTGCTGTAAAAATCTGACCTGTCTGTGCCCAGGGAAGGTGTGGATGCTCCTGACTACATCTAAATAAGCAGTGCTTTAGAGCAGTGTAGCTTCTGTGCAAAATAAGAGCTGATCTGATTAGACCCAGTAAATAGAGGGTGGAAACTTCTACTCTGCTTGGCTTCTGATGTCTGCCTTTCCAAAAATATTCTCCTTAATTGCTTGGGCAATGACTGCTCCTAAGACTAATCAGACCTTTATGAGTCCCTCAAATAGTTGCATCTTCCATTTGAATTGCTTCTTCTGGTTAACAAATTGGCAACAGATTTGACGTATCTGTCACAATTGGAAGATAGTTGTGTTCAGGGCTCCCCAGTCTATAGAATCTTGATTTCAGGGTGTCATTGGGTCCCAGGGCTCTGGAATGCCAGCTTACTAATACCTGTAATTCCAGAGTCTATGCCATTAATAGCTATAAAAATGCAAATCCCCCAGGGAAGTAAAGCTTGATGTTATTGTCCTTCCACACATTTAAGAGGGACAGTGGACACCTGGTATCTGGGAGAAAACTGTAGAAATGTGGAAAATATTTAAAAACAAAAAAACCCCAAAAACTAGAGGGATAGAAATAAAAAAACATATTTCATTTACTATAGAAACTTGCCTAATGCTTGTGCTATTTTGTAAGATGTAAGATAGTGCCTTATATGGCTATCATAAGGATTAACTAGATATTATCATTGCAAAATACTATAAACTTCTATTTGTAGAGTCTTACTAGTTCTCATGTAATTTGTTTTTCCATCGATAAAAAAAAGTCACAACAAAAACCAAAATACCCAGGAGAGATAGAGAGAAAGCATCACTTCTAATTTTACTACTTAACAAAACAACTATTAGCATCTTTTTCTGATTTTTTTTTTCTTCCATGCCTGATTTTTTAGTTTTCTTACAGTGTACCTACAATTTTGTAACCAGAGTTCAAGCTTCTTGAGCTAGGCATTATATAAGGAAATATTATTGCAATGTGTCTAGGATAACCAGGTCATTTAGTATCTGTCTGTCTCTGAAACGTTCTGCCCTTAATTCAACCCTAGGGCTGGGGCAATGATGCACTGTGATGAAGATTCCAATATAAACAACATCCATGAAAAAAATGCATCTGTGCCTATTTTAACATTTGATCTGTGTCCTTCAGATCTTAGTGTCCCTCTGTGAGACTTTATTGTGGTGTGAATTTACCATGGAAAATCAAAGGCTTGTTCATACCTGGCTGGAGTTAAATGAAAATATTAAAGGCGCAATGGGAAGGGAAGGGAGGTGTCAGGTGTATTATATACTTTATCTAATTTATCTTCATCAAACACAGTTGGGTAGGTTTTATCAACCATAGTTCAGAAATGAGGGGTTAAAAAAACTTGCCCAAGGTTGTATTATTATTAAGTAGCAGTACAAAGATTAGCACTTTATGCCAGACAGGTAAACAAGAAAGTATATGCAGCCTTCATTTAAAAAGGAAAATAGAAGGATTTGATTTTTTTTTTTTAACTAGAACATATTCATGTATTTCTTGAGGGGAAAAAATTGTTTCAAAGGAAACCCTCAAAGAAAAGGGAAATGAAAAAATAAAATACCTTCTCCCCCACCAAGAGTTAGTAACCTCTGGTAGTAACAATATCAGAAATGGTTAAGAGATAACTTTAAGGACTTCCTAGGTAATTAATGCCACTTTGCATAATCTCCTACAACACCAAAGAGAAAAAACCTGATCCTACTGAAAGGGAGTTAATGACCATATCAGCCCAGGAGGAAGACTAGCCCCCCCTAGTTATAAATTGTGACAATATTCTGATGTCAAACCTCTGACTATGCAAATAAAAACAAGGGAGACCGAAGGGGTGGGGGTGTATCAGAGGTTCCCAGATTGGTTAGAAGGCAACATCTAACCTACTGTGTTGCTCGTCTGCTCTCTGCTTTGCCAAATAGTAGCAAATCTGTGTTACAGGAAATTGTAAGCCTCAAACAAGACTTCACCCTCCCAAAATGTATACATTGTCGCAAACATAACCTCTGCAGTTCTGTTTCCAGAACCCTGGAGCAATGTCTGACTACAATCTGGATGCTAATCAGGGATATCTTCCTTCACCAGAGGGCTTCTAAACTCCCAGCCCCTGCATCCGCCCCCTCTTGCCACATCTGCTGGCAATCCAAGGCTCGGCTTCCCCCCACCCTCCTCCTTGTTTCCATGGAGATGAAACAGTTTACTCCCCCCCACCCCAACTCTAAGCCATGGTTATTTTTAACTGTAAAACTCTGAGCCAGGTCACAGCTGGGATCTGGAAGATGCAATGACGTCTATAGCCACCCTTCTCTCCCACCAACGCCTTCTTTTCTGCAGTTGCTGGGGGTGGAGACACTCCTGGGAGATTTTGCTCTCAAAAGCGTTTTGCTTTACATCATTGAAGCTAAACCTGTACTCACTGAGATCTGACAGGTGTCTTGAATCTGAAACTATGCACACCCAAAACAAGGCAAAGATCTTAGCGGGGGGTGGGGGCAGCCAGGTAAGATGGACATTGCTGTCACCTACCTGTGGCTAGAGCTTAGATAAATGCCCTCTGGTTAAAAAAACAAAAACATTATATACATATACATATATCTCTCTCAAGATGTCATCCTCTAGGCAAAAAAAATAAAGTAGGGCTCTGGCTCCTGCCCCCAGTCCAGTGGCTTTTCTGCTGCAGCTTGACTTTGCTTAAAAAGAGGCTCCCAACAGGATACTGTGTGGGAAAACTGTTCCACCTCTCAAAGGCAAAGCAAATTCCCATGGGGTAAAGGTTGGCCCCCTACGGTGCTGTCCTCCTCTCCTGAAAGTTCCCATCAGTTCACCCATCTCCCAGACCCCTGGTACTTGGGGAGCTGGTGTCTTCATGGCACTTCTGAACTTTTCACCCCTTTTCAATGATTTTGGGGAAAAGCGATTAAATTACCCTGAAAATGGCCTTTTTCATCTTAGACAACATCCTAAGGTTGGAAACTGAAAGAAGAACATCAGATACTTAGTCCCAACTCAGTTTTCGGATAGGGTATATTGTTTGGGAACATTAAACTCCACAGTGCAAGTCCCAGTATTTATTTCTTAAAATAATGTTTTATGTTGTCATAATGGGGTGGGGTTGGGGTGGGGAATTCAAATAGTTATCTATCGTTTAATGAGAAAAGTGGGTTAAGTTAGCCAACAATACAGATACGGGGAGTGTACTTGGAAGAAAACCTCTCTGGGGAGGAGAGAGGTACATTGGAAGTGTTATGAGTTGGCACTTAGCTGTCAGTTCACAATGGTGATGACAGAATTTCAGCATTTTTTGCTTTAATAAAATGCCAGCTTCTTAAAACAATTGTGAGGCCTTCTTTGTTCCACACTTCCTGAGATGTTACTTCTGAGATGTTACTTCCTGAGATGTTACTTCTGGACCAAGGCAAGATTAATCTCCAACTACCTGAAAGTTGTCATGTAAGACCTCCAGGGAGACCAGAGAAAGCTGAAAAACATATGGCTTAAGAACATGAGACTAATTCAATCAAATGGTTTATCTGCTGCCACAGAAATCCATTCCCTGTGCTCGATAGTAGAATATAAGCGCTTCGGACTTAATTACCCAGCCACAAAAGACAAAAAACAAATCTGGGCTGGTATAGGGTTAACTACAGCTTTCAAAGGCAAGGGGACGTGGTGATATTCAGAACTGTATCTATTAAATCAAAATTTTTGTAGCTTTCAGTTTGGGGTATTAAACATTTTAATGGTCATTTTCTACATTCTTATCTCAACTTCCTTATTCCTACTCTTAACAGGGAAGGGGGCCCAGTACACAATGCATACCAAGCAAGTAACTCATAGTGACAAAGGAATGTTAATGTCAGATGCAAGACATTTATCCTTCAAGTACCTGTGTCTCCTGCCTTGTAAGTCTGGTCAGTCGAATCCAAGGGCAGTTTATCTCCATGCATCTCAACTGGTAGAAGCCAAAGCAACAAGGCAAACAATGAACAGACAAAGAACTCCCTCCATTAGATAAAAAAACCGGCTTTCCAAGTTTCTGGGAAATGATTTACCTGTCCCTACCCTCTAGCCCTCAGAAGCAGCATACAATGCCAATGAGGACTCCGTGGATAGGCGACTTAGGTTCCAAGATACTTCCAAGCTACTCTTCACTACCATTCCCTCTCCCAAAACAAGTGTCGGTGTCAGCCAACCACTGCTATCCTGTCCAGGCTGCTCTGGCTCTCCTTGCACCCTGAGATCATTATCACTTACATTTCATGCAGAGGGCTGGTTATTGTGTCTGATTGAAGGGAAATTATTATAGCTGGGCTACCTCTTCTGCACAGGCCACAGACATGGTAGTATCGCACTGAACTCACATCCAGCTAAACACACTGGAAAGGAAAGCAAAGCTTCTTCTTGAATGGAACTAACTTTCAGAAATTCAGATTAAAAAGCCAGGTACATGTTAAGGTGTAGGAAAGCTTTTTGTGTTAATAACAGTGTAATAAGGTATCTACAAAGTGTTAGTCGCTCAGTCGTGTCCAGCTCTTTGCGACCCCATGGACTGTAGCCTGCCAGGCTCCTCTGTCCATGGGATTCTCCAGACAAGAGTACTGAAGTGGGTTGCCATTCCCTTCTCCAGGGAGGTTATCTACAAAGACATCCTTAAAAATGAATGGGCGAGGGACTTTCTTGATGGTCCAATGGCTAAGATTCCATGCTCTCAGGGCAAGGGGTCTGGGTTCAACCCCTGGTCAGGGAATTAGATCCCAAGTGCTGCAACTGAAGACCCTATCTATGTGCCACAAGCAAGATCCGGCACAGCCAAATTAATAAATTTTTAAAAAAGAATGGGCGATATTCCAGAATGCTGTTTAGAACACAGTACAGCTCTCTTGCTTGGAAACCAGTCAAGGTGTTTCAAAGTTACAAACGAGTTAGCTTTCCAAAGCTTCTCTTCGTGAGTTTGGTCTTCTGACTCATCATGCTGGAAACTTTAGTTATTATGTATCTACATTTTTCCTAAAGTTTGAATGACTTCTCAAGTAGAGCTTTGTTATTGATGAGTGTCACTGGTTTTCTTCCCTTTCCCATAACCACAAGCTGAGAATCTCATTACTCAAAACTGGTAAGTTTCTTCTTATCATTTTGCAGTGACTGGTTAACCAAGTCCAGATTTAAAATGGGGATTTGGGGTTGGGGGAGTTGTAAAGAATAAAACGATGAAAACTGGAACCCAAGAAGAGAAATCACAAACAGTTGGTTTCAGTAGAGACTGTTAAGGTCTCAGAGCACAAGAAGGGGTCACTGAACAGAAAGAAAAAGTTCCAACAGAAATCCTTTAAATTGTAATAAAAATCCCTCACAGTTAAAAGGTCTTTATTCATTGTTCACTGCTGTTGAGTTTTAAACTTTCCTTCTTCTGAGACGATCTGGACCAAGAAAGACCTATATCAATGTAGTTGGCTTATGGCCAATCCCATCTAGCAGATAAGGGGAAGGACGGAATATTCTTTGAAAAATTCTTGCTAGCTCTGGATTTTTAGTAAGAAGGGCCTTCCTTTGGTGACAAGAAGGAAAGAAGGAAATAATGTAGTAAGCTAGTTAGTGACATCTAATATCAGCAAATGCTTTTCTATTATAAATGCAAAAGGATAGTGACTCCTTTCAAGTACTCCTCACCCAAAATTATGGCTTGATTTGAGAAACCCCCTAGAATTCTAAGTCTTAAATTCTGTAAAACTGGGTTTACCAAAACTGTAATAACCCTTTCTAAAATCCAGTCTTTTGAAATTACAGCCTTATTTTTGTCACTATTTTCAACCATGCCATTTTCATCAAATCTGATTCCCTCATCAGTTTTTCAGACTTCAACTGGATCCAAGGTTTCTATCAGACTGTCCTGCCATCCTCCCACTCCTAACCACCACAGCTGCCCCTTGTGTCTCAGCCAACTAAATCTCTTGGCACTTTTCCTTACTCCCATGGCTGCCTCCACATCCCCCTCCACCCACGATGTCTGGAACAGTCTCCCTCTTCCATCTGCAATTTCATCACTCTCATCTCCATCTTATTGCCTCAAAAACTCACCTCTCCCAGGATGCCTTCCTTAATCAAGAATAAGGACCTCAGACTACAGCGGACATCACCCGACACTGACATCTAACGCACTTTTAGAACAATACTTAAAAGAAGCTGGACTTTCCTAGGGGTCCAGTCGTTAGGAATCTGCCTGCCAATGCAGGGGACACGAGTTCGATCCCTGGTCTGGAAGGACTCCACATGTCAGAGCAACTAAGCCTGTGAGCCACAACTCCTGAGCCTACACATTCTAGAGCCCATATGCCACAAGAGAAGTCACAGAAATGAGAAGCCCAAGCACCACAACTAGAGAAAGCCCGTGTGCAGCAACGAAGACCCGGTGCAGCCAAATATAATAAATATATTTTTTTTAAGTCTTAGCATTAAAGAAAAAAAAAAGAGGCAATCCCTTTATAATCAACTTGCAGTGATGGTGGTGATACACTGTTTTCTAATGATAGGACTATGTCAAGAAAACAAAAAAATAAAAAAATAAAACCACAAGCCACCCTTTTTAAATACTTAAGTCCTTTATTCTAATTCCCTCAGATGCTAAGAGTTTCCTTTTCACTTGTAAACCCTAGATGAAGTCTATTAGCAAACCACATGCATATATACATCAGCCAAGAAGTTTGTGCTGATATTTGCAACCAAGTATATGATATTTGAATTAAGTATTTTGAATGATGAAAGAACTAAAGAATCAGTCAGCTATCAGAGGTAGTAATCTGTGACAATTCTGTTTGCTTCCAATAGAATAGCGATAACCCTCTGAGTTTGGCTTCCTACTGTGCAAAAATATTTAAGGACCAACTTTCAGATGTGGCAGAGTCACTCACCCTCATATCTAGTGAGTTCCACACATGAAAAGGCTTTCCTTTTGTTTTAAAAGTAGCTCTTCCTGTAGGCTACCCTTTCACCGTTGAGAAACTAGGGTTCAGGTCTCATCCAAGCAATGCTGAAATTAACTGCATCATCTCCATCCTCGGGGACCTGGTATCCTGGGAAGCCCCCGGTGACAACAAGGGTGAGCCCAGGACACACGTGTTAGCACAGACAGCTCAGCATGATGAGGTGGGCATCCAATACCCTAAGTGTGCTTTAGTTACCAGAATATTTGACACACCCACAAATTAAGTAGCAAAACATTTAATCAATTCTAACAATAACAGAGACATTTTATATCCATTGCTACCTCCTCAAAAGTCTTCTGCAGATTAGCCAATCAGACTGCAGATTACAGAGCCAGACATTCAAGTTCAAAGTACAGTTTGGGACAAGATCATCATGGGGAGGTTTTACTCCTTTCTACTCAAAAACATAAGTTGTCAGGTTAAAAAGAAACCCTCAAACAGAAAGAGAAAGCCTTCTCTCACTATAACCTCTTTATTTTAAATCTGTAACGTTTGAAGGCAAAACATAATCAGAAAACCAACCTCCCAAGCAGGTACAAGAATCTGAGCTGCACTCCTGGGATTACAGACTGGTTTAGTTCTATTTCTACTAACACTGTGATGTGAGGTACTATGGTTCTTGTTTTAGTTACAAGAGGTGTTAGGAATGAATGCCCACACACAATTAACAATAGCTTATCTAGCACATAATTCTGCAGCACAATACCAACAACAGGAGTATTTTAAAGCAGGGTGGAGAAGAAAGTAGACACTAATAAAACTGAAGATTTCCTTTGTTCTTCCCCTCTTTCCACAATGAGACTTCAGTTCAAAAACAAGGCTCCAGAAAGGCCGTGTGGTCCTTTGGCCCGCCACATTCCTGGGGAGCCTCAGGCTTTGGTGATGTATCCTTCTCGGATGAGGAAATCATAGATTTTCCGGGTTTTGTTCACGTCTATCTTGATGAGTGCTCTTGCCTGTGCCAGTCTTAAGCCTCCTTGCTTGTTACATTCGTTCAACAGAGCAGATTTGTATTCTAAATAGGCTCCCGGGACCAACCTCACCATCTGACAGAGCTGCAAGACATGGCAAATTTAATCAACATTAACATCTGTCAGTCTTAAAATTTAATCCAGTAGGTATAGCCATAATAAAGTGTAAAGAGTGACATCAACCTCCAACTATTTACAGGAGCTGCTGGTGGCTAGACCACATTCCATTCTGTCTTTTCTTTGGTGAGAACAGTCTCAAGAGGCAGAAAAAGGCTGAGGGTGATGCCGGGAGAGCTGTGGCACCTGTCAGCCGGCTCCCCGGGGTTTGTCGCGGGCACAAATCTGTGTCCTGAGGACTGGCCTGGGGCAGAGGCCCGGCACCATCTGGCTCAGCCTGTCAGGGAAGAGTTGCAGGGCCCGGGGTGGGGGTGCTGACACTTGGGTTCCCAAGTGTGAATCACATTATTTCTGGTATCAGCATAAGCCCGTAGTCTCTACTTTTGTGATTACACTTCCTACTTTGGAAGGAAAGGAGATCTAGAGATCTTGCTAAGAGGTCACTTTAACTGCTAAAGATGCAAAAAGCTGGTTTAATTCTAGTTCACCTGCCATTTATCCAGCAATGAACAGTCTGAGGTCACCATTTTGTGGGTAAGGATAAAAAACTGCTTGAAACTCTGGATCATTCCACACTTGAATCAGAATGGCAATCCTTCTTCAGCAATACCTGGACATAACATACACTCCCTTCTCCTCCCACGCTCATCTTCACTGTTCCGACCGGGTAAAATCAAAGTCTAATACTAGCCCCTATTCCACTCTGTCTGACCTGAATTTCTGATATGGAGTGGTAGATGAGGACGCCGATCTTGGGAACTATAAAAGAGCACACAGGAACAGAGGAATTCCTCTTTGGAATGGACTTGAGAGCTGTCGCACATTCTTTGGAAAATGCTTGATGATGACTCATTTGAGGCTGGACTTAAAAAGTTTAGAAACAGCTAACAGTCATAAGAAGTCACATCCAGTGATTAAGTGATTACGGTGGAAAAGAAAAGTAGGTCACGGCTTTTTTAATCAAAGTTAATGTGTGACTATAGATGATGATGGATTCCTCTTTTGTGCTTATACACATACCACGGAGACAATTCAAAAATCTTTTTAAGTAATGGTCATATTGTTGGAATAAGAGTAGAACTTCTGAAAAGTGCCCACTCTTATAGGAAATAACCATTTCCATATAAAAGTTATTTTAAGTTTGTAAAAAATTAAATTCAGTAAATAAAGTACTCAGTACAGTATCTGGTACATGATAAATGCTCAATAAATGACAGTTGGTATTATTTACATTTATGTATCGTATGCTCTTCTCTCAGCAGATGAATGGTGGCAGGGTGATGAGGAAATGAGTTCGAGACCTGCTAAGGTCGGTTCTTTAACACGGAGACCTTGAGGATGACTAGAGCTGTATATGCACATGCGTGATGTGAGCACAGAGCCAGAGGGGCTTGATCCTGTAATGTGTTTTTCACTACAACTCAGTGAATAACTGGCCCCTACTCTCTGTCCTCTAACCAGCTCCCCTTCTTTTTGTTACCTCCTTTTCTTTCTCATTCAACTTCTCTGTGCCAGGGAGGCCAGTGAGGTTCAAGGGCGGTGCACTTCGTCTACCTATAGATACAGACAGAAAAAGGCATGTATTTTGTAAGAGACAGTACCTCAGGAGTAAAAAGTGTAACAAAGTTCACCATTGTCAGGCCTGTTAGGTACACAACTACTACACATCAGGTACCTCAAAGTTCACTTGAAAATAAAAACAGTAAGTCAAGGACTTCCCTAGTGGTGCCATGGATGATGAAGTGCCTGCCAATGCAGGGGACACGGGTTCGCTCCCTGGCTGGGCAAGATTCCACGTGCTGCAGAGCATCTAAGCCCATGTCCGTGACAGCTCCTGAGTCCGTGTGCTGCAACTACTGAAGCCCTCGCGCCTAAAGCCTGTGCTCTGCAACAGGAGACGCCACCATGAGGAGAAGCCCACGCACTGCAACGAAGAGTAGCCCCTACTTGCTGCAACTAGGAAAGCAAGCCCATACAAGAGCAACGAAGACCCAGCACAGCCAAAGATAAATAAAGATTAAAGAAAAGAATTAAAAACAAAAAAAGGTAAGTCAAGTGCCCTTTGCCTTGATAAAATGCACATATAATCACACACACCTCAGAGTCAAAGAAGATTATTCTTCCTAACCCAGAAGATTCTAAAATCTACAGCCCAGATGTCATCCAGTTAAGAAAGGTTACATGCTGCCTGTCTTGACAGCTGATGAATGGAAATAACAACTCTGCAGGAGAGACATTCCCTAACACTGGCCCTTCTGCCAGCAGTGCAGGCAAACATGGTAA
Source organism: Odocoileus virginianus (assembly GCF_023699985.2). Taxonomy (NCBI): domain Eukaryota; kingdom Metazoa; phylum Chordata; class Mammalia; order Artiodactyla; family Cervidae; genus Odocoileus; species Odocoileus virginianus. The sequence continues at coordinate 12,769,405 of NC_069690.1, read as the reverse complement.
TTACCCAGGTACCATTCACCTTGAGATCAAAGACAGAGAGTCAGGCCAGCAGAAGGCCCTTCATTATGTATTATTTGAGGGAATATCTGTTCCTCCCAAAGTAGCCCTGTTTACCTGAAAGACCCACAGAGAGGAACAATGAGCCAGTATATGGCAAAGCAGAGGCTGAGGTGAACTCACATACCTTGCCAAAGAGACCTAAGCAGGAGGTCACTGCCCAGGATGGGAAGCCTGATGTGCACAACTCTGGGGATTTGTTTTGAATGTACACGTGAGTGAATGGGCTGTGTTAAGCAAAAGAAAATGTAGAATACTACGTTACACTTCATGGGGGCAGGGTGCTGCTTAGATGGTGGAGAGCAGGGGGAGGGGCTGTCACAGGCTTCCCTTTAACATCAACAGAGGGAATGGGAGCTGCTCCGCAGTCCCAGGCCGAGCTTGACCCTAAATGCCCTGAAATGGAGATTACGATCACTCAATACCTCACCAGTTCCGAGAGGCTACTTTATGATTAGTGATTCAGGTTTCCAACTCTGCACTGCCTTAGGAGCAACTCAGAGTGTGAAAAGGAGCAAAGGGTCATCTCAACCTAAACACTGGGGCTGAGGGGGGCTGATGCCCGCCAAAGCAGCAATCAAGAGTGAGCGCAAATGGTTCAGAAAACACAAATACCAAAGAAGCTAGGTCAAATACATTCATTCACTTTAACTAGTCAACATTAAATTTTCTTATTTCTGTATTTAGACTGGGGGAGGATTTGGATGTGAGAAACTTATAAAACTTAACTGTCTTGCTATTCCCTAAAAGACTCTTTTCTCCTCTAAATATTAAAAAATAATTACTTGAAACAGAGGAATAAATGAAAAAAAAAAAAATCACCCCTGCAGTGGCCTTCTCTGAGTCCTTGTCTGGGTCTTGAATTGGAGATTTTTTGAATGGGATCACAAGGTCTATTTTTCCCAGTTTCAAAAAATGGTAAAACTACAAATGGGTTATCTTTTTGCCAAATCCAGTCTGTAAACAGTGGAGTAGTCTGTATGTTCTCATCAGGGGAAGTGGCTAATCTACATATGGAGCAGGGATGAATGATAACCAAGAAAATAGGCAAACGAACACCAGGATCTCAGATCAGCATTCTACAACTAATACCACCCCACACTACCATTTATTAATTACCAAGCAGCAAGGATTATCAGATATCATATGGTTTAAACTTGCCCTGTAAACTGACCTCAAAATAGGACATGCCGGAAGAGATAAGAAACAGAAATACTTTTAACTCTCCAACTTATAAAGATATAAGTCTTATTTTTCTGGCAAGTAACATGCCTCCGTGCTCATATAGGATACAAAGCCTTTAATTTATCCCCTGTGAGACAATCTTGAAGTCTGTGGTATATAAAATCATAGTAAACGAACTGCCTGTGAACACTGGTAAAATAGAAAAAACACCTGTCTGAGGTCCTTTCCTCCCCTGTCTTTGTAATGTAAACCTGAGGAAAGTTCCTGTTTGGCCATGAAGATTCTAACAACTTGCTGATGTTTATGTATCTGTATAACAATCACCATTCCCTTGCCTAAGCACCCGGCTCCCACAAAGGCGGGAGGGTTTGTTGGGTCACTGTAATTCCCAGGATGAAAACTCCAGAATTGTGACTTGCTCCAGCCTGAAAAATAATTACCTGAATTCGAAGTCATGGGAACAGAAGGACTCAGGCCAGAATCACTACAAAAAAGAAGAGGAATTTAAACTTACGTCACATCAAGAAAGCAATTTCCAAAAGCCCATGAGAGACTGGGTAACATTTATCAGGTCAGCTACTTTGAAGAGAAGTAATGAGACAGACTAGACTATGCTTTTACAGGCTATCCCCACTATACACAACTCAAGAAAGGAAATCTGTTCCAGGGAAGGAAACTGCCTAGATTTGTTAAGAAGAGGTCCTGGTGTGGCACATCACAGAGACCATTCATGAGCAAAAAGCAGGAATTTGATCCTCCAATGAAAATCACGCCAGTAGATACAGAAGAAGAAAGAAGGTGTAGCAAGGGAATACACTAATCTTAAAAAATAAGGTCAAAGTAGGATTCTAGGAGGCCAATTACATTTCTCAAAACTGTCAGTACTGTACTATTTGAGATAGCCTGCTGAAGTTTTCTGAATTCTTCTAGCTACCTAATTATTACAGCTCTGCCATTTAGGGTAGGGCACCCACAGGGCTATCTGAAAATACAGGTAAAGGCCAAAAGCCCCATGAGGTTGTCCCCCAGACTAATTCCTCACATGTCAGCCTGCCGGCGGAGCCACTGCTGGCAGGCACTGCTGTCCTGGATGTACTGGAGGACCTCAGAGAGCATGGTGCGTTTGAGGCGTTCCTCTTCTCGAGTCTTCTTGAGGTGATCATAGGTTCTGGCACCTGTAGATGTTAAAAAAGTGACAACAATGACAAGGTAGCAGAACTAACCAAAGGGCTTCCTAACTCATCAACAAACAGTCCATCTTTTTTAATTTTTAATTTCTGTGGCCTTGCTGTGAGGCTTGTGGGATCTTAGTTCCCCAACCAAGGATAAAACCCAGGCCCATGGCAGTGAAAGCGCAGAGCCCTAACCACTGGACCCCAGGGGATTCCCAGTCGTTTTTTAATTTCCTTTGAAAAAGTGCTTCCAGAATTATTTTTCTAAGAGCAAAGTGATTTCCCCTAGTTTGAAATCTCTTTTGGTAAGAAATGAAAATATGTTTATTCCTTTTTCTACCTTTAAGAAATCTGAGAGAGGGAATTCCCAAAACAGAAAAGTACAAAGAAAGTTGGAGTTGCTCATATTTCCATCCCCTAAAAGTAACTTCTAATACTGTCATATTTACTTCCTGCTTTATTTTTTTCTATCCATATATTTTTCCAAGTCACACAAATTCTATACACATACACTGTTTCTTAAAAACCAGTTAGGATTACAAATAAAAATAAATCCTCATTGACTATTACTATTCTTTTCACCTCTTTCGTGGAGACAACCAACATCGGGCAACCCAAATCTGGTATCAGAGTCTTTATATGCATCTTGCTAACAGCTGCATAGTGTTTTCTACACTATTAATGTATGTAAGATCCAAAATATCAAACCAGTGGGTTTCAAGCCACGTTTCACAGAGGCCCAGGTTACCATGAAAATATCTCAGGGATTACTGTGAACATACCGGTGGTCCTGGGCTCCACACATGGTCTGAATCATCAGACTTCAACCTAAGGAATTCCACTTTTCCTTATGGATTAGTGCTCCACATAAAATTTCATTTTGTAAACAGTTTCCAATGTTAGAAATAAAGAGCCATTTTACTAGGCTAAACTTGAGCAGTGGGTGAACGGGAGATAGCTTTCAACCAACAGGAGGAGGGCATGCTGAAGACCATCGCCAAAACAACAGAACAACAGAGGACTTTGGTGCGTCGGGTACTATACTATGTGTTCACCCATATCTCTCATTTGGTCTTCACATGAACTCTAAGAGACTTGGAAAACTGAAACAAATAGAATTACAGATCTGGTAAAAGAGCCAGAGCTCAAACCTAAGCTGTCCAAGCCTAGACTTCAGCTCTTAACTGCTAACACAACTGCCTTCTCTTACAACCTGGCTCTACTACAACTAGTTAATCACTTTCATCCTTAGTTTCTCTATTAAATGAGAATAACAATACCCATCTCTTAAGTTGAAAGTGAAAGTGAAGTTGCTCAGTAGTGTCCGACTCTTTTCGACCCCATGGACTGTAGCCTACCAGGCTCCTCCGTCCATGGGATTTTCCAGGCAAGAGTACTGCAGTGGGATGCCATTCCTTTCTCCAGGGGATCTTCCCAACCCAGGGATCGAACCCAGGTCTTCAACACTGTAGGCAGACGCTTTACCATCTGAGCTACCAGGGAAGTCCCTCTCTTAAGTTGGTGAAGTATAAAGGGTACAGTTCAACACATGGTGAACAGTTAGGTGTCATGAATATAATCATCTCTACCTCAAGTAACTGGGATGCAAGTGCCTAGAACCAACTGAAGTGTGCTTAATGGGAATGATCATATGATGCATCACTAAATTTAAAAAGGCTGAGGCTAAAAGTTGGAATACAAAATCTTTTTTTTTTAGAGGTCACAATAGAATCCTAAATCTAAAGTAGCAACTCTGTCATACTTTTTATTTCACCTCAGATAATCCATATAACGGTATTTATAAGGATTAAATAGATGAAACTTTTGGGGAAGATCAAAAACTCATTCTGAAATGTGAAAGCTTGTTTATATGTTTGGAAGGCACATGCCCTCTGATTCAGTGCGGAGCATAAGCATACTTACTACAAAAATTGGTAATGCCTGCCGTCCTATATTCCTGGAGCCTTCTGATTTCCCTTCGGAGTTCAAATTCCACTGTTTATCCCCCCAAAAAAGACAGAGAAAAATTGGAAAAACAAAATCAACATCAATGAGCACTTTTACTGCTAAATATTTTCAGTAATCCTGCCTTCTATATAAGACTGGGCAATTCCATCTGGGGAATCCTAATTGTTGCTAATATCTCATTAGAAATTTTACTTAAGAGCTGATAAAAATGAACTCCAGTGGTCTTTTGGCTTCTGTCTCCAGTTGCAGAAAGCAGCTGGAATTGTTTCTTAGAAAACTTCATAGAGACCTGGCTGAATTCATTTAGCGACAGTAGTAATGAATATAATTTCTCAAACCACCAAGTTTCCCTGCTCTATTTATTCCTTGTTAAAAGTTCTAGCTACAAAGCCAAATTTCAGTATGAAACCTGTCTCTGGTATTACATGACACAGACCTTTTTGCAAGGGAAGGACAAAATTCTGTGCTCAAGTTCCTGATGGTTTCTTTACAGCTTTTCTCTTACAGGGACAAAAGAGCAGTGTGTTTTCCATAAACCAAGATTTCTGCCTCCTCTGAGCACACAGATCAGATTGCACTGCTGAGATTATTATGTGATGGAATGTTCAAATCTGGGTGCTTTGCAAAAGCGGATGAAGGAAGAACCTGGACAATCCACGGGGTGTAGTCCCCTGGAGTGACACATAAACCAGCGATGGTACAAACTGGGACAGGAAGTAAAGATCAGACACCCAGGATAAATCACACAAAGAATGCCAACTAAACAGGGTGTCTGTGAGGACAACCAACCCGGTTCAGATAAATGCCTGCAATGTCATGCAAGAAATATCTGCACAAAGAGAACAGGATACAAGCCTTCATGAAGTACCTTCCTGAACTAAATTTGGGAGTCAAAATCAAATACCTGAATCTCATGATGAAAGGCATAGACTCAGCCCCTCAGTTCAGACTTTTATAGTCCAGGTCTTCCTGCGTTAACAACTTCAATTTTTTATAGTGAGAAATCAAATGATAACTATATAGATCTCTCTCAGAGAAAAAAGGCAGGAAAATGATGTAAGTGCTATATATTATTTCCATGAGTCACCCAACTCTGTCCCCACCTAGAAACTAGTTTTAATACTAAAATAATTATGAACAAAATAATGTGATTTGCTTCAAAATAATCCAGTTGAGGATGGGAAAGGAATGGGTGATAAAGATGAAACTGGATCAGCCACTGGATGGTTAACTGCTAAAGCTGGGTGATGGATACATGTATATCATAGTATAATGAACCCCCATGTATTTGCAAACTCCCATATTAAAAATGGGGGAAAAGCTACTAAACTATTGTTTATCTAAAGGAGGGGAGCCACTAGTATTTTTAAGCTTTCTTCTCCATTCCCAAAGTTTCAAATTTATCATAGCAATTTATCATAGCAATAAAGGGGAAGAAACAATTAAAAAAAAAAAATCCACTTATTTGTTTACAGAATTTCACATAAAACACCATTATCATTCCTATTTATATAAATACACACACACAGAAACATACGGTCAAGGTTAAAAAACCACCTACATGCATGGCTTTCAATGAACTTGTCATGCTCCACCGGCCCCACTATCCTTGCAAATCGCCTCATTGTTTCATAAAGATCTTGGACTTCCTTGGGATATCGTCGTTCCATTACTACAGAGAAAGTAAAGAATGTAAAGGTCTCTAAGTTTTCTGTATTTTTTTTTAACAAGTAGTAAAATGGAAGAATATTATTCCTAACCTCACATGATTAATTTACCCATGACAGGAAGCAAACCAGAAAGCTAGGGAATGCAGCACTCTAATCATGACGCTAACAGAACCAGAGGGACTATGTCTCAGGGACGCTGTCATGGCTGGAGAGCACCTGCACTCTGGTGACCCCCACACCTCACTCTCAATCTGCACAGGGGCAGGAAGTTCTGGCAGTAACAGGAAGGACGATTAAAGGCAGATCATGCATTCTTAGGAACAATGTAGGGCAAAATCTCCGGTACTGACTTCTGCAGAACAAGGGACATGTAGACATGCTAATTCATCTAGAAGAGGTAGATCAGTCCGCCAAAAGTGTGTGATCTCTCCCATGTCCCACTAAAAATCCTCTCTGTAACTCCATGTCCTCAAGTGAGGCATTTATTTCTTCACTCTCTACATGGGTCATTTTGCCTTTCTCTAAACTTAATTAAGTACCACAACTTAATATACTGTGAATGAAGTTATATTTTAATAGCTATCATGGAAGCAAATGGTCATATATGCCACCTGGGATACCCTTACAGGTAGCCAGAATCAGCCCCTTTGAGGATCACTACAGACCAAATTTCTAATAAAAAGAGCTATCAGCAAAAAGAGGGGTAGGAAAACCCACCAACAATAATTGGTAGGTTGGAATGATCAGGAATTCTCGAATTGCTACTCAGTCATTTCAATAAGAGTACTAGGCTAGCTCTGTCCACTCTCAGGCTAAAAATAGAGTCTGTTACTTATGATAGTTACTTAAATTGTTGTCTTTTCAGATGAATCTCTTCCTTAGCAGGAAAATTCTTGGCCACAAATTCTAGGGGCTGATTTGATGGGCAGCCACAGATTCATTTTATTCACCACCAAAAAACCCTACTTCTATAGGGATAATACAAAAATTTGGAGCAATTTCACTTGATGAAAAAAACTCCTATGCCTATGATATTAAGGTCACATGTACATTCAGTACAAAGGCAAGTGAAAACCTCTCAGACCACATTGCACATGCCATGCCTTTCTTGGAAGTAACAGAGCTTCCCCTCAGCTCTATCTGTAAAAATACAGTTAAAGAATAAAGAGGCTAAGCTGACCTCTGTCCACCAGCTGGGAACTGAATTTATGCAAGAGTCAAGGTCTACTACATACAGGTTAAAATCCAAAAGCCCAGCAATTGCAGACATAGGAACACACTACCAGGACATGACCAATTATTGCCGACAGAAAGGGCAAGGGAGAGCGGACCTGGAGTTATTTTTGCAAACCCACAGCTCTCAATTAGGACGAGGCTAAACAAGCAATAATGTACACTGGCAGAAGGAATGTAAATTGATATAACTATCTTTCAGGAAACAATCTAGCAGCATGTGTTAAGCATTTTTAATAATCATATTCTTTGACCTAGTAATTCCACTTCTCGGAATCTATCTTAAAAAAATTCTAGATGCAGACAAAGCTTTATTCACAAACAAGTTTACTTTTGTGCTATTTGTAATGATTTTTTTAACTTTTTATTTTTTTTCCATTTATTTTTATTAGTTGGAGGAGTAATGATTTTTTAAAAAACTGAAAATAAGCTAAATATTCAACAATAAAGACAGGTTAAGCACATCATTATATACTTACAACGTATATTATATGTAATAGGACCCAGATAATCACGATGGTGTGATCACTCACTAGAGTCAGACATCCTGGAATGTGAAGTCAAGTGGGCCTTAAAAAGCATGACTACGAACAAAGCTAGTGGAGGTGATGCAGTTCCAGTTGAGCTATTTCAAATCCTGAAAGATGATGCTGTGAAAGTGCTGCACTCAATATGCCAGCAAATTTGGAAAACTCAGCAGTGGCCACAGGACTGGAAAAGGTCAGTTTTCATTCCAATCCCAAAGAATGCTCAAACTACCACACAATTGCACTCATCTCACATGCTAGTAAAGTTAATGCTTAAAATTCTCCAAGCCAGACTTCAGCAATATGTGAACTGTGAACTTCCAGATGTTCAAGCTGGTTTTAGAAAAGGCAGAGGAACCAGAGATCAAATTGCCAACATCCCCTGGATCACTGAAAAAGCAAGAGACTTCCAGAAAAACATCTATTTCTGCTTTATTGACTGTGCCAAAGCCTTTGTGTGGATCACAATAAACTGTGGAAAATTCTTAAAGAGATGGGAATACCAAACCACCTGACCCACCTCTTGAGAAATCTATATGCAGGTCAGGAAGCAACAGTTAGAACTGGACATGGAACAACAGACTGGTTCCAAATAGGAAAAGGAGTACATGATGGCTGTATATTGTCACCCTGCTTATTTAACTTACATGCAGAGTACATCATGAGAAACGCTGGGCTGGAAGAAGCATAAGCTGGAATCAAGATCGCTGGGAGAAATATCAATAACCTCAGATATGCAGATGACACCACCCTGATGGCAGAAAGTGAAGAGGAACTAAAAAGCCTCTGGATGAAAGTGAAAGAGGAGAGTGAAAAAGTTGGTTTAAAGCTCAACATTCAGAAAACTAAGATCATGGCATCTGGTCCCATCACTTCATGGGAAATAGACGGGGAAACAGTGGAAACAGTGTCAGACTTTATTTTTTGGGGCTCCGAAATCACTTGCAGATGGTGATTGCAGCCATGAAATTAAAATACGCTTACTCCTCGGAAGGAAATTTATGACCAACCTAGATAGCATATTAAAAAGCAGAGACATTACTTTGCCAACAAACATCTGCCTAGTCAAGGCTATGGTTTTTCCAGTGGTCATCTATGGATGTGAGAGTTGGACTGTGAAGAAAGTTGAGTGCCGAAGAATTGATGCTTTTGAACTGTGGTGTTGGAGAAGACTCTTGAGAGTCCCTTGGACTGCAATGAGATCCAACCAGTCCATCCTAAAGGAGATCAGTCCTGGGGTGTTCATTGGAAGGACTGATGCTGAAGCTGAAACTCCAATACTCTGGCCACCTCATGCGAAGAGTTGACTCATTGGAAAAGACCCTGATGCTGGGAGGGATTGGGGGCAGGAGGAGAAGGGGACGACAGAGGATGAGATGGCTGGATGGCATCACCGACTCGACTGACATGAGTTTGGGTGAACTCCAGGAGTTGGTGATGGACAGGGAGGCCTGGCGTGCTGTGATTCATGGGGTTGCAAGGAGTCGGACACAACTGAGCAACTGAACTGAACTGAACTGTTGGACAACCAAAATTTTTAAAGCTTCCTAGTGATGCTAATATGCAACTTGGATTAAGAACTACTGCCATAAATGATTTAAAACTATTCAATAATGATGGGAAAAATTTTAAATTAAAGAAAAATGCTAATACTTACACTGAAACTTCCTAAGGTTGATTAATCCATGGTCTCTTATAATTCTAGAATGAAAAACATAATTATCTATGATAATTAATTTCACATTTAACTATGTCTTCCACAAGCAGCTTTCATGAGACAGCACTAACACTACACGGGGGAATATCGAGGTCCAGAGGAGCCACTCCCCTCAAAGGTCTGCAGCTCAGTGAGGCACTAGCACAGTTTTAGGCTCTCGAGCACCATGTATCTTTCCCCTCCTTGGGCAATGAAGACTCTCAATAACTATTTGCTGGATGAATCAATGCGCACCCACAAATACTGAAAAACACGTGTCTAACACGTGTCTGTAACTTAGACGAAACAGAAGGGAATCTGTGTCCATGGTATAAAAATTATCGATTCAGCTTTAGGGAAATGATAAGTGAGAATAACCATTTAAGGGAAATCTGTTAACCATGAAGGGTGCCATGATCACACACTCAATGTTTACAACTGTACATTCACAGAATGCCTTGAAGCTATTTGAAATAATTCTTGTGCATGTTTAATGGAAGGGCATCACAAAACACAAGATCTAATAGAGCCCTTAACAACTGAGTTCTACAATACTGTCTAGTTCTAATTGCATGTTTTAAGCAGAACAGAATCTAGGTAAACCATGCAGAGTTCCATGTCTGGAACCTTCGATTTCTATTGCCTAGCAATGAACCTTCTCTCAAGAATAGCTGAATAATCTTTAGCACTCACTAGAAGCTAACTCCAGATATGCAGAGAGTAAGTTTTATTTCAGATCATGTCTCAGTCCCTCCAGAGTGTCTCCTAAGTCCTATTTCTTTTTCTCATTGTGATGCCACCGTGTTTCTGGTTAGTAACATGCCTACACATACACACACACACACCTGTGAGTACCCTTCTCTGAACTGTTAAAAGTCTCTGTAATCCAACAGAGATCTGGGATCCATAACTTCTCAGTCTGAATGTAAAGTTTTTGTTCTGTTGCAAAGAGAAGGAATAATCAAGAGTGCCTAAAACTTGCTCATGATTCCTTTGAAATCCTTTTAGATAAAAGATTTCTCATAAAAACTCAGCAGTCAGAATGGAGCATTTGAAAAAGCATAACAACTTAATAATATCTTGAATTTTTCTTGTTGGTTTTTTCTTTAAAAGAACATACCCATATTATTCACTGGTCATAACATTAAGGAAGGGGTAAAGGAGAAGGAGGTAAAAAAGCAAAAAAAAGGAGAGGTAATATTAACTTTTAACACATGGAGATACTGAGAATCAAGGAAGTTAAGGGTATTCCTCATTGAAGTCATAAGGTAAGCCACAAGTGGAGCTTGTTCCTATGGGCTATACGTGGCCAAAAGTCCAAAGGTAGAAGAAGGCAGGATGGTCTCCCAGACTTACTTTTTTCGTCTTTGTCGCTCCTTTAACCTGGAATGATAGATATCCACTACAGCCATCTTCAGAGCTATAAACAAACAAACACTTACATATAAATATAGCCAAGGCAAGAAGAAATCTATTGCCCAAACTGTTCTAAACTTTTAACCTCGTATTGCTAACTACTCCATATTCACTGGTCTAAGAAATCTGTCTCTTGGAAACAAAAAAATATCCTAGAATATTGAATTTCTGAACCAGTAAATTACAGTGAAATTCTTTTTCTTAAGTATATGTTTATAAGGGGTGACCCTATGGATAACAAATTCTGCTTTCTTCTAAACATCTACTTTGACCATGCCTTGCTATGTATATTAACTTTCACATAACAGTTCAACAAGGAGTCTGCACTTTGGTAAAACATGGGCTAGAAATTACACATATTAGAGTTTCAGACTAGGAGAGAGAAATACTGAAATCTAACAAGCTGAGCTATAAGCAGATGCACTATATCCGTATACAACTTCAGTCACCGGGAAGTGACCAGGAATACTTTATCCAGGCCATCCTCCCTTGGATCTGAGATAAAAATAACAAATTCTAGCTGGATGATCTGAAGAGATAACTGAATGCAGTATTTTTTAAACTTCAGTTATTTTTTAAAAAAAATAGAAAAGTATTAGGTATCCCAGATTTGTTGTCATTCGTTTCTAACAAGTTCAAAAATTTAAACAACATTGCTTCATTTTTCCTCCTCACCACCCACAAACTAAAAATAATTCAATAATATCAGGTCCAAGATTTAAGGCAATGGATTGCAAATCTTTTTTTTAGGTTGCAGAACCCTTTCTCTATGTGAATTCTTTCTTGGTTTATACGTGGTTCCTTATAGAAGCATAGATATCACAGAATGCCCAGACCCTGCCAGTGTTTCCTAATACACCTGGTATTAGGTGTAATGACAGGTCCTAGAACGCTGTTCTGGGGGAGACAGGCTTTACGTAAGTCTGTGGTGGAAGTGGCAGGAGGAATGGGGAGGAGACGATCTGTTTTTGACATGCACCACAACCAAGTACAAGTTTTAGCGTGGACTCTACCTTCCTTCTTAGGAGAAAGAGAATTAGGAAGTCAACAGTTCAAGGCAGAAGGAGAAGCAAATAGAACAAATAAGAAGCAAATAGGTAAAGAGCTAACATACACTGAGTATTTATCCCATTCCAGGCTCTTTAGGTGCCTTATCTCATTTACCCACTGAATAACAAGATAAGTTCAGTAGGAAATAAACTACCAGAAAATCGAGTGGGGAGGTTAGTGCTAATTTTGACAAAACAGTTCTGTAATTTTTCTAATATACTAACATATCATGTTGTTTCCTAAGATTTATGTGGGGAAGAATTAAAACAGAAAAAAAAAAAAAAAACCCTGAAGAGACTGTGTTACAAAAACCTCTATAAATAAATCCTGCTGATAAACGGTTCTGGTGCCTGATCAATTCAGTAGTGGAAGCTTGTACAACCAGCTCTGGAGAACAAAGGGGAGAGAGGGAACACAGAGCAAAATGCGAGGAGAATTGGAATTCTCCCAGGGAAAAAATTTCACAGTTGAAGCTCTCTCTTGTCTTGATGAAGCACACTCGCATCGCAACAACTGATTATAAGGTCTTAACTGCATGAAAAACCCAGGGAGGAGGACACAGCACAGCAGGCAGAACAGAAATGAGAGGGAGACACTGAATGAAGGACAATGGCAGGTTCACACCCTTCTTAAAGTGACTGGAGAGTTGAGTAAAGCAGGCACACAAAGACCCAGAGCTCCTTAAAAACCAACCAACCCAAACCACCCATAACCTCTCCACTGCTGCCAGGCCTCTGAAATCCCAGTCTGGGGGGATGACTAGTCTCCGTGTGATTACACTGGGGACTGATAGCAAAGTCTCCAAATGGCTGCCTTAAAATACTGCAAGAAGTGGGCAGAAGTCAGAGGCAGCTCCTTCCCACTGCAGTGTATTTCTAACATTGTTCAAAATAGCTGGCAACATGTTTCTGTTTTCCTGACAGAAGGCACTTACTGCTTTCTTGGCAAGAAAAGCAACTCCGAGGCCTTAACTGTGGGGAAACCAATCAAAACCTCTACTGCAAGCACACAAGCACAAACCTGGGAATCAGGTATTCCCCAGAATGAAGCTCCTTAAAAGTCACTCTCCTGCCCCTGAAGCTTTTGGCCGAGATGGACACAATCAGGGCTATGAAAAAAGGATGGCTATGTGACCTCATAGGCAAAGTCAGCATCCAGGAAGCCTTAGGTAAGTTGCTTCACTCCTTTGTGCATTTCTCTGAAGGTAGAATGGGAAAATGACTATTTCTACTTCTCAGTAATGTGATTAAGTCATAGATTATAAAAAATGTGAAATCTAAAAAGAAAAAAAGGTTCAAGGTGGTAGATACAGGAAGTCTAGTAGTATTAAGAGCACAGATGTATTAAGCACAGTATTATTAAGAGCTTGAGATGGCTCTGCCACTTGCAGGTTATAACTTGACCTTGATATTTCCACTCCTCAATTTCCCCACCTATAAAATGGGCAGAGTAACACCCAACCCAAAGAGTTTTGTGAGGATCAAATGAGTTCACACGTGTTGAGAACTTAAATGGTACCTGGCAAACAGAGAGGGCTGTATGTATTAATTATTATTATTTACAGCCTTTAACAGTTAGAAGATCAGAGGTCCAGCCTAGTCACTGTGCCTACTCACCTACCTACTGGCAGTTTCTTTCCCTTGATGGTGATTTGGCTGCTTTTTACTTAGGACTGTTTAGACATAAATACCATTAAGACTGAAAATTGCTGTAGTTGCTCCGTCATGTCCAACTCTTTTGCGACCCCATGGACAGACAGCCCACTAGCCTCCTCTGTCCACGGGACTTCCCAGGCAAGAACACTGGCGCAGGTTGCCACTTACTGCTCCAGGGGCTCTTCCCGACCCAAGGACTGAACCCGCACCTTCTGCACTGGCAGGTGGGTTCTGTCCCACTAAGCCACCTGAGGAGGGCCAAAGAAGGAAAGGCGGGGGCGCGGGCGGAGCACACCCATACCTGACCAAGACTTTTGCTGAAATTAGCTTTCCCAATAGAGAGTAAACTTCTCTGGTGTGCAACCCTGAGAAGTGCTGAGAACACAGACCCAGCACAGAGAAAGGAGCTCATGCAGACAACTCCTGCTTGCCCAGGTCACCGGCTAGCAATGATTAGAAGATGCTGTGCTAAGGCTTACCACCTGGAAAACTCCAAGAAAGACCAGTCTACAGATTTAGGAGAGATCTTCCCAATAAAAGCAGATGGGAAGCAACGTTCCCTGAGGAAAAGGGAAATGCGCTGGGTGTCAACACTGATGTCTCACAACATACTGTGACACAGGGGGCACTGACATGGGTCTTCTGCATCTCCCTCTCGAGACCAATAACTTCTATAAAGTATGAGGAGGTTTCATTTAGCGATCCCAAAACTTCCTTATTGTCTTCCTCAGACATTACTTCACATGCAATATTTTTTGGGGGCCCATTCTGAAAGATCTTTGGTATGGCTGGAATGTAATCATCTATTCCTCCATTGTGTCCTAGGCCTCTATAATGGACCATTTAAACCTCCTTTATTAGACAAATTCCATGAATCATAGCAAAAGCCTTGGAAAAGAAAAAGAGCTTGGTGGCATCACCCAATCTTCTAGATGCCTAGGAACAGGATACAAAACCCAGCCAAACAATTTACTTCCTTCTAGTAGTTGTGAGTGAGGAAACGTAAAAGGAATGTTATAAATGTTCAGTAATATTAAGAGTGTAATAGTATAATGGGATGGTAATAACATCAATCTGAATTATGAACCCTCTTCCATTGGAGACATTCACCCTGACTAGTCAGTGTCATCCTTCTTTGTTGGCCGGGGACACAAATAGCAAGCGGGATTCCAAGTGACTTAGAAGAAAGCCCGAGGTTGAATCACTGTCCTGATCTGCAGAAAACCGGTGCCCCTCCTCCTTGCTTTGGGTGTGCATAAAAAGCTCCTTCTCATTTCTCCCTACTCTCCTTAGGCTCCTAGTCCCCCTCACTTGAGTGTTCTGGGAGAAACCGCCCAGCTCAAGGGCAACATGCCCCACTGGACAGTGGGGACGCGCTGCCAGCGGAGGGACATGAGAACTTAGGGCCATCAACAAAGCATCCCTTTGATCTCCAGTCCTGCCAACCCTCTCGATGGCGTCATCACCTTTCAAAAAGCACCCATCTAAACATCTTATAGTTCACTACTAGAAAGGAAGGGAAAGTGGAAGCAGAGATTATTATAATTTTAATTAAAACTACTTATGTATAACAATAACTGAAGCTTTAGTTGTAGTTCCAATGAATTAGAATCAAGTAACTTAAAAGGTTGCAGAATCTGTACAAAGAACACAACTAAAGTATGCTATAGGTTTGAAAAGCTAACTAAAACAAAACTTGCTAATCAATTGCTTCTTATTTTTTTTCCTTTTGCCCTACTTAATTATAGAAAGGACCATAACTGCACCAGAAGAAACTGCAAATACTGCTTTCACAAAGAATGCAGAGTAAAATGAAATACCAACCATCACTATAGTTTTCTTAATAATGTTGAGGCTTAAGAATGAAGACCTTGGACTAAGGCCTAGAGACATGATTCAGCAAGTCCTTTACATGGTTGAGACATTACTGACATTAGAGATTTTGACTTTCCGAAGTTCAGTACTTCTGAACAGCATCTAAAAAAATGATACTTATAAAACTGCTTTTTTGCATTCTGGATAAGAATGATACAAGCCAGGAAATAATCCCATTTTAATTAAAGCTGGCATGTATGAGGAGAAATCCTGAATGGCAGTCTGCACACTACCTTCAAGGGGACCCCAGCCACGAGGTGAGAACAGACAGTAACGCGAGTGACCAGGGCTGACAAGCAGAGACTGACACGGACGACGGATCAAGCACAATGGCTCTAGTGCCTTCAAGCTTTCCTCTTTTAGTTCAATCTGCGTCACTTTGACTTTTCCTTAAAGTTGTGTGGGAGAAAAGGAGAGAAATGAAATTTTGCAAAGAAAACTGTTCAAGAAGTATGTACAGAAAAAATTCTAAAGGTAAAATTTTTATGAGGACTCTTTCTTGGTCTCAGATCTGGTGTAACAAATACCTAGACAGCTCTTCTATGGAGGGAAGGGTAAAATTTCCCCTTCAAGGGACAAAGGACCAGTTAACGCAACCTGAAAACTCCATTTATAAATCAACAAGGAGTCTAACTTGTCATTCCTACCTGGCGTATACAGTTAAGAGAAATAACAAAGATGTTGTTCAGGAAATATAGACTCCAAGGGTTCACCTACTACATACATCACCCTTAATTCTGGACTGAAATGAAACAGAAGATGTGAGATTATTTTAAATACATAGTTCACTGAAAATGGAAAGAAAGGAAAAAAAAGAAATTCCAGTAAAAGTTTAACCATCCACTTTTAACAGCCTTACTGACATTAACCATTTACTTATAATGAAAGAGTTAGTAAATCAGGCTAATCTTAAGAATTCAGAAGTGCTAAAAATCCAACAGTTCTGAGAAAGAAGAAATTTTCAGTCTTGGTCTAAAAACTCTTGAACTTCCATTCTTTTCCCCTGCTATGGGAAATTTGGGGTAACAAATTACAATGAACATTTAGTATCAGTAGTTGCTGTTGAAGTCCCAGGTTTTCACCCTAATTCCTTTTCTTTTAAGGACACAGTGAGGACCATAAACAATTACCTCAGCATAGGCTTGTCTCAATTAAAAGCAAGCTCACATAGTCCAAGGGATGGGATATTCCCAACTACCATTATATGATAAACATTCTCACCATCGTCACAAATGCTCTTCTCATTATGGTCAAATCCCGGCAACAGGATACATTCAGCATCTTAACCACTATACTTTCAGTCCCATAAGGGGCAGGAGACTATCTTACTCATTCTTACATTCCTAGCAGCCAGCACAGTCTCATTACAGGTTGCAATCAATAGAAACACTTATTGAAATGAAATGTTACCGTGTAAAATGTCCGAGTCATCTTCGACAAAATCAATATCTCTCAAGTCCCACTCCGCATAATTGTCAAACTCCTGTTTGGGGAAAAAAATTCCCACCTCAGATCCATCAGCTTTGAATAATGCCTTTACAGGAGCCATGCTTTAAAAGCAAACAGCAAATATACAAACACTTGTTATAAAGTACTGAATGGGGTACAAAGCCAGGATAACTGCCATTAAGTCATAAACCATGGGAAAAATCTGAGAGGCCTTCAGGCAATACTGACAGCAAAAAAATGAGAAAGCTATGAGTCTAGGAATAAATATTTGGTTCTAAAAGTAGTCTGTTCATAAAATGTAAATCAAGAAAATCTCACTCTGACTAGTCCTTCAAGTATTTAGGTAAGAAAATTGTGTGCCTTAATTCATCTGCCTTACTACCACCTTCTGAGGGCTCTATTTATTCCAGAATATTGGTTATACAGCTCAGGGGGTAGATTTGTTCATATTCTGTTCAATGAGTACAATCTGCAGGGGTAGTGTTTGTGAGGGAGTTCTACAACAGCAGCTGCCAAGAACAAAATGCTGACCTGGGTGTGGCCAGCAAAATTGTTTGTAGTCTGCTTAACTTTAATTACCTCCAGGAGTGCTATAATTATGGATGAGGTGATAAATCAAGAGACGTGTGACTACATTCACAAGGCTTTATGGCTGCAAGACCATGTAGCTTTTCTACACATTTATCATTCTTTATATACTTGTGAATATAGTACAGAAGACCGCAAACTACAGCCTACAGCCCACTGCCTATTTTTGTAAATAAAGTTTTACTGGTGCACCAGCATGATCATTTGCTTACCATTATCTATGCTGCTTTTTGTATAATTACGGCAAAGTTTAATTCCAACAGAGACTTTATGATCTACAAAATCTAAAATATCTACTATCTGGATCTTAATAGAAAGTTTCCCAACCCCCTGATATAATACAACCTTGGAACCCTCTAGGTATGGAATGAGAATCAGACTATAGAAACCCTATACCCACAAAGGAAATGGGACTTAAGAAATAAGTTCTTGGTCTGAAGAACTTCTACCTTTTTAAAAAAAAGTTTACAAATGAGAAGAGGCACTCAGATGGAGAAAATGGGACTGCTTAAGCCCCTACAAATTACAGTGTTTTGAAAAGCTTTTTAGTGGTATGGAACCTACAGGTAACAGATAAGGCCTCATCCGAAACAAAAACAAGTTTCTCCTACCTCAATGAAATCTGCTCGAGCTGGCATGTATCCTGCCATGTCCCGAGAAAGCAAGGAGTCAAAGGTAGGTCGGGGAGGGTCATCTGCAGCTGAAAGAATTTCAAGTTTTTCTTAATAACTTAATAAAATACTGGCATAAAAAAAGTAACACAAAAAAATTTCTCATTTAGACTCTGAAATATTTTTATTTGGAGAAAGACAGTGTCTGAGAGAATAAATAAAATTCAAAAGATCTTTATAAAGTAAAGTAAAAAAGTAATGTTTTATGGAAACAAACTGATGTCTTAAAAAAGAAATTAAGGGGACTTCCCTGGTAGTCTAGTGGATAAGACTGCACTTCCACTGCAAGGGACATGGGTTTGATTCCTGGTTGGGGAACTAAGACCCCACATGCTACAAAGGGCAGGGAAAAGAAAAAAAAAAAATGAAACTAAGGTTTAAGGAATCCTCTAAGTAAATATGGAAAATTCCCTCTGCTTTTTACTTCCCTAATTTAAAAGAAAATCAAGGATCTTTTCTTTAGCATTATAGAACTTAAGTATTTACCCTGTCTGCTTCAGCTCCCGTCTCAATCTCCATTTACAAATCCCATCCAACTGATAGGCAAAAATCCCACTGGATTTGGAGTGAGCTGGAATTGAGTCACTAGTCCTAAAATCTTGCACAAATTATTTAACCTTTCTGAATTTCCGGTTCCTTGTATGCAAAACCAAAGCACTTGCTCTTCCTGTCTCACTGTGTTGCCAAGAGGAAGAAATGGTCTCAGGCATTTGAGAACAGTGTTAGCATCCAAAGGGCTATCCAAACAGGAGATAGCCCCAGGTTTTGAGTTAGTCAGCTATGAAACTGTCTCCAGAAAGTATGAGGAAAGAGCCAGGGGAAAGAAAAATAATCATATCTCATTATCTGTGCCCTGGGAGTCATTCAGAAAAGATGTCCATTTATAATTCATCATGGGTTTGGTTATGTTTTGTTAGACCCATGAGTCCCTAAGTCACATGAGATTAAAAAAAAGGTTTGTTATAATTGCCACAACCAAGTGAACAAAAATAACAAATTGCTTCTTGGACTTAACACTGGGATGGTCAATTAGAATGAGTTCAATACTGGACTCTCTCACTGACACAGGGAGGTACTTACAGTGAAACGGAATGGCTGTGTCAGCAGTTTTTGCCTCCTCTGCTTGCTTCAGGTTCAGCAGGGTAGATGCAAACAGAGGGTTATTGATGAAATGCTTCATATAGTGCTTCTCACACTCCTCCTTGGTCTTGGTGCACATCTGATTGGCTACATCCTGCCTAGAGTGTGGAAAGTGAGAAAAGGAAGCAGAGTTTTCCTTTATACATAATGGTCAATGTATGGTTTGTTCTTTCCATATTTTAAGTCCCACTGATATAATGTGTGGAACATGATACCTCCAAACTGATATCAGTGGGACTTAAAATATGGAAAGAATTTCCCTGTGAGCTAGGCTCTATCGAAAGAATTGCTATAATTAATAATAAGCCACTTCAGAACATTTATATTTGCATATTTTATAGTTTAAAAAACACTTCATGTGAACAAACATTTCTTTACTAGAGCTCTCATGACAGACCAAGCTCTAAGCTGGAAATATGTACAACATAATTTAAATCAATGCTAGTATTAACTGTGTAGTGTATTTACTATCTCAGCTGCACAGATGAAAAAAATGAGGCCCAAAAAGGTTAACAAACTTGCTTAAGAACACAAAGCATGGAAGTGTCAAAGCCACTTAATCTGTACTGAAGAGCCCTGACTCCCAGCCAAGATGATACAGAGGCAAAGGCGAAAGCTCTCAAAGGCCCCTCTCAGCCTCTCTCTTCCACGACACTTCACTTGCATCGTGCCTCCTAAGGCACGTGTCTCCACTTCATATGCCTCCTAAGGCATCACTATGCTCTGATTTATGTACTTCAACCAACTGTACATATATGCTGATTCCCCTACTAGACTACAAGCTTCCTGAAGGCAGGATGTATGTCATAATTTTTGGCTCCAGCAACCTCACCACCAAGCGTAGTGTCTTACCCATACAGGAGAGAGAAACAATGGTCTTTTTGTGGTCTTTGCTAAGGAAGGGGTACAAAGAGGAATAGCCCCTTTTAGACAAAAAGTGAAAAACTAGGCAAAAGACGACTAGCAAGAAAATGATCACTTTTTTCTATCTTCTTTGGTATTCCCATAGTAAACAAAATTTTATGATGCTTAATAAATATAAGCAAAATGTTAATGGAATTCAAATCTCATTCTTCAAGGCCCTGGACATAAGGGAGGCAGCATAGTATATTTTATCAACATCTGATAGAGGATATACTCTAGGAAATTAGGGCAGGGAAGAGCTATTTAAGGGTCCTCCGGTAACATTAATAAACTATGTGGTCATAAGTCATTTTTTAACTCCCTAAGCTTCAGATTCTTTATGAACAAATATATTTAATAATGCCTCTGCTATCTAGTTCATAAAAAGAAATCATCAGTTTGAAAGTACTCCAAAAAGGTAAAAATGAAAGCAGCAGTGTCATTATTAAGCAGTGTCACCTCATAAGGCAACTGAATGCTGTTCAATTCTGCCATGCTAGGACTGAGCAAGTATCTACAAGCTAAAACCAGAAAACGCAAATAGGTAGCCTATCAAATTTGAATCTCAGGCAAGCTATGGCCATTTATCTAAAGTCTGACTCACTTAAATGACAAGGCCATCTACAGCCAAGAAAAGTTCATAAAATCAGAAAGGAAGAATAACTAACAGAGTCTATACTTCCCCATTATTCAGAGAGGGATAATCAACCTTCCGTGGTGTTGATACGTCCAAAGTGGTCTTTTAGAGCTGGCCAGTCACAGACCACTGAACATCCTGCAGCCCTGTGAGGCATTTCAGCCTTGGAAAAATGCGTGTAGAAGGGAAAAGGACTTGTCTCTAAGTCATGGGTCAAGAGAAAAGCAACATATGGCCCCTAACTCCTTTTTCTGAGGTTCCTCCTTTTAATTCAACAGCACTGTCTTTTTGGGGACCGCTAGAGCAGGACAACCCTTCCTCCCAAGCTCTTACCAATTTCCAAAGCCACAGTCCATCACAGCTTCTAAAAGAGCCATTTCTTCTTGAGCAGTCCAGCTGGGATCAAGAACAGGAAAATCTGAGGTCTGAGGAAGAAAAAGTTCTGCCTAAGAAGAGATAGAGAAATAGAACCCAGCAATCCCAAATGTAATCCTAGTTAATTTAAGTCCAATGCTGTCATTCTCATGGTGTTTGAGAGACGCCCGAAGAACATTATCATCAGTTGTTCGCACTCCCCACCTCTAGTTCTACCATTTTTCTACCATTAGGATCTCCAATAAATATTATCAATCACAAATGCCATTTAGCTCATGTAGAAATACGTTTCTTAAACTTAGCACAAAGGTAGATATAAGTATAATAGTGTGTTCCCATTTAGCTAAGAGAGGAATACAAATGTGTATATTTCTACCTATTAAAATGTAAGATTAAATCATAAATAAATCATATTTATTATGAACATATAAATCATAAATAATAATAGAAGCAAAGCTACCTATTGGGGAGGGAGGGAGAAGACAGGATGGAAAGGACAAGCATAAAAGCTGGTCCTCTCTGAATATTCCTTTTTTGTAGACCTGACTTTGAAAACATAAATACTGTACACTAAGTATTAAATTTTAATATCACAAAAATCAAAAGTAAAATGTAACAAATTAACCTATGGATTAATTTTAAGGCATAATCACACAGAAAGAAGCAATCCCAGGTGACTTTAAAACATAATAATTTGACTATATATTTATCATAGAATATACTTTAAAAAGTAAAACGAACTGCCAAAAAAAATTTAGTGATTGACAACTATTGTTTTCAAGTAGTGTTGGTAGAGCTATTCTGAGATTATTATATGTTGATGTAGTGTGGGATAAAGCTGTTAAGTAACTGTACTGGTGTCACTGGACAGTGGGATTTGGGGCTTGGGGGAAAGAAAAGATAGGCGATCTACGAGGTTATGTAAAACCATGTGGTCTTGTATTTGAAATGGAAGTTTTAGTATGAACTCACTTTGTATTTTGTCTTAAAAGAAAAATTTCCAATATAGAGCACAAACTAGTGATTACCAGTATGTATGTGGGGGGTAAAATATAGGGCTAAGGGAGTGGGAGGTACAAACTGCTGGGTGTAAGACAGGCTACACGGATGTATTGTACAACACAGGGAACATAGCCAATATTTTGTAATAACTGTAAATGAAGTGTAACCTTTAAAAACTGTATAAGACATTAAAAAAAAAAAAACCCTATTCAATGAAAAAATCTAGAAAAAATGACTAACCCAACAACAATGAATACTTCCAGTGCCCTGTGTGTGGTCTCTAAGCACAATTTTCCACTAAAGGAACCAGGGCTCTTTCAAGAAAAGGCTCATTTTAGTTTTGGGGAGGAAATGTACAAGATGAGACTGGAACATTTTATTATACTGGAAAGCAAAGAAACTCTCAAAGAGTATGAGGGTCATGTCAAAAGGATTCAGAGGTCAACTTGTAGAGGCTCCCACTAACTAAAAATGGAACATTTTGAACATTAAAAAGAATAACAATTGCAAAGGTTTATAACATGCCAAACATCCTCAATGTCTAGAGGATGCCAAAGAAGGAACTCATACTTTCAAAACTGGTAAACAAAGGGAAATAATTTATCCTGCCTTTCTGTACGAACTTTACCTTAGTGTGATCACATAGATAATGCAAGGATGTTTCTTTTTATAGAATTATTTTAACTAAATTAAAAGAAGTGATAGAATTAAAAGATAACTATGCATTTTGCAATCCTAGATGAACAAATCTAGACAATGATCGTGAATGAATATGATATATCCAATATACGTTACTACTAATTTATAGGAAACACAGAAGTCAGAGGAACATGTTAATGGGCCAAATCTAGACTGTGCTAACATCTGTAAGACAGACAACTCAGGTTTTTAAACAATCAAACTGTATGAAACAAGAGAAAGAGTGAGGGAGGGGTAGGAAGGAGAGGAAGAACCCACAGGATAAATATATGAGGCAACCAACCTAGAATAGTTAGAAAAAAAAAACAACAAACGTCACACAAGAGCCTGGGCTTCCCTGGTGGCTCAGGGCGAAGGACCTGACTACAATGCAGGAGACGCACAGGAGACATGGGTTCAATCCCCGGGTGGGAAAGACCCCCTGGAGAAGAAAATGGCAGTATTCTTGTCTGGGAAATTCTACAGACAGAGGACCCTGGCAGGCTATAGTCCATGGGGTTGCAAAGAGTTGAACACGACTGAGTACTTCCTATACACGCGCACACATGCATGCACGCACACACACACACAAAGATCTTTAGGAATTCTCCTAGTGGTCCAGTGGCTAGGACTCTGCTCTCAACATAGGGGGTGCAATTTTGAACTCTGGTCAAGGAGCTGGCATGCTACAACTAAGAGTTCGCATGCCACAACGAGAGAAGATCCCCACAACTAAGACCCAGCACGGCCAAATAAATAAATAAATAGAAGAGTGATCCTTCAATCACACAGGTGTTTAGAAATTGTTCTATCTTCTGTTAATGACACACACACATAAAAAACCCTCTGTGATCTGTCAAATTATATTACTAATAAGCAATACATTTTATCTGAGCACTTACTAGGAATATGCCTCACGTGAGGTACTATGAGATCCAAACGAGAAATTTCAGAGCCTGTATCTGTATTAAATTCAAAATAATCACTCAATCTGGAAAGTACTATGCTGCTGCTGCTGCTGCTAAGTTGCTTCACTCGTGTCCAACTCAGATGGCAGCCCACCAGACTTCCCCATCCCTGGGATTCTCCAGGCAAGTACATGGAGTGGGTTGCCATTTCCTTCTCCAATGCATGAAAGTGAAAAGTGAAAGTGAAGTCGCCCAGTCATGTCCGACTCTTAAGCGACCCCATGGACTGCAGCCTACCAGGCTCCTCCGTCCACAGGGAAGTACCATGCTGCTAAGTCACTTCAGTCGTGTCCGACTCTGTGCGACCCCATAGACGGCAGCCCACCAGGGTCCCCTGTCCCTGGGATTCTCCAGGCAAGAACACTGGAGTGGGTCGCCACTGCCTTCTCCAATGTGTGAAAGTGACAAGTGAAAGTGAAGTCGCTCAGTCGTGTCCAACTCTTCGCAACACCATGGACTGCAGCCTACCAGGCTCCCCCATCCATGGGATTTTCCATACTGGAGTGGGGTGCCATTGCCTTCACCGGGAAAGTACCATAAATACAGGCAACTACAACAACTCATAGTTGGAAAGCCTGTATTTCTGAAAGTGCGTTTTCTAATATTAATTAGCTCTCACCAACCTTACTATAAGATAAACCAGAAAGACTTTCTACGCCAAAACTAAATGGGCATATAAGGCAGTTTTTCTTAAAGTTAAATCAGTGTTTTTCAATCTCTGAACCCAATCTTGGCCCTACTGAACAAGAATCTCTAATAGCAAGGTCTAGGAATCTATAATATTAAGAAGCCCCCAGATGATTCTTATGCACTGAAGTTTAAGAATCACTGGTATAAAGGGTGTGGCAAAACACGGTGCCTTGACTTGCGCAAGGTTCTAAGAATTATAAGACAAAAACAGGCAAAGAACTCAGAAATGCTGATTAATGCACCACCCACCACAGCATGAGTAACTTCCAAAAATACAGCACTGTGAGATGGCAAAAGTACTGAAAGCCATTTAAAGTTTTTTGAGGCTTCATATAGGGGGAAAAGAAAAAATCAAGGTTTTAGTGACTTCATGTACAGAAAACCAAAATGTGGTCATCATTCCTATGGAAGGAGATTCATCTTTTCCTTATCTGGGAGTAAAGACTAGAAGAAACAAAAAGAGCATTAGTAATCTCCAAAAGCGCTATAAAGAACAGAATTCTGCAATGTGTTTGTATGGGTGTAGAATATGTGAGAAAAGAATGATGTAATCTGAAGAGTTAGAGGGACTTGGAGTGAAACTTCGTGCCATCAGCATTAGGCAGAAGGGATGGTGCCCAGAATAGTTAAAGTGAGTTCATGGTCAGTCTTCCTGCAGAGGATAATCTCAATCTACTCAAAGTACACTGAATCACAATTCAAATAAATACATACATATTCTGCTTCTTAGCATTCTCATGTGAATTTGGGATGAATAAAGGTAACTTTTGAAGATGGGATAACCTTAGTGAAATGAACTCAGAGCCACAGCTACTCTGACCACACTCTTCCTCCAACCCTGCATTCATTTTGCAATTAACAAAAGGGAAACAAAAGGGAAAAAAACTCATATTTCATATATTCCATATCATATGTTGTCAGAGAAATGCAAGTTAAAATGAGACAGCACCATATACCTATCAGAATGGCCAAAACCCAGAAAACTGACACCACCAAATGCTGGCAAGGGTGTGGAGCAACAGGAACTCTCTCCCACTGCTGGTGGGAATGCAAAATGGCACAGCCACTTTGGGCAGTGTGACAGTTTCTTACAAAACGAAACATACTCATACCATATGATCCAGCAACCATTTTCTTGGTATTTACCCAAAGGAACTGAAAACTCAGGTCTGAAGAAAAACCTGTATGTGGATATCTTTATTCTTAATTGTCAAAAATTGGAAGCAACCAAGATATCCTTCAGTAGGTGGATGGATAAATAAACTGTGGTACATCTAGACAACAGACTATTATTCAGGGCTAAAAAAGAAACAAGCTATCAAGCCATGAAAAGACATGCAGGAAACTTATACATGTATTACTTAGTGAAAGAAGCCAATCTGAAAAGGGTACACTCTATGACATTTTGGATCCCAACTCTATGACATTTTGGAAAAGGCAAAACCATGGAGGTCATAAAAAGATCCATGGTTGCCAGGAGTTAGGGGGAGAGGTGGATGAAGAGGCAGAACACAGAAGACTTTTAGGACCATGAAACTACTCTGTATGATACTATAATGGTAGATATATGTCATTCTGTATTTCCACAAATCTACAGAATGTGTTAACATGCAGAGTGAACCCTAATATAAACTATGGACTTTGGGTGATAATGAGGATCAATGTAGGTTCCTCAGTGATAATTTAGGTACAATTCTGGTGGGGGATGCTGATAATAGGGGAGGCTATGCATTTGTGGGGGTAAAGGATACAGGTGAAATTTCTGTACTTTGTACTCAATTTTGCTGTGAACTTATAACTGATCTAAAAATAAAAGCCTAATATTAAAAAATATATTCCAAACCTTATAATTAGTGAAGAAACTAGTTAGAAGACTGAAGGTGTTGAGAGAGAGTTGGGGAAGGCCGGACAGTTGGCTGCCAAGAACTTTTAGTAAGGAGTATTTCTTTGACTAATTCATTATGGACCAGGACCTGACTCTTGGTATTATGGGACCAGAAATTCACTCAAGGCTTCACAAATCTGAGTTACCCTTTTCAAACTGCTAAAAGACAGAAGTAGACAGGCAACAGCACTGTGGCAGACAGAATTCTCAAGGTGGCCCCCACTCCCCAAAGATTCTTGTCCCCTGATTAGTCAAACACTAACTAAATATTCCTGTGAAGGGACTATGCTGACCAGGTACTAATTAACTGACTGGAAAATAGGGCGATTATGCAGGTGAATCCACTGTAATCACATAGGCCTTAAGAGACAGAGAAGAGTCAGAGAGATCCAGCACAGAAGTCATGAACCAGGAGAGGTCAGAGAGGCCAACTATTTCATCAATAACCTTCAAGGCCTCCCTGCTGTTGGTGGCTTTGAATATGGACAAAGGGAGTCAGGAAACTCTAAAGGCTGAGAGCAAATCCTGGCCAACAATCAAGAAGGAAACAGTATTATCACTCCTACAACCTCCAGGCAGTCATTCTGTCAACAACTTGAATGAGAATGGGAAGGGACTGAAAGCGGATTCTCCCCTAGGGTCTCCAGATAAAAATCCAGACAGACCAACACTTTAATTTCAGCCTTACCGAATCTGGAGCAAACCAATGAACATAATTGGTGTTTTAACCAACAGAACTGTGAGATGATAAATTCCTGTTGTCTTAAGCTGTTTCATTTTTGGTAAGTTGTTATGATAGCAAGAGAAAACTACACAGGTATCAATCGATTAATCCATGACATGAAACTACTGTCAAGAAGATGCCCAACCAGCACTCCTTCCTTTAAGAAAAACCAACAAAGGAGGCCAAATGTAAGAAAACTACTTGGTGAACCAGGAGATAGGCTCTGATAACAGACAAAGGTACTGTATACACGCCTGCCAAGCATACCAGATATTTACTTTGGCTTAGTAAAGTGCCCAATCCTCGGGCTAGATACTGGAATGAATGCTGTCACTTCAGTCGTGTCTGACTCTATGCGACCCTGCCAGCTGTCCATGGGATTCTCCAAGCAAGAATACTGGAGTGGGTTCCCATTTCGTTCTCCAAGATACTGGAAGGACACTACTAATATCCATCCGTCCCTCATTCCTTCTTTACAGATGTCAAAAAAATCAATCGAATTATAGCCAAGTCTTACTCTGGCCTATGAGTCAATCTATCTCTTCAAAGTGATTTTATGTATTACTATATCATTGACCCTATATTCAATTTACAACTTAACTCTCCGAGGGTAACTAATTTCTCCAAGGCCAAGAAGGTGGAGCGCCAGACATAAATCTCACCACTGCCCACACGAACCACAAAAAAATACCATTAGCCAAACACAGCAACAATACATTTACTATGTTTATAAACAAACCTAGAAAGCAGTACACCTCTGATCCTTACACAGTAAATCTCAAAGAATACTTCCTTTAAATTCCTTCTAAATTAAACCAAAAATCTGAGTATGTAAAATGATTTTCAGACTTGAATGCTTTAGTAGATCCATAAAATCCTAAAAAGCTTATTGGGCAATGATTACCTAATTCAGACGTGGGGGAAAGAAAAGGCAGATACTTGCACATGAAGAAAGAATAATATCCAGTACAAAACTGAAAATGAAGGGAAATTCCTACAACTTCATTACCATTATTTCATAAGTATGATCACTTTGATGTTTCTTGTACTCAAATCCTCGCGTGAAACACTGCAAAAGAAACGAAAATTAAGTTACCAAAAAGTTACATTTTGAAATGCTTTCTTAAAGGATAGAAGATGACTTGTGGGTATTTTACTCTTCAGTGAGTTTTTAAGAATTCATTTACTCTTGTTTGCAGCCACAACTCAAAGGTTAGGTTCATGATCACAGCTTTTCAATGGCCCTCACAGAGGAAAAAACAACAATCTGGGCAAAAAGACTTATTCCTAGGATAACTCCTCCTTTTAGAAGAGCATAAGCCCTGGAAGCAGACTGCCTAAATTTGAATCCTTGCTCTTAGTGTATCTCAGCAATTCTAAGATATATTTTGTCGTATTTTAAAACTCTGAAATGTGGATTCATCTTATAATAAAAGGTATATTACAACTTCCATCAGCCATTTTTACACTTTAACATCTCTAAACTGGGATGTTTCTTTTAATCAATAGCATTCTGGATCTGATAAAATATGGTATTTGCTGTGTGACCCTGAAGCAATTATTTAACCTCTCTCTGGCCGAGTCTCCTTTGTAAAATAGGAGTACTAATCACTACTTACTTCCTAGGGCTGCAGTGATGATTTAAAAGTTAATTCATGCAGAGTACTCAAAACAGAGCCTGGCACAGAGTAAGCACTTATCAGTACTGCTATTACTATCATCATCGACAGAACACTCTGTTCCTTTGTCACCTGCCCAAACATCACTCTTCAGTAAGATAAAAAACAGTGTCACAGGGGCTATCAAAAGGAATAATACTCCAATTCTACTTCCTGTAGCCCCAATACTTGAAATCTACTGGCAAAAACAGCATTAGGTTGATGAGGAAGTGGAATACTCAACAGAATATCTCATCCATTGTGCTCTGTTCTCTAATTTTTCACTGGTAAATGTGTAATTAAAGACTGACTGGAAAAAATAGATTTAACAAGGTACGGTCCTTCTGAGTAACTGACAGTCATCACTGAATTTACTATGCCTATAAAACTAGGCAAGCCTTCCCTTTAGTTACCTGTAAGCAGAGGAAAAAAGGAGGTGGACCACATTCTGCACACTTGATATAAGGCTCCATGAGGTAGGAGGAGCAGCCTCGGCAAGGTGGCTTATCAGAGGGATCATCTAGAACATAAAGAAAAATTACTAGCTTTAAAACACCATATGACCATCTTCAGCACCAGAAGCGAGAAATCTGCAAATGATTACACAAGGTAATACACTGTGCTGACAAGTTCATGGAGACAAGATGAGCTCATTCCAAATAAGAAAACACAAAAATGATGTTCCTTTTTATTTCAGGGCAGCTTTGTTCCTTCCTACAGTACCTACTATTTCAAGCATTTAAGTAGATATGGCACCTGCAGAGAAACAAACACAAGTTTTAACTGGACGTCTCATAATGCCCACAATTTATTTTCCCATGGGAAAAATAACGTCACATACCTACCTAACACATATACAGTTACAGATAAAGCCCATCTCACAGAATGTTAATAACTGCTGTATCTGGGTAATGGGCTACAAGTAATCACTGTACTGTTGTTTCAAGTTCTTTACAAGTTTGGAATTTTTCGTAATAAAAAGTTGGGGGCAAAAACTCTAATTATACATCTTGAGATATACTAATTTATACTTGAGTTGGGAGTTAAACCTAGGACAGCTCCTTCCCTTTCTCCCACAGTAAGCAGAGAGCAAAGCAGACCTTCCTCCAGTTCCAATGACAATACTGTCTCTGAAATACCAAGGCACGGAGTACAACTCAAACTCTCTAAAGTTTTAAAAACCCACACATGTGTGTCCCTGGCTGCCCCAAACTGCCACTCTCCAGTCAGGGCAACATAGCAGAGTTGTTCTCTTGTGATCCACAGGAATCTAAGAACACAGGCTTTGAAGGTAGAGAAGGGATTTAATTTGTTTGGCCTGGGGCAAACATTTCTCACATTCTGTAATATAATGTTTCTTCCTAAAATCCAAGAAACACTCTTCAAGGCACCTTTCCCTCCTTTAAGTGGTGATTATTATTCTTTTCTTTTGTTTCTAAATGTAGACCTGTAGAAAGGTGACAGAGGAAAGAAAGGTAATCTTTCTGGCCATAACTTCAAAGTAAATATTTGGAACAGAAACTACCCCATTTCTCCCATTTAAAACAAAAATGATTTTATATTAAATGTCAATTTTTATCAAATTACCTTCTTCCTCACATCCTTTTAATGATACGTTTTTCTTTCCTCAAACTTTCTTCAATGATAACAAAAAAATTGACCAATGACTGACCTAAATAGTTTTTAAACTCTTGTGTCAAGAAGTAACTGTTTTACAAAAAATATTTAAAAAATTTTAGACAATAAAAGAATGTCACCCTCTATTAACATTCTGATTTCCAGCCTTTCTTCCTTGTATGTGTGTGTATATTTAACAAACGTGAGATACCACACGTTTTTATAGCCTGTTTTTTTTCCACTTGACAATATATTCTCAACGTCTATCACGACAGTACACATAGATCTCCCTTATTCTTTTTAATGGATGAATAATATTCCAGTATATCAATTAGCTAACCTAGTGGTTTTCAACTGCCTCCTAGGAAAACACTGTGTAAATCTGAGGAGATGCTTTCTTGTTGCCATAATGACTAGGGAGCACTACTGCACTTAGCAGGCAGGGACCAGGGATGCCAGACATCCTACAGCACTCAAGATATTACTACACAGAACTGGCCTGTCTACTGCACACTTTCAAATATCCCACCAGATGTTCAAGTAGGTGAAAACTTATTCATAATTACATGACCTGAAACCTAATTACACATAAGACAAAATGTTTTTGTTAGCTCTGATATGTATTCAATTTTCCAGGAAGGCAGCTGCAATCTCAAGAGGAGATTTTATCTTGCTGTGTTCAGAACTTTACTAACATTTAACTCAAGCTGTGGTAATTCTCAATCACCAGTGCAGCACGCCTGAGTCACTGTGCACTTGTGGCTGTGATATGCACAGTGATTCAACATATGAATGCAAGGGTCTGACGACTAAGGCATTATGTCTTCCACTGTAATGACTAAACATATTGAGATAGGTATTATTTTCTTATAAATTATGTTACTAGATATTACTTCTTTTATTTATCCTTTATAGTTAGGGCATTATTTTTATTTCTTTGAAATCATGGGTATAGATATGTTATCTACGCATTTCATTTCCAAAGAGTAAAAGAGGCTTTAAAAACATAAAAATCAAACACGGAGTCTCCTAAGATTGAGAACCACGAGTCTAACCAGTTCCCTACTGTTGGGCATTTATGTTATTTCCAATTTTTCACTATTATAAAAAATGCTGAAGTCAGTGTTCCTGTACATTAGGTTGGTGCAAAAGTATTTACAGTTTTGCACTATTGAACCTTGCCATTTGATATTGGAATAATTCTTAAATAAATGTGGTTACGTTAGACAACATTTTAATGCACATTTCTTGCTTTATTTTTTTTGCTAATGACTTAATACTTGCTATTTATTTTAGACTATAGAAATAATAGACAAAAAGCAAATTCAAGTGATTTTTTTATTCAAGTTCAAAATGGGTCGTAAAGCAGCAGAGACAATGCACATCAACAACACATTTGGCCCAGGAACTGCTAATGAACATACAGTGCAGTGGTGGTTCAAGAAGTTCTGCAAAGGAAACGAGAGCCTTGAAGATGAGGAGCACAGTGGCTGGCTATCGGAAGTCAACAACCAATTGAGAGCCATCATCGAAGTTGATCCTCTTACAACTATACAAGAAGTTGCTGAAGAACTCAATGTCGACCATTATATGGTCGTTTGGCATTTGAAGCAAATTGGAAAGGTGAAAAAGCTTGATAAGTGTGTGCCTCATGAACTGACTGAAATAAAAAAAAAAATCATCATTTTGAAGTGTCGTCTTCTCTTACTCCACGCAACAACAAACCATTTCTTGATTAGACTATGACATGCAATGAAAAGCTGATTGTATACAACAACCAGCAACAACCAGCTCGGTGGCTGAACCAAGAAGAAGCTCCAAAGCACTTCCCAAAGCCAAACTCCCACCCAAAAAAGGTCATGGTCACTGTTTGGTGGCCTGCTACCAGTCTGATCTACTACAGCTTTTTGAATCTCAGCAAAACCATTAAATCTGAGAAGTATGCTCAGTTTACTGATGAAATGCACCAAAAACTAAAATGCCTGGTATTGGTCAACAGAAAGGACCCAATTCTTCTTCATGACAATGCCTGACCGCATGTCGCACAACCAAGGTTTCAAAAGTTGCATGAACTGGGCTACAAAGTTATCTGCCATATTCACCCGACCTCCTGCCAACTGACTACCACTTCTTCAAGAATCTTGACAACTTTTTGCAGGGAAAATGTTTTCATAACCAGCAGGAGGCAGAAAATGCTTTCCAAGAGTTTGTTGAATCCCGAAACATGGATTTTTACATTGTAAGAATAAATAAACTTATTTCTTATTGGCAAAAATATGCTGATTTCAATGCTTCCTATTCTGATTAATAAAGATAACTTTGAGCCTAACTATGATGATTTAAAATTCATGGTCCAAAGCTGCAATTATGTTTGCACCAACCTAATATATAACATTTCACATTTTGTTCCTCAGGATTTCTATTTTCCTATAGCTAAACCTGTTGAGTATGCAGAAGGTTTCTGATACATAGAGCCAAATTATCCCTCACAAAGGATTCCAGAACTTTGCTGCAACCTAGGAGGAGGGAAAGACTTTTTTTTAACAATCACTCAAAATCCAGAGGCAATAAGGGAGTAATAAATTTGACTACATAGATAAACAAAAATCTCTTTTTTGGCAAAAAAAAAAAAATCATAAGTAAATATACAAAGCAAATAAACTAGAAGAAAATATTTGTAAACATATCATAGACAAAGGGCTAACATCTTAACATAGAAAGAGCCTTTAAAAACTGAGAGAAAGGAACTTCCCAGGTGGCACAGTTGATAAGAATCTGCCTGCCAATGCAGAAATCATGGGTTCAATCCCTGGGCCAGGAAGATTCCACGTGCTACACGTGCTGCAACTACTGGAAACCCAGGTACTTCCAGAGCCTGTGCTCTGCAAAAGAACCACGGCAATGAGAAGTCTGCACACCACAACAAATAGTCGTCTCCACTTGCTGCAACTAGAGAAAGCTTAAGAAAAGCAACAAAGACCCAGCTCAGCCAAAATAATTAATTAAAACAAAAAAAAACTGAGAGAAAAAAAGAACCAAAAATCCTATTGTGAAAGTCATGAAGATATAATTACGAAAAAGAGAGATGAGTATTGACCTTAAACATGAAGACATTCAACTTCCCTCATAATAAGAACAATCTTCAGAAAGTTCTCACCCATCAGACCGGCAAAAATTCAAAAGCTTGATAATATAGTTTCTCAACAAGCTGTGAAGAAATAGGCATCTTCATATATTGCCTATGGAAATGCAAAATGGCACAACTCCTATATAAGGGAATTTAGCAGTATCTGGTGATTGCAGCCATGAAATTAGAAGACGCTTACTCCTTGGAAGAAAAGTTATGACCAACCTAGATAGCATATTAAAAAGCAGAGACATTACTTTGCCAACAAAGGTCCATCTAGTCAAGGCTATGGTTTTTCCAGTGGTCATGTATGGATGTGAGAACTGGACTGTGAAGAAAGCTGAGCACCGAAAAATTGATGCTTTTGAACTGTGGTGTTGGAGAAGACTCTTGAGTCCCTTGGACTGCAAGGAGATTCAATCAGTCCATCTGAAAGTAGATCAGTTCTGGGTGTTCATTGGAAGGACTGATGCAGAAGCTGAAACTCCAATACTCTGGCCACCTCATGCGAAGAGTTGACTCACTGGAAAAGACCCTGATGCTGGGAGGGATTGGGGGCAGGAGGAGAAGGGGACGACAGAGGATGGGATGGCTAGATGGCATCACCGACTTGATGGACATGAGTCTGAGTAAACTCCGGGAGTTGGTGATGGACAGGGAGGCCTGGCATGCTGCAATTCATGGGGTCGCAAAGAGTCAGACACGACTGAGCGACTGAACTGAAATGTCCATTTATCTTTGGACACAGGAATTCCAGTTCTAAAAATTTATCTGAATATACACCTCCAATAATACCAGGTTATACATTAGAATATTAATTGTAACTGCAAAAAACTATATTGATGTCCAAGCACTGGACAGAAGTTGATCAAACTATGGTATATCCACATAATGCAGTAGTATGCAACTATAAAAAAAAACTCCACAAAGTAATACAGTATTTCCAGGAGATACTATTAAATGGGGGGGGGGGGGGGGGGGGGAGATGCAAAGATACATAGTATGCTATCTTTACAGCAAGAAATTAGGAAAAACAAAAATACATTCATTTCATGAACCCCAGTGCCCACTGAAGCACTATTTACAACAGACAGGACATGGAAGCAAGCCAAATGTCCATGGACAGATGAATGGATAAAGTTGTTGCAGTACATATATACAATGGAATATTACTCAACCATAAAAAGGAACAAATGAGTCAGTTCTAGTGAGGCAGGTGAAACTAAGAGCCTGTTACAAAGAGTGAAGTCAGTCAGGAATGGAAAAACAAATACTGTATATTGACACATATACATGGAATCTAGAAAAATGGTACCGATGAACCTATTTGCAGGGCAAGAATAGAGACTCAGACACAGACAACAGACTTATGGATGCAGGAGAGGGTGGGATGAATTGAGAATGTAGCACTGAAATATACACATTACCATATGTAAAACAGATAGCTAATGGGAAGTTGCTATACAACACAGGGAGCTCAAACTCGTGCTCTGCTGACAACCTAGAGGGGTGTGATGGGTGGGAGGAAGGTTCAAGAGGAAGGGGACATATGTATACCTGTGGCTGATTCATGCTGATGTATGGCAGAAGCCAATGCTACATTGTAAAGCAATTATCTTCCAATTAAAAATAAATCTAAAAAAAATACATATATACATGTCTATTTGTCTTTGTGAAAAGAAATAAAGGACAGATAAACTAGAAAACAGTGAAGCTGGAAACCTATGAAGGGCTGAATGAGAGGGAATGGAATGGAGTGGAAGAGAAACATAAGGAGTAACAATTATACACACACATATATATATAAAACCTCCATAGTTTGACTTTTGGAAATATATTTATGTTCTACAAATTAAAAAATTAAATCAGTAAATATAGGAAGGAAAAACTGAAAGCAGAACAAACAGATAAACCCAAAAGTATTTCGAAAGAATACTGTAACCACAATGAGAACGGGGAAAAAAAAAGAACCAATCCAAGTAATTTATGAATATTTAACAGACCTTCAGTACTGGGTGATGCAGACAATTTTAAACAAATCCTGAATTTTTTGAAGTAGGTCTGCTTTATGTTGTGGTACCCATAAAGCAATTCTGAAATAATTTTGGATGTATTAAAAGACTGAGCAAATGTGCTGATGTTTTGGGAGCCAGGGTTTTCACTAATGAAAGGACACAAAATAAGGAAAAAACCTATAAACTGGAGGTATCAATGTGAACTCATGATTTCTTAAAAAGTGTTATCTATAGGTATATACATGTATATGTGAATATATATATTGGCATATATGTTTATAGCATATACACACATATATCTCTGAGCTCTGTGGGCCAAAAAAGCCAAGATGCCAACACACTCTAGCAGCAATAAGCAATGACCAGATCTTGGTTTCTAATGTCATTCCTCTCTAAAAGGACCAAGGACTTCTCAGAGAAGTGGCTAATTCCAGGGCTGGGTGATGGGAGTTAAGATGCACCTGGAACGCATAGCCATACCAAAAAGTAAGGAGATGCTCAACAAAGTGATGGAGGGTGGGGGCAAGTCACAAGGCTGCAAGAGACACCTTGAAGGGACTCACAGCAGTCAAATTAGGACAATCTGAGAACCAAAATAACTAAGTATGATAATAAATTATAAATCATTGAGAAAGCAGCAATCCATGTATCCATACTTAAACAAGTAAGTGAAATAAGAGGTCTCTTGACTACAATAAAATGCTAACTAATAAATATATAGAGAGTGCTGGAGTGCTGGGGTCTGGGGGGAAAAAATCATTTTGTAACCATCATAGTAAATGCAAAAATCATCAATGGATGCTAACTAGGGAGAAATTCTGATGAGGAACAAAATATTTTATGGTCTAAGAAAGTGTCTTCTTATGGGCTGCTTATTATATGTAAGAGAAAAAAACAATTATACGGTTAAGAACTTAAATACACACCTTGACTGGGTTTTCAAAATTAGTGTCACTAATGAGGGACAGAGCAAGACCAGACAAACCCAAAATGAGACACCTTTATTTTTAAAAAGGGAGAAAAAGGCCTGATTCCCCAAAAGTATCAGTCACTAAAGACAAAGGCTGTGAAAATGTTTCAATTTAAAGGAGTTAAACTTAATGCAAGACATGACCTCTGACTGTATCCTGTATGGGAAGGAAGGAAGAAAAACACCATAAAGGACATTACTGAGTCAGCTGACAAAACTGGAATACAGATGGTGGGTTAGAGAAAAATATTTTATCAATGCTATCTTACAAAAGTTAGTAAATCTACTGAGGTTAGAACAGAATATCTCTAATCTTAATAAACAAACACTAAACTACTTGAGGGTAAAAGCCATGACGTATGTCCCTTAGCCTCAAATGATTCTGGGGGAAAAAATGGAGTATGTTTACTTATATACACATATTTACGTAAGTAAATGTGTGTATTTAGAGAGATAATATATGCAAATAAGGTAAAAGGTTTACAAAAGGTGTATGGGGATTCTTTGTACTATTCTTCCAACTTTCCTATGAGTTTGAAATTATTACCAAATCAAATTTTTAAAGTTCAGTTTACAAATTATTTTAAAAATTATTTTTAAAAGGTAGACTGTCTTCAGGTTACACTCTCAGCATGAGGATAATTCATTTAGGTTTTCTTTGTATATAAAATGAGATTTAAACTAGATGTGCCTGAAAACTCCACTCTGTCCTAAATTTATATAGGGAGTGTGATGAGTAAGCAAATTAGACTTCCCCTTAAGAAATCGCTTAAGAGTCTACACTCCAAATGTGCCTTTCTAATTCATCTCATTGGGATGCTACTAACATCTAACAGTGTATTTTTATTTCTGCCAAATCTCTTATCTTCAGAATCAGAGAAAAAGTAATTTTTTTTTCCTCCAGTTATGGCTGCCTGGATTTATTTCACACATACTCCATAGTTCTCTGCACTATTATTACACTGTAGCTTACTCTGAGAATACAAGTTCTGCTAAAAACAGAGGGCAGGAGCATTTCCTTTATTCCACCATTGACATTATTTCTTACCAAAGCACCTGAAATATGTTATTGGTTCTAAAGCTAAATTCCAACTGCTTTTTTCAGTTGAACTATGGGTTAATCATACTATGCATGGTCCATCTGAGCTTAGTTTTCTTATAAGACCTAGGGTGATATGTTTGTGTCAAGTGTTCAGTGGGCAACCAGTAGTATTGGTTGATTTTATTTTGATTTGATATTCTTATTCTTTTAGGATCATATTCAAATGGCTTTGTTTAACTTCAAAGTACTTATTTTTCTTCTTTGATCAACTTCTTAGTTTACCATGAATATTAACCTGGGACTTGTTGTTCCCACAGTACTTACTGCTAAAGGAACCCAATCGGTCCATTCTCCAGTTGGCAAAGACTCTGTTGTTTTGATCTTCTTTAATCTGAGTTGCTTCAAGGAGATTTCAGAACCTGCCAACACATACACCAAAGCTGATGACTGCTCCCTGTGAACAAACAGAAGTGGCACCTGGATAAGGAAATAATTCAAAGGGACAAGATAAAGAGAAAATAACGCAATGTACTCAATTGTACCACATCCTAGTTTTGTTAAGGCTAAGCAAATTATTTTACCTCTATAAGCTCGTTTCCTCCTCTGTAAAATGGATATGCTACAATCATACCGACCTCCTAGAGCTGTTGAGGGTTAAATATCAAAAGCCACATAAATAATATACCATAGTGCCTAGCCCATACTAAGTCCTCTATAAAGGCTACACAGTTCTAATAAACAACAACTGATTTTCTCTGCCTGGCATCACTTCTCTCCTTAGCCCACCATCCTTTGGAAAACTGACTCTCCCACATCTCATAAGGCTTTGGTGGGATTGTGAATCACAATACTCTATCCTCCACCTCCACAGCAGCTAAAGCAATCCAATCTGGTCTTACAGAAACTTGAATATTGAGTAAGATACACAAGGACAGAGGGTAGCTGGAGCTCAGTCATTCACTAGCCAAAGAATCTGGTCCATGAGATCTGGCTCTTTGAGATTCTCATCCCCAAGGGCGGCCTAACTGTTTAAGTTTTTTTTTTTTTCTCATTTCTCTATCTTTTCAATAATACTTTAATCTGAATGAACTGCTATTACGAGAAAACTTAGGAATCCAGTCTGTTACAACATACATTTTGTTCACTAATTTATTATTTGAACGAATTTTTTTCCCCTATATTTATTTGATTGTGTTGGGTCGTAGTTGAGGCCTGCAGGATCTAGATCCCTGACTAGGGATCGAACCTGGGCTCTCTGTATTGGGAGTGAAGAGTCTTAGCCATTGGACTTCTAGGGAAGTAGGTATGTACAATATACCAAGTCACCTTTTTGAACACATAAATGAACTCCTATCTCACCCTAAGCAAAAAAAAATCCCCCCTTTCTAATCTCCCATAGCCTTTTATCTCTCTCTCTCTTTTCTTCAGCATTGTTTACATTCTTCTTTGTGAGAATTACTTCTGAATACATTTTTCCCACTCCTAAACTAACGAAAGCAGGGACCACATCAAATACAAATTTGTATGTCTTAAAGTATTTGGTACACAGTGCCAAGCAGAAAGAATTCAATAAACACAAATGTTACGGACAAATGAGGGCTTCTCAGGTGGCTCAACGGTAAAGAATCTGCCTGCTAATGTCAGAGATACGGGTTTGAGTCTGCCACGACTTAGTAACTAAACAACAACAATGGACAAATAAATATTAGTTCTACAAAAAGATTAGTTTATCTTTAGTTCTCCGACAGTGACTTTTTTCACCTGACAGTTTTAGCTTAGAATAAGTCATCATTAAGTATATACAACGCTCAGATAACGCTTGTCAATGAACTTGTCTTCTTCAGGATGAGTCGGAGTGGTTCTCCCTCTGCTCCAAACCCGAAAAAATGTGTCTGAAGAAACACAAGTTCAGTAAAAGGTATTGTGCACTCAGTAACAAAACAATGGCAGTTGCTCAGTCATGTCCGACTCTGCGGCCCCATGGCCTGTAGCCCACCAGGTTCCTCTGTCCATGGGATTTTCCAGGCAGGAATACTGGAGTGGGTTGCCATTCCCTTCTTCACGGGACCTTTCCCACCCAGGGACTGAACCTGGGTCTCCTGCACTGCAGGTAGAATCTTTACCGTCTGGGCCACAAATAGCAAACATTTATTAAGTTTTCTCATAAGCTAGACACTGTGGCACCACTATATGTGGATTATCTGTGAATCCTTACAATCTTCTGAGGCATGGAACTTTTTCGTTCTGTTATTTATTTTTTTTGGCATGGAACTTTTTCAAGGAAAGAAGCCCCGAAAGATTATTCGCACAATGTGTTACAGTTAGTGAACAGCAGCGTCACTTCAACAGAGATTAATAGAGATGGGTAACTAAAAGATGTATATAGCCTCATAAATGCTCCATGTTGTAAGCACAATACTGCAGTAAGCAGAATATTCTTTCTCCACTCCGTTCTTCTCACTGGAGACACTACTGGCGCTAACATCCACGAAAAGGTGGATGCTACCTCCAAGTTAACATTTGCCAAAGTTCAAGAAGTTACTGGGAGGAAGAGGAAAGGGGCGTGAAGAGCCTTTCCTCCTCGGTGTGGTGCAGAGGACAGGGGCAGGCTTGCAAGAGATTCGCAGACAAGATTCGAAGACTCACTTGGTCCCCATTAACTATATGACCTCTGGCGTC
The DNA here is from genome assembly GCF_023699985.2 of Odocoileus virginianus. Lineage (NCBI taxonomy): Eukaryota > Metazoa > Chordata > Mammalia > Artiodactyla > Cervidae > Odocoileus > Odocoileus virginianus. The sequence goes on along the minus strand of NC_069690.1, from coordinate 12,729,083 downwards.
ATTTTACTGGAGACTCAGACAACCTCAGCTCTATAGACACGAAATATCTACTTGGAAGGCCTATCTGAAAACAAGGGGTCACGTCAGCCCTTTGTTGAGAACGGGATTTCGCACTCCACCACAGCAACGACAGGAATGCCGAGGCGGGGACCCAGCGGGCCGTTCAGGGGGCGGGGCGCACCGGGCTCGAGGCGGGGCGCGGCCCCAGGGCTCAGTCCCGGCCCATGTTGCCCTCCCCCACCGGGCCGCGTGGCCCGCGCCTCACGCCCGCCCGCCTGCCCCTCTCGTCCCTGAAGCCGCCAGGGCCCGCAGCCCGCAGCCCTCCCGCAACCTGGCCGCCCCTCGTGGTCCCTGCCTCCCACCTCGTCCCGCGAGTGGGGCTCACGGCCCACGGCCAACCACCCCGCAGCGCCTCGTGCCTCACCTCAACGCGTTCCCCCTCCTCCTCGCCGAGGAAACGCCAGCCGTGCGCGCGCCCGAGCTTTGCGTGCGCGCTCCCCCGCGGGCGGCGCAGGCGCGAGCGGGCCGCGCGCCCGCCGCCTCCGCCCAGGCCCCGCCCCGGCCGTCGAAGCCCCGTCGCGGGTGGCGCGCCTACCGCCGCCCCTGGCTCGGCCCCGGCTCCGGGGCTCTCGCCGCGCCCCCGCCGCGGCCTCTTGCAGGGAGGCCTGAGAGGCTGGGACTCTGAGCCGCTTGCCCGAGTTCTGAGTGGGACCAGTAATTACCCTTTCCTGAGAGCGTGTTGCTGGTCGCCGCAGGCCGGCCGGTGGCTGGTGCCGCCGTTTTATCCGCTCCAAAGTGCGCTGAGCCGGAGCGGGCCAGTACTGCCCCGCCTTTGTGTTTTCTGACATTCCCACTCCCACCCTTGTTACAGCCTCGAAGGAGATCGAGGCTAAGCGCCTGGGCCCAAGGACGGCGAGCGGGGGTGGCCTCTCGAAGCCGGGTCTTGCAGTGCCGCTCGTGGATTAATCAGACTGCCTGAATGGTTTAAGGGTACACTGGGTACGTTTGATTCAGATGCTCCTGGAACGTCGAAATTATCATCTTTGGAAAGAACCATCCCCTCTTTGGGCTTCAGGGGCCCAGATTGAGGCGCGATGATGAGAGGATGTGGTGGTCCACTCTGATGTCAATCTTGAGGGCTAGGTATGTCCCGACATCTCTTGTTACTACTACTAATTGTAATAGCTGCCATTTGTTGGGTATTTAGTGCATGCCAGGTATTGTACAAAGGAGGTTGCAAACATGGTCTCATTTAATCTTAAGAAACAACCTTGTGGGGTAGACACTCATTGTTACCATCCCCATTTTCCCAGTGAAAACCTTTAGAAGCTGCCTTGTGAATAACTTGGGATCACATGCTAGATCACGTATGGAAAGGGGATTCAAACAGTTGCTGGGCTTAACCATTATGCTACTACATCTGTTTAAGTCTTTCATTCATAAATTTTCCGAACCTCTTATAGAATTCATTTACACTTTCTGCCAGCGTGGCCTCTTTTTCTTTTTTTTTTAGTATCTGAGTCATACAAGTTCATTCTTAAAAAAAAAAAAAAGAATATTTGCATGAGCAAAAATAATGTGAAAACCAGCTCCCCCCATGTAATTTAACATTTTGCTATACACTGTTTTAGATATTCTTTGACATATCATTATTGACATGATATGCTTCATGTCAATAAATATAGAATAGTTTTACATATGTTGTATCCTGAAAATCTGTTTATTCATTCATTAATCAAATATTTAATGAGAAGACACTGTTGTACATGCTGGGAATTCAGCAGTGAATAAAAATTTCTGCCTCATATAATAATGGGGGAGATTGACAATAAGCAACACATAAACTGTATTACTATGTAATAGCTAATGCCCAATAATGTGCCAGGTTTTTTAAAAAATCAAGACAAAGGGATAAGAGTAATGGGATGATGCTGTATTAGATGGGGCAAACAAGAAAGGCCTCTACATCACAAGCTGAAATCTAATAATTAATGACGGAGGTAGCTGTGTGGATTTCTAGAGAGAAACTGTTCTAGGAGAAAAGAAATGGCAATTAAAATAGCCCAGATTGCTTGGCATGTTGGAGAAGAAGCTAGAAATTAGAGAAAGAAATTGTGAAATAGGCAGAAGACAGATCATGTATCTGGTAAGCCACTGTTGGACTTTGGATTTTATTAGAATGTGACAGAATACCATGGAAGGGTTGAGAACAAAGAAATCATCAGATTTGTTTTCATTGCAGCCTTGGATTAGTGAAAGTGAAAGTTGCTCAGTCCTGTCTGACTCCTTGCGACCTCTTGGGATTCTCTAGGCCAGAATACTGCAGTGGGTAGCCTTTCCCTTCTCCAGGGGATCTTCCCAACCCAGGGATTGAATCCAGGTCTTCTACATTGCAGGTGGATTGTTTATCAGATTTGTTTTAAAAAGAATCACTGGTAGTTATGTGGCGAATAGATAGTAGAAGCATTAAAATTGCCCTTTCAATCATCCATTTTTAACAGTGTACTGGTGTTTCACCAACATCTTTACAACCACTCTCACCTCCACAAACAGAAACTGGCATCAAACCTTTAGGACTTATCTTCATGTTTTTTTCTCCTAAACTGAAAGTTTTTGATACTGGCTAGGGCGTATATCCAGATCTGGACGTCGTCATTGTCAACAAACTGAATATGAGTCATCAGTGTTGTACTGTTGTGGATAAACAGTCCCACATGATGCAGGGATCTATTCATTAGAAACACAGCATTCAAGCACCTGGAAATTACCCTTCCTCTTCAACTGATGTTAGGCCCTCATTAGAATTCTAAGCCCCAATTTAGTCATTGTGTTTAAGAAAGATGTGGAGAAATTAAAAATGCATAGTGAGGGGAAGGATAACAGTGATGAAAGCAGTGCTTTTCTCAGTTTCTGCCTTCAGCATTGCAGTGGCATCAGTTATAACATGAGGAACACAAATTTGGAGGAGAAATGAAAGATTCTGTTTCAGATCTGCTTTGCAACCTGCATATGGAAATGATATAAATAAGTTTGAAGCTAAGAGGAGAGACCAGGGCTACAACGGTTTAACGGTATTAGAACTGTTTCTTTGGATATAGGTTTTCTTGGTAACCTCAGTACCCAGAAGAACCTCCTGGACAAATATTTGCAAAATGAGCAGGTAAAAGCAAAGGCATGTGTGAAGTTCTCAGGCAAAAGAAAGATTGTGTAAGGTAAAAAGAGGAAATGTCCAGTTTATGCTTTCACCAGAGGGCCATGCACCTGAGCATGACCTCTGAGTAGGGTGATAAGTCCCTATTTGCTCGGAACAGTCCTGGTTTAAACCTATTGTCCCCATATAATCAGTGAGGTTGCATTTCACTCTTAGAAGTGTCTCTCTTTGTACAGTAAATTATATGGTCACTCTTTGAAGAAGACCCTTCAGGGTCCAATGTCTTTCTCTTTCTTTGTCATTTTTGCCCCCATCTTACTCTTCATTCTCCCACCAGGTAGAAGTACCTCCTTTTGCCCCTAGGCACTACTTCCAAGTTTCCTTTGCCAAGGTACCTTCACTTCAACTTAGACTTCACTTCCTCAGGTACATCTCTTCTGACCTCCTCAAGTCTAGATCTAGTGCCCCTCTTACATGCGTCCCAGTGCACCCTCTGTTTAACCTGTCCTGGGAGAGACAACTCAGTACCTTGTTGCCCCCTCACTAAGCATTGTCTGCGAACAAACCTGAAAAAAAAACAACTCTTGTCCTCTTGAAGACAGAAAGTTACATTAACAGTATTAAGACCAGTCCCTGTTGAACTAATATTTTTAAAGAGTGACCTTCAGGACAGACTAATAGCACCTTCTCCAAGCCCTTCCATTCTTCACTAACTGAAGAGGTTGACTTTTGAACTCAAAGCCCAACAAGGAAAACTCCATCCTCCCATCAGGCTCTGTAACGTGGCTACCATCGATTGAGTCCAAAATCTGCCCAAAACTCCTCTCCCTCCACTAAATCGCAGTGGTTAGAATCCGAGTGCAGTTTCTGAGCCTTCCTTCCTATGAAAATGATGATCTGTCATTTCTAGTTACCATGTTGAGAGTGCTGAAAGACTAGAAACTTGATCTCCTCTTTTATTTATTTTTCCTGTATCTAAGGTGGCTGTTTGTACTGTGGTATACAAATAGATAAAAACAAAACATCTAAAAATCTAGCCATGCTTTCCCCATTTCAACTTCCTTCCCTTTAAACTCAGATAATGCTGGTCAATGTAAATTAGCCAGAGATTTAGTTCCGGGAGCAGAGCTCTGTGCCAAATACAAGGTCTCTTAAAAGCAAGGAGTTTCCCGTGATGCACTCAGTAGAGACGGCTCCACTCCACCAAAGGCCTGAGCCCAGGGATTGCAGCTCCTTAGGGTTCAGCTCTTTGAGTCCACACACTAGGAGCCTGGCATACTGCAGTCCATGGGGTCACAAAGAGTTGGACACGACTTCACAACTGAACAACAACAACAACAAAAAACTGACTCCACCACGGCCCAGCTCAGGGCTGGTCCAGCCTCTTCGGCCTCTGTTGCTGCCTCTTCCATTCAGGAGTGTTTCGATCCTCTTGTTTTCATTTGCTCCGTCCCTCCATATCTTTCTCCTTTTGTGGCCACCCTAGTCAAAGGAGTTAGGGAATAATAGTATTCCTTCTAGGAGGTTCCTAGATTGCTTTTTTTTTTTTAATTAACTGATTTTTAAATTATTTATTTCTTTGTGGCTGTGCTGGGTCTTGGTTGCTTCGGGTGGGTTTTCTGTAGTTGCAGAGAGTGGAGGCTTCTGTTCGTTGCAGTGCACAGGCTTCTCACTGCAGTGACTTCTGTGGTTGCGGAGCACAGGCTCTAGGGCTCAAGGGCTTCAATAGCTGCGGCACACGGGCTTGTTTCGCGGCATGTGGGATCTGCCAGGACCAGGGATTGAACCTACGTCCCTTGCCTTGACAGGAGGATTCTTAACCATTGGACCACTGGGGAAGTCCCTTTTTTTTTTTAATTTACTTTTATTGAAGTATAGTTAAATTACAGTGTTAATTACTGCTGTACAACAAAGTGACTCAGTTACACATATATATACGTAAATACATTCTTTTTCATATTCTTTTCTATTACATTTTATCATATATTGAATATAGTTCTCTCTGCTCTACAGAAGGACCTTGTTACTTATCCATCCCATATATACGAATTTGCATCTGCTAATCCCAAACTCCCACTCTCACCCTTTTCCTCCCCACTCCCACCTCGCCACCACCAGTGTATTCTCCGTGTCCCTGATTTAGGTTTAGTTGCTAGACTGCTCTTTTCACTTGATCACCCTTAACCATGACCATTCTGCCGAGGAAGGATTGAAGTACTTTTGCTAATCTACTTAAAGAAATATAAGGTCTATATATAGTTGTTTCTCTACACAGCAGTGTATCTGGGGTGCTTCTGCATAAGTAAGGACTCCCTAAAGTTTCCAAGTGGCGCTAGTGGTAAAGAATCTGCCTGCCAATGCAGGAGACATAAGAGACGTGGTTTTGATCCCTGGGTTGAGAAGATCCCCTGGAGAAGGGCATGGCAAACCCACTCCAGTATTCTTTTTTTTTCTTTTTTTAAATATTTATTTATTTATTTGGCTGTGTCAAGTCTTAGGTGAGGCATGCAGGATCTTCAGTTATGGCATATGGGATCTAGTTCCCTGACCAGGGGTCGAACCCAGGCCCCCTGTATTGGGAGCTCGGAGCCTCAGCCATTGGACCACCAGGGAAGCCCCCACTCCAATATTCTTGCCTGGAGAATCCCATGGACAGAGGAGCCTGGTGGGCTACAGTCCATAGGGTCACACAGAGTTAGACATGACTGAAGTAGCTTAGCACTCATGCAGAGATCTCAAAAGTGAACAAGAAGGAACAGGTTCTGCTAAAGGACCCTATTGCAACCCATTCTTCAGATAAGGAAAAGTGAGGCGCAGAGAGGTAAAACCTCTTACCCTAAGTCATTTATTTCCTAGGTAGTACAGCCAGAATTAAAATCAGGTCTGTCCAAATGTAATTAATAAACTCCCACTGGCTATTCAAGCTAAAAAGTTAGCAAGTTTTAGGATTTTCATAATCCCAGGGTCATTAAGGCTGATTTTCATGAATCTAGCCCTTTGCTACCCATCTCTTCTGCCTCTTCCTCACCTCACTGATGTTTTAATTTTTGGCCACACTGTGTAGCTTGTGGGATCTTAGTTCTCCTGTCAGGGATGGAACCAGGGCCCTGGCAGTGAGAGCGCCAAGTCCTAAGCCTTGGGCTGGCAGGCAGTTCCCTCCCTGTCTTCTTTTTGATCTCTGCAATGCATAGGATGTCTGTCTCTAGGAACAGCAGGTCTGGGGTAGGATCTAAAAAGTTAGGTGAATCGGGAATGTCTTATTGCTAAATGACTCCTGTTTACCTGGAAAATTTTAAATGCCTACTAGGCAGCCTAGCTGCATGCCTTTCAGCTTGATGGACAAGGCCTCTGACTTTTGGCTTTCCAAACAGACTCCTAAAGTGTTCTGTGTAATTTGATGACAGGCACTCTATACTCTTTTGCAACCAACAAGTAAATGTTTGAAACATGAATTGTTAGAAACCAATTAATATAATTGAAAAGGTATGTAGTTTGAAAGAAGGCTTCAGGAAAGAAGCCTTTCCTGAATTTGAATCCTGTTCCACCTTTGACAACCTTCAAGCATTAAGGCAAATTATTACCTTTCTGTGCCTCTTTTCTCCTCATACATAAAAAGAAAATAATACCTAATTTATAAGACTTTTATGAGGATAAGATGGTGTATGTATAGTACCTAGTTCATGGTGGGGGTCAAATAAATTATAATTGTGGTTTTAATTTTAATTCCAAAAGTGCTCCATTGTATGACCTTGGGACTTGCTTAGAAATTATTTTAGGCTATGTTGGCTAGTGGTCAGCATTGGAATATTTTCGTTATTTGAATCAAGAACTATCTACTGGAAACCTGTAGGTTTCTTAAACACTGAGCAATTAAACAGAATTTTCTTTTGCTGCCTGCTTCTTTTTCTTTTAAAACAATTTAGTAATGAGTTTGACTTTTTTAAGCCTTTCCCTTCTCCCGGGGAGCTGCCCAACCGAGGGATCGAACCCAGGTCTCCCGCATTGCAGGCAGATGCTTTACCAGCTGAGCCACAAGGGAAGCCCAAGAATACTGGAGTGGGTAACCTATCCCTTCTCCAGGGGATCTTCTCAACCCAGGAATCGAACCAGGGTCTCCTGCATTACAGGCAGATTCTTTACCAATTGAGCTATCAGGGCAGCCCTTTTTTAAAAGTTATCATTCATTTGCTTTGGCTGCACTGAGTCTTTGTTGTTGCACATAGGCTTTCTCTACTTGTGGAGAGCAGGGGCTGCTCTCTAGTTGCGGTGTGCTGGCTTCTCATTGTGGTGGCTTCTCTGGTTGCAGAGCGTGAGCTCTAGAGCTCGCAGGCTTCAATAGTTGTGTCACCTAGGCTGAGTAGTTGCGGCTCTCAGGCTCTAGAGTAAAGGCTCCATAGTTGATGTGCATGGGCTTAGTTGCCCCGAGGCATATGGAATCTTCCTGGACCAGGGGTCAAACCCATGTCCCCTGCTTTGGCAGGTGGATTCTTAACCACTGGACCACCAAGGAAGTCTCGCTGCCTTCTTTAGCATCTTCCTCACTATACAAAAGTAAAGAAGGTGTATGTTATTTTGCAGGTCATAGGGCAAATGTATAGTTGCAATCAAGGATAGACAATCCAGGCTTACCTCAAACGTAGGACACACTCATGAGCTCTGTCTCATTTAATTGATGAAAATAGTGAACAGACTTATGCATTACAAGCAATTAACTATAAAAATGTTCTAGAGAGTACTACTGTAATCAAATAAAACTCACAAGGTTAATCTGATGCATATTTAATGATATATATAATTGTTATTGTGCTGCATGATAATTAAACCTTAAATGTTAAGCTGTTTACATAAATGGTCTAACCAGTTGTTTTTATGCAGCCAAACACGTCTTTTAGTGTTTGCTCACTTTATTAATTTTCTGGCGTCTATAATCATGCCAAGGACAGCAGTTTCCCCTGAAGCACTTTACTGTCAAATCATGCGCTCATACACACACATACTCTTCAAAATGACACAGCAGTATTGTCTCCCGACCTGACACTAAAAATAGCTATTTTGCAAGGTTCTTCATGGGCTTCTCAGGTGGCACTAGTGGTAAAGAACCTGCCTGCCAATGCAGGAGACCCAAGAGATGTTAGTTCAATCCCCGGGTCAGGAAGATCCCCTGGAGTAGGAAATGGCAACCCATTCCAGGATTCTTGCCTGGAAAATTCCATGAACAGAGGAGCCTGATGGGCTACAGTCTGTGGGGTCATAAGGAGTCAGACACGACCTAGCACACACACAGTGCAAGGTTCTTTGTATGTGCTTTCTCATTTCAGTCCTTAAAAATCTCTTAAGGGAGGTGTTGTTACTCCCATTTTCAGTGGTGCAGAAATTGATGCTCAGAGAATGGAAGCAGGCAGCGTAGTAGTGGTTCAGACTTCTGTACCAGCCTCTAGACTTTATACAACCTCAGAAGATAATGCATCCCAGCAGAGATATGTCTATTGTTTTTTAGGAAAGAATGGCTCTTTAGAAGTATGGAATATGTACATATGTCCAAAGGGAGAAGAAGTCAGCCTTCAAGAGGGAGGGATTAGTTAATAATGGAAGAACTGGAACTTGTTGAAGCTGATTTTCTTCTGTCCATTCAAGGAAGAGAGTCTTAGCCAACAAATTTTAAGCATTATATATATATATATATATATGTATATGTATATTTATGTGTGTATGTATGTGTGTATATATATATATATATATATATATATATATATATATATGAGTACCCTGAGGGCTCCAAGAAGAGATCGGCCAGTCCTAGGGAGAATTCAGGGGTAGGTCTCTGGGAAGTGATGAGTTAAGTCTTAGAGAAGAATGGGATGGAAATTCCAAACAGATCAACAAATTATCCAAAGAAGCATGAGATAGCAGGGTCAGTTTGGTCTGTGACTGGAGTACAGAGAGCAAGAAAAGAGAGCCGTTGACTGTGAAGCCGCAAGGTAGAGAGGGGTCAGACCAAAGCAGGCTTCGGATCTTGCTCCAGAGGCTGTGGTTAGCCAATAGGGTATTTTGAGTTGAGGAGTGGTAATAACTAGTCTGGTTTTAGAGCTAGCTCTCTGGCAGTGATATGAACTAAAAGGTGGCAAAAGGAAAGACCAAGAATTTCTGAAGTCCAAGTAAGAGATGATGAGGGCTTGAACTAACATGGTTGGAATGGGGATGAGGAAAAGTAAATGGATTTAAGGTGTTTAAGAAGTAATTGAGGAGAATTGCATGGTGGTTCCGTAACTAGGTCTTTGTGCTCTCAGCTGCCATGGGCCCAAGTCCGATCCCTGGTTGGGAAACTAAAATCCTACAGGTCGAGTGTTGTGTCTAAAACAGTAATAATTAATAATAATAGTGTGGGGTGGGGAGGAGTAAGTAAGTTGGTAGGATTAAAGGTGACTCTCAAATGTCCAGCTTGGGTTGCTGGGTAGATGATGGCACTGCTCATCAAGAGAGGGACCATAGGGCAAGCAGACACACAGGGGGAAGGGCAGGTTTGTTCTGAGGACTTTGAGTTTGAGGCGTTTGCAGGTTGTACAGGTGTTGTTCAGTAGGCAGATTCAAAAGCTAAAGGAGAGGACTTCCCTGGTGGTCCAGAGGTTAAGTATCCATCTCCCAGTACAGGGGACATGGGTTCAATCCCTGATCCGGAAAGAGTCCTCAAGCGTCAAAGCAACTAAGCCTATGTGCCACGACTACTGTACCAGTGCTCCAGGGCCCACAAGCTGAACTACTGAAGCCCTTGTGCCGAGAGCCTGCGCTCCGCAGTGGGAGAAGCCACTGCAGTGAGAAGTCTGCGACTGCAGCTAGCATGTAGTCCCTGCCCGCTGCAATTTGAGAAAGCCCACGCACAGGAACAAAGACCCAGTGCAACCAAAAATAAATTAAAAATAAGAAGCTAAAGGAGAGATCTGGGTCAGAGAGACCGATTAGGAAATCAGCACAAATTTGGGGATTTTGAAGTCATGGGAGAGGATGAGATTGTCTGAGCTCACTGAATAGAAAAAGAGAAAAGAAAGGTGAAGAGTAGAAACTTGAGTGACAATGACAGGAAAGACACAGAGGAAGAGCCCGTAGTCTAGAAAGGGGGAAGTAGATTGAAGAGAGAGGAGTGATAGTAAAGGTGGGGAGTGGGAGGCAGTCAGAAGAGCATTAAGACCCTCTAGGCTCTAGGGACTTCCCTGGTGGTCCAGTGGTTAAGAATCCACCTTGCAATGAAGGGGACATGGATTTGATCCCAAGTCAGGGAACTTAGACCCCACATGCCTCGGGGCAACTAAGGCCAAGCTGCAACTATAGAGTCCATGCACTGCCATGAAAGATCCCACATGACACAACTAAGACCCAACCCAGTGAAATTAATTAGTTAATTATTAATTTTAAAAAGACCATGTAGGCTCTAAATAACTGAAAATATAGTGCTTCCCATGTAATTTAAAATAAAAATATTGAGAGTTCCCTGGCGGTCCAGTGGTTAGGACACAGTGCTTTCACTGCCATGGCCCAGAGTTCAATCCCTGGTCAGGAAACAGATCCTGCAAGCCACGTGACATGGCCTAAATAAATAAATCTGTAAAAAAATATATATAAGCTTTAGGGACTTCCCTGGTGGTCCAGTGGCTAAGACTCTGTGCTCCCAATGCAGGGGCCCACATTTGATCCCTGATCAGGGAACTAGATCCCACGTGACACAGGTAAAAATCCCAAATGCCGCAACTAAGACCAGGCACAGCTAATAAATAAAGAAACAAATATTTTAAAATAGTAGAAGCTATAAAATAGGTGTGAGGGAAGTCCAACAAAGTTCTGATTTTTCTATGGTGACCTCTTTGATTATCCTCACTGTCTTTATTTCATTGCCCTTGATCTGCTAGTGCCCTAAGTACATGTTTATACGCCTACTCAGTAATCTAACAATATAGCACTGAGACTACATCAAAGTGGATTAGTCAATGATGCCAAGTACCACAGAGAAATCAAAGATAAATGTTAAAACATGCCCACTGGAACAAAAAGAAAAAGTACCAATTATTCCAACATATGAATAGACTCTCATACTAGTGGAAGAGGAGAGTCTAGAAGTAAACCAAAATACATACAGGAATTAGTATATGCTAAAGATGGACTACTCAATAAATGGCGTAGACAATTGGACAACCATTGGGGGTAAAAATAAATGTCAGTTTCTCTATTTCACACCAGGATAAACTCCAAATTGATTAAATATTTAAATAAAAAATTGAAACTATAAAAGAAAATATGAGAAAATTCCTTTACAACTTACTGTGGGGAAGGAAAATCTTTCTACTATGACCCAGAATGCAGAAGACATAAAAGGAGAGGTTAATAATTTAACCCCACAACACTCAAAATTTCTGCAGAGCGACATAACACTTTAAAGCAATGTCAAAACATATATAGAAGATGGAAAAGAATGTTTGCAACTCATATCATAAAGAATAATCCCCCTAATATAAGGAAATAGATGAGAGATCAGCCACCCAAGAGAAATATCAATGAAGATATAAATAGACAGGGCTTATATATTGTGATTAAGAGCATAGAGATTAAGGTCAATGACTTATATTGGAATCCCAGCTGTCTCCACTTTACTCACTCTGTGACCTTGGGCAAGTCTCAGATCATCAGTTTTCTATAAAATGCAGGTAATAATTGTAGCTACTTCAGAGGTTTAAGTGAGATGAAGGCCAGGCTAGTGACTCATGGTGATAGAAGGAAGGACACAGGGAGATTGGGGTTCTAAATTTCTGGTATCTGGGATCCTTGAAATAAAGAGATTCAGGGAAGAGAAACCATTCAATTCCCATGTCTCTTCTTCCATTAAGGACAGTTATTAATATTTACTAAGCCCCTTTAAGTGTTAGACACAGCCCTAGGCCTAAGGATAGAAGGTAAATGCAAGCAAGACAGACCTGGTCTTGGTCCTCAGCGTAGTTTACTTCTGTAAGAGAGGTGTCAATCAAATGCCACAGAAATACGTCATTACAAACAGATGCATACCATGAAGGAAATGGGGAACTGGTGATTCAGTGGCTAAGACTCTGTGCTTCCAATGCAGGGGGCACGTTCAGTCCCAGGTCAGGAAGCTAGATCCCACACACTGCAATGAAAAGATCCTGCATGCCACAGCTATGGCCTGCACAGCCCCCCAAAAAGCAGGAGGGGGGCAGATATTAGTAGAATCAGGTGGAACTTGGGAGATCAAGGAGGGCTCTATTTTTTTTTTTTTGGCTGCATTGAGAAACTTTTGAATCGTAGTATTTTGAATCTTAGTATCCCGACCAGAGATTGAACTGCAGTGAAAGCGTGGAGTCCTAACCACTGGACCACCAGGGAAGTCCCAAGGGGAACTCTATTAATGAGCTTCCATCTATCCATGAAATTAAAAGATGCTTGCTCCTTGGCAGAAAAGCTATGACAAACCTAAACAATGTATTAAAAAGCAGAGACGTCACCTTGCTAACAAAGGTCCATCTTGTCAAAGCTATGGTTTTTCCAGTAGTCATATATGGATGTGAGAGTTGGACCATAAAGAAGCCTGAGCGCTGAATAATTGATGCTTTTGAACTGTGGTGTTGGAGAAGACTCTTGAGAGTCCCTTGGACTGCAAGGAGATCAAACCAGTCAATCCTGAAGGAAATCAGTCCTGAATATTCATTGGAAGGACCGATGCTGAAGCTGAAGATCCAGTACTTTGGCTACCTGATGTGAAGAGCCGACTCATTGGAAAAGACCCTGATGCTGGGAAAGATTGAGGGTAAGAAGGAGAAGGGGGCAACAGAGGATGAGATTGTTGGATGGCATCACCAACTCAATGGACATGAGTTTGAGCAAACTCTTGGAGACAGTGGAGGACAGGGAAACCTGGCGTGCTGCAGTCCGTGGGGTCACAGAGAGTCAGACACGACTTAGCCACTGAGCAATCAAGCCAGTGTCTGAAATTTGAGTAGGTGTCCAATAGGCAAAAAGTAAAGAAGGGGAAGGTGAGATGAGGGAGTGGAAACAGTGTTCTAGGCAGAGAGGACAGTGGGGACCGTAAGGGAAGGAAGAAGGCAACTGGTCCACTGTGGCTGAAGCTGGAGTGAAGGAGTGAGTGAGGGGAGATGAGACTGGACAAGGGGCAGACTGGACAATAGATGGCCTTGACAGTCTCTTAAAATGTAATCTTTCTTATTGTGGCCTAGTTGATTAACATGGGCAGTCAACAGTGTTAAGGATTTGTTTTATCCTGACAGCAGCAGAAAGTCCCTGGATGTTTTTAGCCGAAGACCAACAAGATCTAATTTGCATTTCGCATTGTTTATTCTGGCTACAGGGTGGAGACCTGTGTTAAAGTTGAAGAGACACATGAGAGTGGCCTTGGGAAGGCCGTGGTGGTTCAGACCCGTGAGGTGCTCCCTAGCCTACCTCTTCCCTAGTGTTACTTTAGCAGAAGATCAGCTTTTATTCTTCCATAGTAGATGTGCATTGTGTTACCTATTATTATCATCTTCAGTGAGAGATGTGCTCAGTCGCTCAGTCATATCCGACTCTTTGAGACCCCCATGGACTGTAGCCTTCCAGCCTCCTCTGCCCATGGCATTTTCCAGGGAAGAATACTGGAGTGGGGTGCTATTTTCTACTCCAAGGAATCTTCTCAACCTAGGGGTGGAACCTGCATCTCTTGCATTGGCAGGCAGATTCTTTACCACTAGAACCACCTGGGAAGCTTAAAATTAATCCACTAGGAAGAATAAGCACATTGGAGTGATTTCATGGGAAGTATAGGTATGAGAAGCAGGTGATTTTCTTTTAGATCGGAAGAAGAGAGCTAAAAGGGTAAACAGTGGTGATTCCTCAACAGAGAGGAGAGAAGGCGAGAGAATTCTCTAATGTGATGTTGCTTTGGCACATGGGCTGTCTATTCTATCAAAGCTCATCTTCTCCATGCTTAGACAAATAAAAACGTTAGGCAAAGGTGCTGTATGGCTCACTTTGGGAGCTCAGTGCTTTTTAGTGTGAAATAGGCCCAGGAGTTTAGATATTGCTACAATTTGCATTTCTTTTCAATACTGTGGAGTCGTCATAAATGCCTCGGAAAGCAATATCTGAATAAATCACTCTGGAATTGAACCTGTGTATTACTTAGCTGGTTTAATTTCAGAATAAGACAATGGCAGATAGTAGTAGTTTTTTGAGAGCTGCCCCTTTCTCTGCCTGCTGTGAAGAACTGAATAGAGTTGAGGCAGGCTAACGACCCAGCTGCCTTATTTTGTCACAGATGTGCTGGCAAAGCAGAGTCCTTCAAGGTGGGAATTCTTGAGGTCCTTCCAAGGAATACGTTCAGTTTTGTGGGATTTCAAAACATAAGCATCAATAGCTTTTTAAAAAATTTTTTAATTAAAAAATTTTATTTTATATTGGTGTTGTTGTGATGTCAGTGCTGTGATGGTTTCAGGTGGACAGCAAAGGGACTCAACCATACATATACATGTATCCACTCTCTGCCAAACTCCCCTCCCATCCAGGCTGCCACATAACATTGAGCAGAGTTCCCTGTGCTATACAGGAGCTTCTTGTTGGTTATCCATTTTAAATATAGCAATGTGTACACGTCCATCCCAAACTCCCTAACTATCCCTTCCTCCCGTCCTTCCCCCTAGTAACTGTAAGTCTGTTATCTAAGTCTGTGAGCTTGTTTCTGTTTTGTAAATAAGTTCATTTGTTTCATTTCTTTAGCTTCCACATATAAAGGATGTCATATGACATGATATTTCCCTTTCTCTGTCTGACTTCATTCACTCAGTATGACAATGTCTAGGTCATCCATGTTGCTGCAAACCAATAGCTTTTTATTTTTAATTTTTTTTAAACCAATAGCTTTTTATTTTATTTTTTACCTGTTAAGACCTCTGTATACACTTTTTTTTTCTTTTATTTTTATTAGTTAGAGGCTAATTACTTTACAATATTGTAGTGGTTTTTGTCATACATTGACATGAATCAGCCATGGATTTACATGTATTCCCCATCCTGATACCCCCTCCCACCTCCCTCTCCACCCGATTCCTCTGGGTCTTCCCAGTGCACCAGACCCGAGCACTTGTCTCATGCATCCAGCCTGGGCTGGTGATCTGTTTCACCCTAGATAATATACATGTTTCGATGCTGTTCTCTCTAAACATCCCACCCTTGCCTTCTCCCACAGAGTCCAAAATTCTGTTCTGTACATCTGTGTCTCTTTTTCTGTTTTGCATATAGGGTTATCATTACCATCTTTCTTAATTCCATATATATGCGTTAGTACATTGTATTGGTCTTTATCTTTCTGGCTTACTTCACTCTGTATAATGGGCTCCAGTTTCATCCATCTCATTAGAACTGATTCAAATGAATTCTTTTTAATGGCTGAGTAATATTCCATGGTGTATATATACCATAGCTTCCTTATCCATTCATCTGCTGATGGGCATCTAGGTTGCTTCCATGTCTTGGCTATTATAAACAGTGCTGCAATGAACATTGGGGTACACGTGTCTCTTTCAGATCTGGTTTCCTCAGTGTGCATGCCCAGAAGTGGGATTGCTGGGTCTTATGGCAGTTCTAATTCCAGTTTTTTAAGAAATCTCCACACTGTTCTCCACAGCAGCTGTACTAGTTTGCATTCCCACCAACAGTGTAAGAGGGTTCCCTTTTCTCCACACCCTCTCCAGCATTTATTGCTTGTAGACTTTTGGATAGCAGCCATCCTGACAGGCGTGTAATGGTACCTCATTGTGGTTTTGATTTGCATTTCTCTGATAATGAGTGATGTTGAGCATCTTTTCATGTGTTTGTTAGCCATCTGTATGTCTTCTTTGGAGAAATGTCTGTTTAATTCTTTGGCCCAGTTTTTGATTGGGTCATTTATTTTTCTGGATTGAGCTGCAGGAGTTGCTTATATATTTTTGAGATTAATCCTTTGTTGCTTTGTTTGCTATTATTTTCTCCCAATCTGAGGGCTGTCTTTTCACCTTGCTTATAGTTTCCTTTGTTGTGCAAAAGCTTTTAAGTTTCACTAGGTCCCATTTGTTTATCTGTGCTTTTATTTCCAATATTCTGGGAGGTGGGTCATAGAGGATCCTGCTGTGATTTATGTCAGAGAGTGTTTTGCCTATGTTCTCCTCTAGGAGTTTTATAATTTCTGGTCTTACATTTAGATCTTTAATCCATTTTGAGTTTATTTTTGTGTATGGTGTTAGAGTGTTGTAGTTTCATTCTTTTACAAGTGGTTGACCAGTTTTCCCAGCACCACTTGTTAAAGAGGTTGTCTTTTTTCCATTGTATATTCTTGCCTCCTTTGTCGAAGATAAGATGTCCATAGGTTTGTGGATTTATCTCTGGGCTGTCTATTTTGTTCCATTGATCTATATTTCTGTCTTTGTGCCAGTACCATACTGTCTTGATGACTGTGGCTTTGTAGTAGAGTCTGAAGTCAGGCAGGTTGATTCCTCCAGTTCCATTCTTCTTTCTCAAGATTGCTTTGGCTATTCAAGGTTTTTTGTATTTCCATACAAATTGTGAAATTATTTTTTCTAGTTCTGTGAAAAATACTGTTGGTAGCTTGATAGGGATTGCATTGAATCTATAGATTGCTTTGGGTAGTATAGCCATTTTGACAATATTGATTCTTCCAATCCATAAGCACGGTATATTTCTCCATCTGTTTGTGTCCTCTTTGATTTCTTTCATCAGTGTTTTATAGTTTTCTATGTATAGGTCTTTTGTTTCTTTAGGTAGATATACTCCTAAGTACTTTATTCTTTTTGTTGCAATGGTGAATGGTATTGTTTCCTTAATTTCTCTTTCTGTTTTCTCATCGTTAGTGTATAGGAATGCAAGGGATTTCTGTGTGTTAATTTTATATCCTACAACTTTACTATATTCATTGATTAGCTCTAGTAATTTTCTGGTAGAGTCTTTAGGGTTTTCTATGTAGAGGATCATGTCATCTGCGAACAGTGAGAGTTTCACTTCTTCTTTTCCTATCTGGATTCCTTTTACTTCTTTTTCTGCTCTGATTGCTGTAGCCAACACTTCCAAAAGTATGTTGAATAGTCGTGGTGATAGTGGGCACCCTTGTCTTGTTCCTGATTTCGGGGGAAATGCTTTCAATTTTTCACCATTGAGGGTAATGCTTGCTGTGGGTTTGTCATATATAGTTTTTATTATGTTCAGGTATGTTCCTTCTATTCCTGCTTTCTGGAGAGTTTTTATCATAAATGGGTGTTGAATTTTGTCAAAGGCTTTTTCTGCATCTATTGAGATAATCATATGGTTTTTATCTTTCAATTTGTTAATGTGGTGTATTACAGTGATTGATTTGTGGATATTAAAGAATCCTTGCATTCCTGGGATAAAGCCCACTTGGTCATGATGAATGATTTTTTTAATATGTTGTTGGATTCTGTTTGCTAGAATTTTGTTAAGGATTTTTGCATCTATGTTCATCAGTGATATTGGCCTGTAGGTTTCTTTTCTTGTGGCACCTTTGTCTGGTTTTGGAATTAGGGTGATGGTGGCCTCATAGAATGAGTTTGGAAGTTTACCTTCTTCTGCAATTTTCTGGAAGAGTTTGAGTAAGATAGGTGTTAGCTCTTCTCTAAATTTTTGGTAGAATTCAGCTGTGAAGCCATCTGGTCCTGGGCTTTTGTTTCCTGGAAGATTTCTGATTACACTTTTGATTTCCTTGTTTGTGATGGGTCTGTTAAGATCTTCTATTTCTTTCTGGTTCAGTTTTGGAAAGTTATACTTTCCTAAGAATTTGTCCATTTCTTCCAAGTTGACCATTTTATTGGCATAGAGCTGCTGGTAGTAGTCTCTTATGATCCTTTGTATTTCAGTGTTGTCTGTTGTGATCTCTCCATTTTCATTTCTAATTTTGTTAATTTGGTTCTTCTCCCTTTGTTTCTTAATGAGTCTTGCTAACAGTTTGTCAATTTTGTTTATTTTTTCAAAAAACCAGCTTTTAGCTTTGTTGATTTTTGCTATGATCTCTTTAGTTTCTTTTGCATTTATTTCTGCCCTAATATTTAAGATTTCTTTCCTTCTACTAACCCTGGGCTTCTTCATTTCTTCCTTCTCTAGTTGCTTTAGGTGTAGAGTTAGGTTATTTATTTGACTTTTTTCTTGTTTCTTGAGGTAAGCCTGTAATGCTATGAACCTTCCCCTTAGCACTGCTTTTACAGTGTCCCATAGGTTTTGGGTTGTTGTGTTTTCATTTTCATTCGTTTCTATGCATATTTTGATTTCTTTTTTGATTTCTTCTATGATTTGTTGGTTATTCAGAAGCGTGTTATTTAGCCTCCATATGTTTGAATTTTTAATAACTTTTTTCCTGTAGTTGAGATCTAATCTTACTGCACTGTGGTCAGAAAAGATGACTGGAATGATTTCAATTTTTTTGAATTTACCAAGGCTAGATTTATGGCCCAGGATGTGATCTCTTCTGGAGAAGGTTCCGTGTGCACTTGAGAAAAAGGTGAAGTTGATTGTTTTGGGGTGAAATGTTCTGTAGATATCAATTAGGTCTAGCTGGTCCATTGTGTCATTTAAAGTTTGTGTTTCCTTGTTAATTTTCTGTTTAGTTGATCTATCCGTAGTTGTGAGTGGGGTATTAGAGTCTCCCACTATTATTGTGTTACTATTAATTTCCTCTTTCATACTCGTTAGCGTTTGCCTTACATATTGTGGTGCTCCTATGTTGGGTGCATATACATTTATAATTGTTATATCTTCTTCTTGGATTGATCCTTTGATCATTATGTAGTGTCCTTCTTTGTCTCTTTTCACAGCCTTTATTTTAAAGTCTATTTTATCTGATATGAGTATTGCGACTCCTGCTTTCTTTTGGTCTCCCGTTTGCGTGAAATATTTTTTTCCAGCCCTTCACTTTTAGTCTGTATGTGACCCTTGTTTTGAGGTGGGTCTCTTGTAGACAGCACATATAGGGGTGTTGTTTTTGTATCCATTCAGCCAGTCTTTGTCTTTTGGTTGGGGCATTCAACCCATTTACATTTAAGGTAATTATTGATAGGTATGGTCCCGTTGCCATTTACTTTGTTGTTTTGGGGTTCACGTTTATACAACCTTTCTGTGTTTCCTGTCTAGAGAAGATCCTTTAGCATTTGTTGAAGAGCTGGTTTGGTGGTGCTGAATTCTCTCAGCTTTTGCTTGTCTGTAAAGCTTTTGAATTCTTCATATCTGAATGAGATCCTTGCTGGGTACAGTAATCTAGGTTGTAGGTTATTCTCTTTCGTTACTTGAAGTATGTCCTGCCATTCCCTTCTGGCCTGAAGGGTTTTTATTGATAGATCAGCTGTTTTCCTTATAGGGATCCCTTCGTGTGTTATTTGTTGTTTCTCCCTTGCTGCTTTTAATATTTGTTCTTTGTGTTTGATCTTTGTTAATTTGATTAATATGTGTCTTGGGGTGTTTCACCTTAGGTTTATCCTGTTTGGGACTCTCTGGGTTTCTTAGCCTTGGGTGGCTATTTCCTTCCCCATTTTAGGGAAGTTTTCAGCTATTATCTCCTCGAGTATTTTCTCATGGCCTTTCTTTTTGTCTTCTTCTTCTGGGACTCCTATGATTCGAATGTTGGGGCATTTCACATTGTCCCAGAGGTCCCTGAGGTTATCCTCATTTCTTTTTTTTTTTTCTCATTTCTTTTGATTCTTTTTTCTTTTTTCCTCTCTGCTTCATTTATTTCCACTGTTTTATCTTCTACCTCACTTATCCTATCTTCTGTCTCCATTATTCTACTGTTGGTTCCCTCCAGAGTGTTTTTGATCTCATTTATTGCATTATTCATTTTTAATTGACTCTTTTTTATTTCTTCTAGGTCCTTATTAACCATTTCTTGCATCTTCTCAATCTTTGTCTCCAGGCTCATTATCTGTAACTCCATTTTGTTTTCAAGATTTTGGATCATTTTTATTATCATTATTATAAATTCTTTTTCAGGTAGATTCCCTATCTCCTTCTCTTTTGTTTGACTTGGTGGGCATTTTTCATGTTCCTTTACCTGTTGGGTATTTCTCTGCCTTTTCATCTTGTTTAGATTGCTGTGTCTGGAGTGGGCTTTCTGTATTCTGGTGGTCTGTGGTTCCTTTTTATTGTGGAGGTTTCACCCAGTGGGTGGGTTGGACGATTGGCTTGTCAAGGTTTCCTGGTTAGGGAAGCTTGCGTCGGTGTTCTGGTGCGTGGAACTGGATTTCTTCTCTCTGGAGTGCAATTTGGTGTCCAGTAATGAGTTTTGAGATGGGTCTATGTGTTAGGTGTGACTTTGGGCAGCCTGTATGTTGACGCTCAGGGCTATGTTCCTGCGTTGCTTGAGAATTTGCGTGGTATGTCTTGCTCTGGAACTTATTGGCTCTTGGGTGGTGGTTGGTTTCAGTGTAGGTATGGAGGGTTTTGGATGGTCTGTTATTACTTAATGTTCCGTGTAGTCAGGAGTTTTCTGGTGTTCTCAGGTTTTGGGCTTAAGTCTCCTGCCTCTGGATTTCAGTTTTATTCTTCCAGTAGTCTCAAGACTTCTCCAACTATACAGCACTGGTAATAAAACTTCTAGGTTAATGGTGAAAAGATTCTCCACCGTGAGGGACACCCAGAGAGGTTCACAGAGTTACATGAAGAAGAGGAGAGGGAGGAGGGAGATAGAGATGAGCAGGAGGAGAAAAAGGGGGACTCAAGAGGAGAGAGACAGATCTATGCAGTTCTCTGTTCCCAAAGTGTTCTCCATAGCCCAGACACCCACAGAGATTCACAGAGTTGGATTGGGGAGAGAAGGGGGAGGAAGGAAATAGAGGTGATCTGGGGGAGAAAACAGAGAGTCAAAAGGGGGAGAGAGTAATCAACACACTCCTAAGTAAAAATGGGTACTGAATATTGGATTCTTAAATGTCCAAAATTGATATCAAATACTGAAAAACAAAGATTAAAAATCTAGAGTAGAGGTTAGACTCTTAAAAATACAATATTAAAAACAACAACAAAAACACAAAAAATTTTAGAAATATATATGAAGTTCGGTTTAAAAATATGGCTTCTCCTTTTTTTTTTTTTGCAAGGTTATAGTGAAATGAAAATGAAAATTAAGGAGCAATAGAGGACTTTAAAAGAAAATAAGAGAAAAAAACCAATAGCTTTTTAACTGCAGAAGTAAAAATGAAAACAGAATCTTGGAGCCAAATGGGATTCCCAGAGCTCCAGAGCCTGACAAGTATTTATTTATTAATATGTGTAATTCTGCATGGAGGATTGTTTTATATTAGAAATGGACTTTTGATTATGCCATGTTTCACAGACAGAGGATTAGTATCCCAAAATATAGCCAGAAATACAGGACTTCTATGACTCAGTTAAAAAAACAACAACACAACAGAAGAAAAAGGAGAGGATATAAGCAAGCAAGAGAAAACCTAAGGGCAAGTAAATATATAGAAAGATGCTCAACCTCACTGTTAAGCAGACAGATGCACATAGGAGCAATAATAAAGAGACTACAGTCATCCATTGGCAAGAATCATCAAGTCTGAGATTTCCAAATTAGGGAGGAAGTGAAACTAACATCCATTCATGACTACTGGAAAAACCATAGCTTTGACTATATGGGTCTTTGTCTGCAAAGTGATGTCTCTGCTTTTTAACATGCTGCCTAAGTTTGTCATAGCTTTTCTTACAAGGAGCAAGTGACTTTTAAAATTTCATGGCTGTGGTCACCATCCGCCGTGATTTTGGAGCCCAGGAAAACAAAATGTGTCACTGTTTCTGCTTTTTCCCCTCTGTTTGCATCGAAGTGATGGGACTGGATACTATGATCTTAGTTTTTTGAATGTTCAGTTTTAAGCCAGATTTTTCACTCCCCTCTTTCACCTTCATAAAGAGGCTCTTTAGATCCTCTTCACTTTCTACCATTAGAGTGGTATCATTTGCATATCTGAGGTTGTATAGTAATTTATACACACTGCTTTTTTCAGAGGATGATATTAGCAACTTTAACCACTGGATGGCACAAATTCATAAGAGTCTGGTGAAAGTGTGTGTGTGTTGTGTTAGTCACTCAGTCATGTTGAGCTCACCAGGCTCCTCTGTCCATGGAATTCTCCAGGCAAGAATACTGGAGTGGGTAGTACAGACCAAGGTACAGCATGTAAGGGAGGGTCAGCCTGTGAAAAGTCTTCTGGAGACTGAAACTCATGCACTATAGACATGGAATCAAATTCCCTAGCAGTGCAGATTAAGAGAAACTTTTTATATTGGATGACACAGAAAAAGGGAAAAGAAAAAGAAAAGTGCTGGAAGAAGGAGCAGGGAAAGAAAGATATAAAGAGACAAAGGAGCATGAGATAAAAGACTGTGAGTCTAGGAACTTTCCTGGTGTTCTGGTGACTAAGACTCCATGCTCCCAGTATAGAGGACCCAGGTTCAATCCCTGGTCAGGGAACTAGATCCCACATGCTGAAACTAAGAGTTCACATGCCACAACTAAAGATCCCTTGTGCTGCAACTAAGACCCGGCACAGCCAAATAAATGAATAAAAATAAATATTTTAAAGAATATATATATATATATATATATATATATGTTTTGTTTTAAAGATTGTAAGTCTAGAGAGATGAATTCAAGTGTTAAACCAACAATTGCAGGTTGGGCCCTCGTTGGTTTGCATCCACCTGGTGACCAATAGCAACTTTGATATAAAAATAAAGGTTACCTCATTTTCTTCTATTAATAAAAAGTCAGTTATGCCACCCTCAGCTATCCATTTAGTGGTGTGGCTTTGTCAACAATTTCTTTGAATGTGTACTATGGTCATGGTGCTTTGTTGGATACGAGGTAATACAGAGACATACAAGTTAACACGGGGTTTCCCGGGTGACTCAGTGGTAAAAATCCTCCTGGCAGTGCAGGAGATGAGGGTTCGATCCCTGGGTCGAGAAGATCCCCTGGAGAAGGAAATGGCTACCCACTCCAGTATTCTTGCCTGGGAAATCCCATGGGCAGAGAAGCCTGGCTGGATACAGTGCTTAGGGTTGCAGAAGAGTCGGACTTAGTGACTAAACAACAATAGCAACAAGTTAATACAAACACAACAGGCTTCAAATAGAACTGGGAAGTGTGCATCAAAGGATAAAGAGCAGCCCAAGGCAGCGCGATGGCCACGGTGTGACCTTGGAAAGGAATCCTCTCTGAGAATGCAGGGGAAGGGCGGAGGCAGGAGAGGAGTGTCCGGAGGAGGAACCATAAGACCATCAACCTGAACAGGTCAAAACAAAGAAGGGTTTCTGGCCATTAGTCCTGAGTCCATACAGCAGGGACTAATCTGGTGGTTCAGTGGTTTAGACTCAGGGCTTCCACTGCAGGGGGCATGGTTCCATACCTGGTTGGGGAACCAAGATCTGACATGCCACGTGGTGTGGCCAAGAAAAAAGGTGCATATATTAATAGCAACTCTTCCTTGGAAAATGGCTAGTTTTGTAGATTTTTTTTTAAACAGATTTATTATTTGGGGGGCACCACGCTGCACAACATGTAGGATCTTAGTTCCCCAGCCAGGGGTTGAACCCATGCCCCTTACAGTGGCATCTCAGAGTCTTAACCACTGAACCACCAAGGAAGTCCTGGAAAATGGCTAGTTTGGGGCATGACATAAGAAAAGTGCTTTAGATCAGAATCTACTAGACTGTGCTTAAGAAGTTTCCAAAATAAGAGAAAGGTCTTGGGATGGGGGAAATGTACAGGGCTAGAACCCCCTTATGTCCCTCTCTGATTAGTAACCCCTTGGACTAGCCTTGGGGTGCAGAGAAAGAGGGGTGCTAGTGGCCTGCTCAGGCCTGTCAGAGGTCCAAAGATTCCTAGGTCACTGATTCTTGAAATCACAGGTATATCTTTATAAATGAAGAAATGGAAAAACCAAGATATACAATTGTATATTTTAAGTGCTTATATTGAATAAAGTCATGCACATGTGCAGAAATACAACTATTTACTTGACGTCCTTTAGCAGTGGCGGTGGTCTAGTGGCTGATTCTGCATTCCCAATGCAAGGGGCCCAGGTTTGATCCCCAGTCAGGGAACTAGATTCCCACATGCCACAACTAAAGAGGCCACATGTCTCAACTAAGACCCAGCATAGCCAAAAAGTAAAAACAAACAAACAAAAAAACATTGGGATGACTCAGATTTAAAAAGGTGGAATGACTTTAAGGCCTGTCTAGCCTATGACTTGAAAAAAACACAACACTTGTACTAACTGGAAATATGGTAGTAACAGTCACTTCCAGAGGAGTAATTGGCTCCCCATAGAAGTGGCATTTTATCAAGTCGAGTTTATACCTAAGCCTATCATGGTGACAGGAAGACTTGTGCCCCGCTGTGAGGCGATCTGCAGAATACAGGTCACATCCCAAGGTCCGCCTGAGTATTCTCCCTTCTCTTCCTCTCTCGCCTATCTTTTAGTTTTCAAAGATCCCCAGTGATAAGAGAATAGGAGACTGAAAATTGGTAACTGATTAGGCAGTCAGAAAATCCTCAGAGGAAAAAAAAAAAGAAAATCCTCAGAGGGACCTTTCTTTGTCTGGGGAAGCAAGTCCCCAGAGCAGTGTAAACAATTTTGATTCCATCAGTGAATCTCTATAAAGAAAAGTCACTATACATGTTGCCTACATTATATTCTGACAGAAGAGCTAATGAGTATAGACTTTGCTGCAAGTTTTATCGCCTGTTTCTGGATGAAAGCACTTTCTGTGGTGGATAAGCCTGGGAAGGTGGAGATGACTGTAGGCATCAGCCCTCAACCAAAAGCTTGAAGTATGGAATGCTTTTGATCATCCTCCCCGGTGGTCTTGGGAAGGAGCAAGCTTCTTCCCCCACCCTACTTCCTGGTTAGACTGAGCCACAGATGGCAGGATAAACTGGAGGTGGTGATGTGCACCAGTGGAGGGCAATACTCATCTATTCCAATGCCAGCCCCTGTGCCCTATCCTCTCTCCCAGTGTATTTTCAGAGAATGCTCTATGGAACTTTAGGGCATCCGCAGGATCTCTGGGCTTCCCCCGATGGCCCCAGTGGTAAATAATCTGCCTGCCGTGCTGGAGACATAGGGGAGTGCAAGTTCAAACCCTGAATCGGAAAGATCCCCTGAAGGAGGAAATGTATTTCTTCCAGTATTCTTTTTTAATTTTTCACGCCAATATTCCTGCCTGGAGAATCCCCATGGACAGAGGAGCCTGGTGGGCTACAATCCAGAAGGTCACAAAGAATCAGACGTGACTGAGCAGACAAGCACAGGATCTCTAGGCCTTCCTTGAAACCTAGCGTCTTCCCAGCCTGGTTCCATCTCTTCAAGGCTCAGCTTGAGCATCAGATCAGGGCTTAAGGCTAGATACTATACCTTTTTGGACAGTACTTGAAGTGAAAAAAGAAGGATATGACTTGTATGTGTTTTTATTTTTTATTTTTACCAAAGAACTAAGAAAAATTTACCTAGGTGCAGGTACATTTCACCAAAATGAAATGGAATGGTTTCAGACTCTTGAAAAGAAGCAGGACAAAAAAATAAATAGTAGGGGACTTCCCTGGTTGTCCAGTGGTTAAGACTCCATGCTTCCACTGCTGGGTGCATGGGTTTGATCTCCAGTTGGGGAACTAAGATCCCACACACTGCACAGTGCAGCCGAAAAATAAAACTCAAAAAAATATTTAAAAAATAGTAAAATATAAAGGAAAAAAAAAGGAAAAGAAGCAGGACAACACCCTTCTTATCCCTTCTGCCAGTTCTCTTTTCACCTAAACTCTATTTTAAGGTCAGCTGTCTTGTGCCATCATAAAAAAAGCATTTACCAAAATGCAGTTTTTAGAGCATGAATTTGAGTTTTGTAATTTTGAATTTGTAAGATTAGTCATTGCAAAAATTCGTTGTTAGGTAACACACAGTTATCTTAACATGGAAAGTATTGATACGTTAGGTGACAGTTTTTTGGAAAATCTCTTGAATAAAGCAATTTTTAATGGTAAAATAAATAGACTATCCTTTGCTGTACAAAATAAATTGTTTATTTTGCGTTTTATTGTCAAAACTCATATGCACTGTAACCCACAGCTGTGAGTTTCATGAATAATTAAATTACAATGTATAAGTGAAAATCTAATTTCATAGTAAATTCTATAAAGTGAGCCTTTTTATTTTGGCTGCATTGAGGCACACATGCTCTTTGTCATGGCACACAGCTTCTCAAGTTGTGGCTTGTGGGCTTCAGAGATCAGGTTCAGTAGTTGTGGTGTGGCGGGCTCTCTGGCTTAGTTGCCCCGAGGCGTGTGGAATCTTACTTAGTTCCTCAACCAAGGATCGAACCAGCATCCCCTGCATTGGAAGGTGGATTCTTTTTTTTTTTTTGGAAGGTGGATTCTTAACCACTGGAGCACCAGGGACGTTCCATATAAACTGAGCCTTTCTTGAACTGTCTCTTAGCTGAAGTAAGGGAAAGGAAGATACAACAGGTAAGAAATACAATAAATGTTGCGTTAAGTATTTATTTTTTAAAGAATCAGCCTTTTCACTTTCTCACTAAACTCTTAGTGAGGTCAGGGTTGACTCCGAGCCATGCCTCTGTGAGAAAGAACATCATAATTGCATTGCTCTGGATTGCTTGTGAATGTCTGCAGCTCACCCTGATGGTACAGTATAATTCCACATCAGGAATTCTGCATTATCAAGAGATCTTGTCTGAGTCCCATTTGTATGCCCTTGGGGATGAGTCACGGGGAGGCCCTTTGGAATGCTCAGGGTCACATTCCCTTCCCCAGCGAGTGGAGAGCTGGGGCAGAGGTTTAAAGCCCAGTGATTGCTGGAGGGAAAACAGGAGCCCCACCCTCAGCTGGCTGAGAGCCAGGGCAAGTGAGGTCAGCGGAGGTCACTGTGCCGCACCAGGGGCTGCTCTGCTCAGTTCCTCGGAGACTGTGTTTAAACCTTTTGTCAGAGCAATATGTCCATTCATATAGCACTTAGAGGGAAGACCTTTTGTTTTCATTTGATGAGATGAAAAAATGCCCATTTTTCGTTTGAGTTCCAAGTGAATTTCAAAGGCTTGTGGCTGAGTCAGTAGAAAATACATTAGAGTAACTCTGACTATAAGTCCGGGCTTTCTCCTCACTGATCTGGCATTGCTGTCTGATCGTAATGTTCCCGCTGAAGATAGGAGGGTAAAATTAGCAAGAATCTGCCCGTATTGATTAATAGTAGGGAGAAGACAGTGTACTATCCTTCTTCCAACATGTGAGGCAGAGCAGAACTTTTCAGAAGTATGTCTGGCGAACCACGGTGATCTCTACAGCTTTCTTGGGACTTGATGAACTGGGAGCATCTTGTTCAACCTGTGGATTGAAATCAAATATGAAAAATAAAGGACACAAATAGATATTTCTTTATGGACCAACAAAGAGATGCTTTAGTACAGAACCCCATAAAGTTCCAAGGACACATCATTTTGCCTCTTTGTTACCCATTAATCTTAGGAAAAGTTATTATGCTTACACTGAGAAAGTATCACCAAGGTGCCCTTATGCATGAGAAGCTAGTTTTTGGAACCTGTAACCTCCTAGCAAACAGCCCAGCCACCCTTTGCTTGACCTGTTTGCCTTGAGTGGAAAGGGCCCTGGATGTGCAGCTATTTTGGGTCCCAGATGCACAGGAATTCTACTTCATTCCTGGAATCCAGCCCGAACAATCTCACTGTGTTTGAGAAGGGGCAGAGACCTGAGTCAACATGACTTAGTGACTAAACCACCACTACAGAGATCTGGGGCAATGTGGACCCAGATATTTATTTTTTTGTAATTAAAAAATATTTATTTTTAATATAATATTTAATTTATTTTTAAATTTGGTTTTGGCTGCACTGGGTCTTCATTGCTGTGCACGGGCTCTTTCTAGTTGCAATGCACAGGCTTCTCGTTGCGGAAGAGAAGCGGCCCTAGACCACAGGCTCAGCAGTTGTGCACAGGCTTAGTTGCCCCGTGGCAAGTGGAAACCTCCTGGACCAATGATTGAACCTGTGCCCCCTGCATTGGCAGGTGGATTCTTTACCACTAGACCACCAGGGAAGTCCATGGACCAAATATTTTTTACTAATCCCATTACACTGTTATTATACCTGATCCATTCCCCATCTGATTTTGTATGTGTTTTCTAAATTCTTAACTGTTTAGAACATAGACTGTAAACCTCTTGAACAGAGGGAACTTGGCACATAGAAGCTTTTTAGTAAAATTTCTTTTAAAGTTATTTTATTATTCTTATTATTATTTTATTTATTTTTTGGCTGTGCTGCGTGGCATTTTGGGTCTTAGTTCTTTGACCAGGGATTGAACTCACGCCCCTCCCCGAATTGGAAGCTTGGAATCCCAACCACTGGACCACCAGGGAGGTCCCTGGATTATTGATATTTTCGGTTAACATGGAATTAAAAGGGTGGTAGCATGTGTCCCACCCTGGACTAGATAATCTTTGAGACTCATTTTCAGTGCTGTAATTCTACAAAAACAGCCATCCTCTTTAATGTAAAAAGTATTGGAGACCTTGTCTCTTTGCTTCATTATGTTTTTGTAGATGTAGAGAGGGCACCCATCAATTTCTTATATTCAGAAGCTGCGTCCAGCCTTTGGAGACATAAATGGTGGGCTCTGTACCTGTTAACAATTTCAGGGATGATTTTTTTTTTTAATAAAAAGCACAACTATAAAAAGTACAAAATTGGATACAAGGCCTGTGTGCAGGTCCCATGGGTCCTGAATTTAAGCTTCATTAATTTCATAGTAAATTTACCTGTACTTAAAAGTCTATCATAAGATTCCTGGTCCCACTCTAGCCATTCTGATTCATTATATCTGATCCCCAGAAGTAGATATTTTCAGTAAGTACCCTATTGCATTATAGCA
This sequence comes from Odocoileus virginianus, assembly GCF_023699985.2. Taxonomy (NCBI): domain Eukaryota; kingdom Metazoa; phylum Chordata; class Mammalia; order Artiodactyla; family Cervidae; genus Odocoileus; species Odocoileus virginianus. The sequence goes on along the minus strand of NC_069690.1, from coordinate 12,699,933 downwards.
ATATTGTACCTGCCCTTTTCCTGACACATAAAAGAATTACCCACATTTGCTTCACAACTGAAGCAGCTCCCTGTCTCCCAAAATTTATACATGAACCCCATTTTCTCCAGGCAAATGGCAATGGCCATACAGAAAGCACTTTCCTTTTTGGGCTGAGACTCAGGCTGGGATTCAGCTGTCCCAGGTTGCTGGTCTTCCTTCCTTGGCCTTCTCCACAACCGCTGGCACTGGCATAGCTTTCTGATTCGTTGGCATCGACTCTGAAGGGGGAAAATGACTGGTATTAACTTCAGGTGGCTGGTATGCATCTGATTATCTTCCAAACCTCACATCAGACGATTTAAAGAAAATCATCTCTCTCTCTCTCTCTCTCTCTCTTTTTTTTTTTTTTGCCATATCACACAGCTTTTGAAATCTTAGTTCCCTGACCAAGGATGGAATCCAGCCCCTGGCAGTGAAAGTGCAGAGTTCTAACCATTAGACCACCAGAGAATTACCAAGAATCATCCCTTCTAAAGAAAAGCAAATATTCATTCCTCTTGGCTGTATCCTCCCTAGAGAATGTCCAAGTACCACATAGGAAAGGAATTTGCATTTAGTAAGCGCCTCCTGTATGCTAGGGGCCTTCCCAGGTAGCTCAGGTAAAGAATCCGCCTGCCAAGCAGGAGACTCAGGTTCAGTCCCTGGGTCGGGAAGATCCCCTGGAGAAGGGCATAACAGCCCACTCCAGTATTCTTGCCTGGAGAATTCCACGGAGAGAGGAGCCTGGTGGGCTACAGTCCATGGGGTTGCAAAAGAGTCAGACACGACTTAGAGGCTAAACAGCAACCTATGTGCCAGAAACCTTTCTCACAGAATCTCACTGGAACTTCTTAACCACCATAAGAGGCAAATATCATTAGTCCCGTTTTAAAGATGAGGCGACTGAGGTTGGAGAAGGCAAACAACTTTCTCCAAGCCACTCAGCTAGTGAGTGTTGAGTGGCAGGTGTGTCCACACTCCAAAGTCGGTGCTTTTCTCATTACGCCTGCCTCCGGGACAGAAGGAGGGCTTCATAGATCAAGTCCAAGGACCCAGTACATCAGCAAACTTACAGGGCATGGGACCTCAAAAATGACGAACACGGTGATGGCGATTCCACTGACAAACAAGGTGACTGCAATCAGAACTTTGACCACGATGCTCCATTTCCTCCTCCTCTCCAGGTTCTCATCTGTGTCTCAAAGGAGAGAGCAGTGGGCAGGGAGAAGCGAGAACTGAAGAGAGGAAAGAGACTGACATTTGACTTGCAGGACTCCTGGTTCACAAGACCAAGAGGGGCCCAGCCTGCTTCAGAGGCAGAAACTGAATTTCCAGTTCAGACTCAGAGTCAGGAGTGGGGGTAGGCAGCATGGCCTCTGCCCTCACCTCCTTTTCAGTTTCTTCCCAGAGTCGCCTTTACTAGAATTTGGAATTTTTCCATGATCAAGTAGGATTGATTCTTTTTTAAAATTTTCAATTGGAGGATAATTGCTTTACAAATGGTGTGTTGGTTTCTGCTGTACCACATGAATAAGCTACACACACACACACACACACACACACATCCCCACCTTCTTCTGCCTCCCTCCCATTCCCCTCATCCCACCTCTCTAGGGTCATCACAGAGCACCAAGCTGAGCTCCCTGTGTTATAAAGCAACTTCCACTAGGTATCAGTTTTATAATGGTAATGTATATATGTCAATGCTACTCCCCCAATTCATCCCCCCGTCCTTCCTCTGCTGGGTCCGCAGGTCCATTCTCTGTGTCTCTATTCCTACCCTGCAAACAGGTTCATCAGTACCATTTTTCTAGATTCCATGATATTTGCATTAATACACGATATTTGTTTTTCTCTTTCTGACTTGCTTCACTCTGTGTAACAGGTCTAGGTTCATCCACCTCACTACAACTGACTCTTAATTCATTCCTTTTTATGGCTGAGTAACATTCCATTGTATATATGTACTACAACTTCTTTATTTCCATTCATCCGTTGATGGACATCTAGGTTGCTTCTGTGTCCTAGCTATTGTAAATAATGCTGCTATGAACATTGAGGTCCATGTGTCTTTATGAATTACGGTTTATCATGGTGTGTGCCCAGGAGTGAGCTTGCTGGGAGGACTGATTCTTGCACTGCTTTCATGGGAAGCAAAGCTACACGAGGGAGTCTGTCTCTAGCCACCCTCTCAGGACCTCTGCCCTTGTACCCCAGCACACATACCACATGGGATTAGCAAATCAACTTTTCTGTGTTCCTTTCAATTTAGTGGGGCATAGTAGGATTAGGGGGCTTTCCTGATACCTCAGTTGATAAAGAGACCCAAGTTGCAATGCAGGAGACCTTGGTTCTATTCCTAGGTTGGGAAGATCCCCTGGAGAAGCGATAGGCTACCCACTCCAGTATTCTGGCCTAGAGAATCCCATGGACGGTATAGTCCATGGGGGTCACAGAGATTTGGACGCGACTGAGCGACTTTCAGTGAATTGCCATCATTTTGGGGTCATAAGCCAAATTTGGGGACAAATGGCTCATAAGCATCTTTGTTATTATTAATCTCATATTTACATTTCTCCTGTTGGAACTGGGAAGTAACCCAACTGGAATCCTACAGAATTTGAGTCCTGGCCAATTTAGCGAGGGCTATTCGTTAATGCAGATAAAGACATGCTTCTTAGTTGTTGTCATCACTGTAATGATTGATTAGAGTTTAAACATTGTCTCTCTGTTCACACATTGGATCTTACCCACTACACCAGAACCCTGTATGTTGTACCCAAATCTGGCAACAAGGTGAACTCACTTGTGTGGAGGTGAAGGATTATTAAAAGTATCAAACTACAGACATTTCTGGGACCTTCTTAACAGAGAAGCTGATTTTTTTCCCATAAGAAATGGAGTGATATTCTCATGCAAACTGTATGTAGCTTTTCTACTTCCAGGAAAATTCTCGGAGACCCAGGCTAGTGCTGGGGCTGAGAAATTTTCTGTCTGTTCTTGTCTCACCTCTACACATTCTGTACCTTGATTCAGAGGACTAGAAAAACCATCAATCTTTGTAGTTTTCTCTCCTTTTTTTCCAGGAGTTATGGAGGTAGTAGTGGAGGGATAAGTTTCTGATGAAGCCCCCATCACCGGATAGACCTTACACTGAGAGACCCCTGGTAAAAAAGCTGTAAAACAAGAAAGAAACAATGAAGGGACAGCTGAGAAAACTTTATCCTGGCTTTGATTTCACCTGACAAAACCCTGAGTTTACCCAGCTGATATAAAACTTCTCACTGTGGCTCTGTTGATCTGTTCATAGGTTCAAGGCCTTGATAACAGGAAAGAATGAGTGAGGATATAGTAATGAGATATGGATTAAATCCCTTGATGCTTCTGACTAATCAGAATGAAGGAGTGGACCATGTTTTCTTGGCTTATCACTCATACAGCCATAATAATAATAAGGATGGGAAGATATGGCACTGTTGAAAGTCCCTTCTTTAAAAAAGATCACTTCAAAGTCCAAGGAAGGACTGAAGTAGTATAGTTCGCCTTAATGACTGTGGCAGGTCTGTCTAGTGAGTGAAGTCTAAGTCAATGACTTTGAGAGAGAATTGGAAAAAGAGGAGGAACTGAAAGAAGGGGAGACCACTCAGCTTCACGCACCCCTCAATTTCATTCTTTCAGCATATATTTTAAAATGACGATCTAGGGACTTCCCTGGTGGTCCAGTGGTTCAGAATCCATCTTGCAATACGGGGGGATGTGGGTTTGATCCCTGGATGGGAAACTAAGATCCCACATGCTGCACAGCCACTAAGCCCATTCGGATGTGACGAGAGTCCATGCGCCGTGATGCAATGGAGATCTTGAGTGCCGCAACTAAGACCTGGTGCAGCCACATCAGTAACCATTAAAGAAATGAATATCTAGTTGTGCCAGGGTC